>NW_026126542.1:600000-1124902 GCF_943737965.1 Phodopus roborovskii
CTCTCTCCAGAAAGGTCAGTGCTGTCTTGAAGGAAAGGGATGGGTTGTTGACTTGTCTCTTTAGATCAGGTAGTTATAAAGGGAGGCCACCCATGGGCTTAGCCACTTCTTCAGGCCAAGGGCTCCCTTTCTGCCTCTCTTCCCTGGGGCCTCTGGTCAGGACACTGGTGTGGGGCTGCTTGGATCTTCCAGAATTGTGAGTCAAATGATATTTTTTTTTTGACATTTTTCATTATTTTCACAGTTTAAACATTGACACGTTAAAATTTACACATGTATGGGTTATTGAGAACTGAAATTCTCAGAAAAAAAAGCCTATAGCTGTGTTGCAGACTGAACTGTGATTGTGGAAAGTTTGAATGTTACAGAGCCCAAATCAAATTCTCTTGGGCTATTTTTAGCTCCCTTACTAGCCATCCATTGCGCCTACCTCTGAGTCTGAGCTAGCACCCTTCTGTCTATCCCATGAACCCTTTTAGGATACAACAGATCACTACCATTCACCAACACGGGTGTTAAGAAAGGCACCCATGGTATCTGAACTTCATGTGAGATTTCTCTGGCTAGCCCGGAGCTGCCCACCTGATGTTTCCACCCACGCGTTTGAAAGGTGTCTGGACCTATAGCTGTCTTTTGTCCTGCAACTGTGATCTCATTGAACATGGTATTTGGGACAACCTGAATCTGTGTTCCTGGGTCATGTTTGGCTCTAGAACTCTGAGATGAGAGCTGAGATACCTTTGCAATGCTTTGAGATGCAGGTATTGATAAGAAAAACAACTTCTGAGTTGTCCTAAAGTTAATTACCGAGAGCCAGAGAGTGAAGAGAAGGCCTGGAGAGGGGTTAATTAGCGGCAAACAATAGGCCAAAAGGCACAAAAGGCCTACTTCCATCTCAAGAGTGACTTAAAAGCTTAATTCACACTCCATCATAGCTGGCCGCCAGGGCGACTGAGACCTATTTACATTTAAATGTTCTATCTAGATGGTTAACCCCAGCTAATCCAGAAGCAACCATTTCTCCTCCTAAGGGTTATTGTGAGTTGATGGTCATGGGGAAAAGCCATACCGTGGCCTGCTGTCCTGTCCCAAAGCTTCCCTTGATGGGAGTCCCACTTATTTGGACTATCCCAAACCCCTCCAATTGGTAGCACATGGTGGTGACATATTTTGTTTCTGAAAGTTTATTAAAAGTGCAATTAGTCTTGACCACTCTCTAGCCCTGCAGCTGGCAGCTGGGGAGCCTGATCCAGGACTATGTTGCTTTTCTGGCTGTAATGAGAGGCCTGTGGTGATGGCTCAGTGGGAGAGCTCGCTGTGCACAGGTGTGAGGACCCCAGCTCTTTTTTTAACATTGTGACCTTTTTACTTTTGGGTTTGTCCCAGTGGGGCTGCTGAATCACGTGGCAATTATATAATGTAGTTCTTAAGGAGTTTGCACACAGTGTTACTCATTAACATTCTTTTTCCTTCTCTTTCTCCACGGAATTTGCTAGCATTTCTGTCTCCTTTGCCACTGGCCACATGGACTGAATTCATCTGATTGAGGCTGTGACGATCAGTGACGTTTCCCATTGGGCCACACACCTGTTTGACATTTGTTTGCCTGCTCTTTCTAGCTGTTTAGTTTTGTTCCCGTTTTAAGATTATTATTACCTGTTTGACATTTGTTTGCCTGCTCTTTCTAGCTGTTTAGTTTTGTTCCCGTTTTAAGATTATTATTACCTGTTTGACATTTGTTTGCCTGCTCTTTCTAGCTGTTTAGTTTTGTTCCCGTTTTAAGATTATTATTCTTTGCTATCGATCCCCTTATCTACTCTAAAATTATCGGATTGTTAGATGCATAGTTTGAAAATGTTTCTCGAACTCTTTAAAAGGTTCTCTTTATTCTTTTGATTGTTTCCTTCACTGTTGTAAGACTTTCAGTCTGATATTGCCCCATTTGTCTTTGATTGTATTTGCTGTGTTTGGAGGGTCTCATTAAAAAATTCTTCGTCATTCCTAAAATATTTCCCCTATGGCTGCTTCTACTCTTTTTGAGTTTTATGGTTAAGACCTTAGTTCACTTGAGCTGGTTTTTCTGTGTGGTAAGAGATGGAGGTCCAGTTTTACTCTGCAACATGGTCTCGTCTGTTCTGTTGTACTTTGGACCCATATTTTTTTTTTTTTTATCAGTAGCCTGATTCAATTATTATGGCTTTGTAGTATATTTTCACATTTGATGATACGAGGATGCATCCTATGTTCTTTGGGTTCAAATTTGCTTTATTTATTTATTTATTTATTTATTTATTTATTTATTTATTCTGGCTTTAGTTAATATTTATTTGGTGTTCCCAAATTTGGGATTTTTTTTCTAGGTATGGGAAGAAAGTCATTGGTAATTGATTGGGATTACACTGGGTGTGTATGAGCATTTTAACCAGTATCAACTCTTTGATGCTGCAGACATAGACGTCTTTCTTTGTACTTGTGTGGCCTTCCCAGTTCATTTTGTCAGTGTTTTACACTGTTCATTGCGGAGCCCTTCTCCTGGATAAATTTTTTTAGCTATCATTTTCCATCTTAGTCATTTCATTGTTGCTTTGTAGAGACACTCCCGACTCCAGCCTGTTTTGTGTCTTGTCTCCAACTACGTGGAGCTCATTTATTGAATTGTTGTTGGATTCTTGGGAGTTGTCTAAATATAGACTCATGTCATCTGTCTTTTCAGTGTTTTATTTCTCCATGCCTCGGTCTTCCTGTATAGAGACAGAAATTTATCCAATTGTTTTAGCTTATCATTTTTTTTTATATATCATTGCTCATGATCTCTAATGCTTTTGTATTTTATAGTATAAGCTGTATTTCTTCTGTTTTTGTGTTTGATTCATTTTCTTTATAGTTTGTTAATTTATTTTTGGGAAGACCAACTTTTCATTTTGCTAATGATTCATATGTTTTTTTATTTCTCCTCTGGTTTTTATTTTTTTCTTCTATTAATTCTGAGGTTCAGATCTATATTGCATTTTTCTTTCTCTCCCACCCCAGTTAATCTGGAAGCACCCAGATGTGTCTTTCCAACCTCCTCTGTGATTCTAGATGCAGTTAAGAGCACAATGACAATTAGCCATCACTTCACCAGTCACTTTTGGTCCATTCTGTGTCTTCAGAAGTGAGTTTCTTGTAAACAGCGCATCGTTGACTCATGTTTTAATCCATCGGTTGGTGCAGTAATGAGGGGCAGGACCAAACCCACAGTGGTATGGCGTGGTGTACTAGTGGTAGAAGACCAAAGCAGCTGGATTTGAAGCAGGCTAGGTGGCAAATCTATTCCATTGGAGCCTTAGTTCTCTTCCTAGAGCCAGGGTGACAGGGTGGTCCAGAGTCTCTATCCAGAAGCACTAGCAGATCCCAGGAACCCTGTCCTGTCCCCAAGCTAGTGCTACTGGATCCAGAGTCTTCCCTGTCAACACACTTTTTTTTTCATCATACTAAAACTAGGTCCTGTGATCTCTCACCTGGTTTTGTTAGCTCTCATGAAAGCAGTTTCAGTGGTGAGTAGAGCTATTTAAGATGCTTCCATGGGGAGACAACTGTTGGAGGGTTTCGTCTACTACCATATTTTTTTTATTTATTTAAATTAGAAACTAGAAACAATCTTTTTTTTTTTTTTTTTTACATGAATGCCGGTCCCTTCACCCTTCCTTCCTCCCCTGCCCCCCCCCCCCATCAAACCCTCATCCCATCTCCTTTCTGTTCCCCAGGGAGGGTGAGGCCTTCCATGGGGGATCTTCAAAGTCTGTCATATCATTTGGAGCAGGGCCTAGGCCCTCCTCTGTTTGTCTAGGCTGAGAGAGTATGCATCTGTGTGGAATGAGCTTCCAAAGTCCATTTATATACTAGGGATAAATACTAATCTTCTACCAGAGGCCACATAGACTGCCCAGGCCTCCTATCTGGCACCCATGCTCAGGGAGTCTGGGTCAGTCCTATACTGATTTCTCAGCTATCGGACTGGGATCCATGAACTCCCCCTTGTTCAGGTCAGCTGTTTCTGTGGATTTCTCCAGCCTGGTCTTGAACCCTTTGCTCATCACTCCTCCCTCTCTGCAACTGAATTCTGGGAGTTTGGCTCAGCATTAGCTGTGGGTATCTGCTTCTGCTTCCATCAGCTACTGGATGAAGGCTCTAGGATGACATATAAGGTAGTCATCAATCTCATTATCAGGGAAGGGCATTTAAGGTAGACTCTTCACTATTGCTTAGAGTGTTAGTTGGGGTCATCCTTGTAGACCTCTGGACATTTCCCCAGTGCCAGATTTCTCTTTAAACCTATAATGGCTCCCTCTATTATGGTATCTCTTTTCTTGCTCTCCTCTATTCTTCCCTGACTCAGTCTTCCTCTCTGTTCCCTCACATCCTCTCTGTCCTCCTCTTCTCCCCTTCTCTTTCTCCTGACTCCTTCTCGCCTCCTCTCCACTGCTCCCATCTTGCTCAGGAGAACTTGTTCTTTTCCCTTCTCTTGGGGACCATGTTTGTCTCTCTTAGGGTTCTTCTTGTTTTTAGCTTCTCTGATGGTGTGGATTATAGGCTGGTGATCCTTTGCTCTATGTCTCAAATCCATATGTGAGTGAGTACATACCATGTTTGTCTTTTTGTGACTGGGTTACCTCACTCAGGATGGTTTCTTCTAGTTCCATCCATTTGCCTGTGAATTTCAAGATTCCATTGTTTTCTGCTGAGTAGTACTCCATTGTGTAAATGTACCACATTTTCTTTATCCATTCTTCAGTTGAGGGGCATCTAGGTTGCTTCTAGGTTCTGGCTATTACAAATAATGCTGCTATGAACATAGTTGAACAGATGTCCTTGTTGCATGAATGTGCATCTTTTGGGTATATGCCTAAGAGTGGAATTGCTGGATCTTGTGGTAGACTGATTCCCATTTTCCTGAGGAACCACCATGCTGATTTCCGAAGTGGCTGTATGAGTCTGCACTCCCACCGGCAGTGGAGGAGTGTTCTCTTTCTCCACATCCTCTCCAGCATAAAATCAAAAACACTGTTGTCAGTGTTTTTGATTTTAGCCATTCTGACAGGAATATAAGATGGTATCTCAGAGTTGTTTTGACTTGCATTTCCCTAATGGTTAAGTATATTGAGTGTTTTTCAGCCATTTTAGATTACTCTATTGAGAATTCTCTATTTAGTTCTACACCCCACTTTTTAATTGGTATCGGCACAAAAATAGACAGGGTGACCAATGGAATCAAATTAAAAATCCTGATATTAATGCACATACCTACAAATACCTGATTTTTGACAGAGAAGCTAAAATTATACAAAGGAAAAAAGAAAGCATTTTCAACAAATGGTGTGGCATAACTGGATGCTGACTTGTAGAAGACTGCAGATAGATCCATCTCTATCACCATTTATAAAACTTAAATCCAAATGGATCAAAGACCTCAACAAAAATCCAGCCACACTGAACCCCTTAGAAGAGAAAGTGGGAGGTACATTTGAACAAATTGGTACAGGAGACCGCTTCCTGAACATAACTCCAGTAGCACGGACACTAAGATCGACAATTAATAAATGGGACCTCCTGAAACTGAGAAGCTTCTGTAAGGCAAAGGACACAGTCAACAAAACAAAATGACAGCCCACAGAATGGGAAATGATCTTCACCAACCCCACATCTGACAGAAGGATGGCCTCCAAAATATACAAAGAACTCAAGAAGCTAGTTGTCTACTACCATCCTTTAAAGCTTTCCAACCTCTAGTATTTTGTTACAGAGATATAAGGCTTTGTGACAAAGACCCATGATGCTGGGGCACAGCATGCTGCCATGAGGCTTTTCAATTCCCAGGACCTGTCCCTGGTGCTTGAGCTGCCTTTTCCCCAAGTTGGGTTGCCTTGCCCAACCTTGATGCAGGGGGAGGGGCTTGGTCCTGCCTCAACTTGATGTGCCAGGCTTTGTTGACTTCCATGGGAGGCCTGCCCCTTTCTGGGGTAGGAGGAGAGTAGGAGGAGAAGGGAACTGGAGGAGAGGAGAAAGGAGAAATTGTGGTCAGTATGCAAAACAGATGAAAACATTTCACAAAAAAAAAAAAAAAAAAAAAAAAAAAAAAACAAACAAAACAGCAATCCCCAGCCTCTACCTCCCAGGGCTTCTAGCAGCTGCAGAACACAGACCCTAAGGGACCTGCAGCTAGTTTTTCAGGAAGGACCAGGAAGATGATGCTCTAACGAAGACCAGGGCACTAGTTGGGTACCAGCCTTCTCTTTTGGGAGCTCCCTGCTCCACTCATGCCCCTGGCACCAGGAAAATCATGATACAAAACTTTGAAAAGTGAAATTGCTGAGAGTACTGGGTAAAAGGCTTTGGGGCATTCTCACAGCATCTTCAGGTTGGTCCCCTGAGGCACTGTTTCCCACTTTGGCTCAGGCCCACTTCTGTTTTTTATTGTGGAGGGAAGGATTAATTTTGGCTTTTCTTCCCTCAATGATGATACTCCCATGACACCCAAAGGGTCATTTCTTTCTTTTAGTGAGCCCCAAGGAGGCTGAGAACAGGTCACTGAGCCAGTTTCACCAGATAAATACCGGCCTAGCAACCACTCCCACAATCCTCAGAGCTGGCAGCAGCCTATTAAGGAAGACAAAATCCTCCCTGCACAGAGAGCCCCATCCTCCCTCGAACGAACAGTAAGGCACTCAGCCAGGCTAAGAGGTGAAGTCCTTGTTTATTGTTGCAGCAATTCTTATACAGACGTTAGCGTTCAGTTAAATAAGGAGATAGCACATTAAATACGTCACAACCCCAAACCAGACAACTGCAGCCACGGCACAAAGAAGGGGAGGGTGGGTCAGGACTGGTGACCAGACTGTCAGAGGAAATACATTCAGTGGGTGTGCAGTGTCAACATTCCAGGCTCACGTGTAGATATATTTTATTTATATATATTTATATTTATATATAGAGATCATTGAGTTTCGTGTATACAAAGAACGATATTGTTACAAATACAATACTATACTTCTCCCGATGTTTTACAGTAAGCGCTAATGCACCCCGTTACAGAATGGGGGTGCGGGTTCATACTCCAGGTGCTGTGCTAAGTATGTACAAGAGATTTCATTCCCACACGGTCATCACACTGCCTCGGTGGAGGGAAAATGAAATCAGAGTTGTGTGCTCAGGTGGGCCCTAGCCTGGGAAAGGAGCAGACAGAGGTGAAACGCAAACCAACAGATAGCCTTGTGAAGGTGCAGAGTTACAACATCAGCAAGAGGTGGCCCTTGGTTGTAAACATTGGTGACAGCTACACCAGTGGGGGAAGAGACCCGAGCAGGGCTTTGTGGGTGGGTTTTCATCAGTGTGCAACAGGGAGCATAGGTGTGGGCGGGGCTGCAGGAGGGAGGCGGGGCTGCAGGAGGGAGGCGGAGCAATGGGGGAGGTAGTAGGTTACTCTGGACTCCCTGAAGGCCAATGTTCAGAAAGCAAACCCGTGTGCAGGGAGGTGGCAGCCTGCTGTGTGCTCTACCCCAGGAGCCTGTTGCGGTGTGGGAGGAAGGTATCGCTCAGGAAGCGGGCTCTAGCCATTGATCTGCGAGGCTTTTTCTTCCTCTCATGAACTGATGGTGGCTCCCTGAAATGCTCCTGCTGGAGAAGGCAAAGGCAGAGTGGGTTGTGGTGCAACCTCATTGAACTGGGGTTTGGGGGGTGGTGGTGAATCTGGGAGCCTGTCCCCAAAGCCGAGTCACCATCATGTCCCAACTGAGTGGGCAGAGTGGCTTTGTGCCTTGCAGTTTGGAGAAGGCTGCTGAGTACATAGTTGGTCTCATCACTGGGGTGATGAGATGTTTACATATGTAACCATGTAAATGAGGATGCCAGACAAGACCTGACCCCAAGTTTAACCACACAGCCTGATGCCAACTGAGGGAGGGTAGGCTTCAGCCAGGGGCCTGGGTCAAGCTCCAACAGTTCTCCCTCAGGGTGCGAGGAACCACTCTGATTAACACAAAAGACTAGGTAATCTTACAGTCACGCTCAACTGTTAATTCTCTAGAAAAGCTCACAAGAAAAGCATGGCTTTTCAGGCCCTCTTAAAGCTTCCATGGTGCAACAAAAATGGAAAATATTTTTCTCTTTCCTCTTTCCCTGGGATGTGATTATCTGGGGGTTAGACTGGGAGTGACATGTTTGTGGAGCCTGTCCCTGACCAGTCCCGGGCCAGCCTCTGCTGTCCTCCTGCCTTCCTGTCCCAGTACTTGGGCATGTCCCCATAGTGGCATAAGCCTCTCAATAGACTTTCCAAGGTCCCAAATGCCTGAAATGCCAGCAATGATATCTCTTTTGTCCTCTCCATCACTCTTGGTGGAGGAGCACTGTACTGCACTTTTCAGTGTGTGATGATACTGGATACCCAGCATATTAATTATCTTAGGAGAGGGGAAGAAAATCCGGGCATTGATCCTGCTCCTCACACTTCCTGGGGTTTGATCTTGGGCCTGGTTACCCTGGAGCATTCTGCTGGACACTCTTAAAAACAAGTTCAGATAGCTCAACTCCTGTGGTCCCCATGCCACAGGGCTCTCTAGCAGTGGCAGCCCTGTCCCTTCTCAGGCTGCTATGGTAGCCTGGCATCACTGGAACTTTCTGTACTAGAGTAAACCGAGGGCTCCCCTGCAGATCTCTGCAAACACCAGGCTTTCCTGATTCTGCCCAGACAACTCATGAGGTCAGAGACCCCAGGGAGTGCCTGCTTCCCTCCCTGTCTGAAGCCTCTTGTTCCTCATCTTGTTATAGTCCCATCTCTCCCTCCCCCAGACCCCACCCTCCCCTCCATAAATCCATCCTCCCTAACACTGCTCCCTGAACTCCCATCTCCATAGACACTATAACATAAAAATCCCAGATGCAGAGAACAGGGACTATATTCATATTACAAAATATATTAGTTTTTTCCCCCGTCTCTACTGAGGTCATCAATGAAACAAAACAAAAGCAAAAGCTAGCCACGTCCCACATGAAAACAAACTGCTCTTTGGACCAAGAATAAGTGGACACTGGCTCAGAATAATACGAAAACACATGTGCTAGACTGAGACATAGTTCAGAACATGAGGCACCTGATGGAAACATCAAGCCTTCCGCACCAGCTGCTAACTCCCAGACCTAGAAGACAGTAGATGCTATTTCGGGAGCACATTTGGGGATTCCTAGGCCCAACACCAAGCATTAAGTCTGCTTGGTTTTGTGACTTATCTAGTCTATCTAGCCTTTGAAATGCCACATCCTCCCAAGTGTCTGTGAAAGGGCTCAGGCTGGTTTAGCCTTGGGGCAGGAAGCATGACACTGGGATACCCATATCACAGTTTGTCTCTCATGAACCTCCAGTGTGTATGTGGGATGGGGGAGTCTTAGAGCCGTGGGATCAGGAGGGGCAGGCCCCAGCCAGGAGGGCCTCTTTCTCTGGACAAGGCTGTCCGTTTTCTGGATGTGTCAACCTCCTGCTAAGAGAAGGGTGCTGGGTGTTCCCCAAAGGCTGTGTGCTACCTCAATACAGGTAGAGAGCAAATGAGACACTTTACAGGGAGAGAGAGAGAGTGTGTGTGTGTGTGTGTGTGTGTGGTACACCTGTAGTTAGTGCGTGTGCAAGCACACAGGAAGATAGTACCTGCCTGTGGTTACCCTCTGATTGGCACCTTGGGACACTCTTGGAAGCCTCAGAGGCCCTGTGACTTCCCAGGATCTCTACAGTGTCACAGAAGCCTTGTCCAGGATGTTATTTCCCCTTTTCTCTGCACTTAGGCCTGTATCAGCACACACAATGAAACTAAAAGGAACTGTGGAAGAGATCTAAAACTGGCTCAGGAATTCCGGGCAGAAAAAAATGTATGAAGCCCGAACTACAGGGCAGGCTGTCCCGGTCACCACTGTCTTCCATCCGGTGAGGAAGGGAGGGCAGGAGGTCAGCAACTGAGTTTTAGGCACTGCACAGCCAGCTTCTCTGCTGCCTCTGGGAGCTACTTCAGGGAAGTATGTGCTCTTGGGGGAGGGATGATGCCCTCCTGGGCAGTGACAACCACTATCAGACCCTCGAAGGCCCTCCACAATGATCCCAGGTAGAGATTAGCTGTCCTCCACCCTCAAGGGGGCACACACAAAACTTCCCCGGGACAAAGGAACAGAAAAAAGCAAGCTGGAGAGAGACAGAGCACAAAGGGGTCGGTGCGGATTCTTCTCTTCCCTTGTAAGACCAGATGCTGGGTGCGAGAGGGGAATGTCTCTGTGGACACACGATGAGGGCAGCAGCACAAGAAACACATTCGCGGCGAGGAGAGTCCTCCATGCATGCCGTCACCGCACCGCACGGCGGTGGTGCGGCTCAGATGTAAACAGGCTGCTCCTGGGCTGTCAGCAGTCTGTACATGGCTGCTGGCATCGTCTTCATGTGGATCTGAGGGCGGAAAGCCAGGTGAGCTGTGGGGGAGCCTCTCATAATACACAGTTTCCATGATAGCCCACCCCCAATCGCCTGGCTTGGCTTAGGAAGAGTGAAGCCCACAGGCTTTCTGAAAAGTTTGGGGGGGGGGTGACTGCAGATGATAAGAAAATCTGGGTAAGGCTTAGTTTCCCAGTGAAAGGCTCTTGCTTTCACAGCTCTTTGAAAAATAAAGGCAGCTCCATGGGAAGCAGGGCTCTGGGCTTCTGGCTGCTTGCTTCCCTCTCCTGTCTTGGCAGTCTGGGAGCACTGGCCCATCTAAAACTGGCCTGTGACTAAAGCAAGGACAGACACCCCAGAAATGTAGTTAGGACCACACCAGTGCTGGGGGCTGGTGACTTTGTGATCTTGGATCTAATTTGTGTCTTCCAATCACACTTGGTGGAGTTAATTGGGGAAAATGAGAGAATTTGGGAAACCACAGAGAGAGTAGCAATACAGAATGAGTGTTAAAGGCAAGTGAGCCTTCTTCACCCAGGTCTGAGGCAAATGGTCTGCCTATGGAGGAGCATCGAGGGAGGGGAAAGGGGGCTCTGGAAGGTTCCCAGCAAGGCCAGCATGCGCCAGGGCCACTCACAGTACCTGTGTGCAGCCCCAGGTCTCATCCCTACCTCCCCGACAGCATTGGAGAGGATGTGCACGATCTTCTCATGAGGTGTGGCTACCACACTCTGGCCATTGATTTCAATGATCCGATGTCCCACGCGGACGCCTCCTCTCTCAGCTATTCCCCCTCTCATGAGGCTGCAGATCTGCCAGAGGCAAACATCAGGTTACACTTAGTGGGCAGTGCTACATCTGTGAACCATGTGGGGATGGAAGGAAGACTGTCTTCCCTAGGGCCCTAGCGCTCTGGCATGAGCTCCCCTTAGAAGCTGACTTGGTGAGGTTTGGGGCATTAAAATCTCTCAGGTTCTTTTTATGAACAATGGGTTCTATGGTTTGGTACGGAGCTCGGTGGTTGAATTTTTAACTGGCATGCACAAGATCCCGTGTGTCATCCCTGGCACGTATACAGCAGCAGTAAAAGTAGGTTCTGGGGGCCCACAAGGCTGCCTTGTGCAGACTTGGCATATGGGTGTGACAGGTGTGAACTTATTAGCGCGCTCAATTCTGACCACTTTCCATCTGTGTTGGGCCTGTCTGTTGGCGGCCAGTGTTTCAGTCAGCCTTCCCTAGTCTCAAGCAGGCTTAGCCCTGGAACTGATTGATGCTAGAGCTTGTATTTGGGGACCACTACCGCATGATCTGAAGAGGCTCTAGAAGCCTACTGTGGTCCATGGTGGGGCTTGGGGGGAGAGGTGCCTGTTGTTGTTCTTGATTTGGTGGTCCTTGGCCAAACTCACTTCTGACATGGGAGGAAGCAATGGTATAGCCAGCCACTGCATATGGTTAGGATGTGCCCACTGGTGACTGAGCCCTCCCAGCATGGCAGGTTGGGGTGGCTACGCCTTACGCTCTGAACAAGAGTGACTGTGAGCTCAGTAAAGCTGACTTTATACCCTGGACCATGCATCTGTACTATTCAGAAGCTGATGCAGGCAAGACCTGCAGCAGGGGAGTTTGGTGGGCCTGGAGTGAGTGGGTCCTTCTGGCTCTAAGATGCTCTCAGGTCAGATGTTCCATAGCTGATTTCTACACTGGAGGTAAGAACAAGGGTTTAGGGCTAGGGCTGTGGTTCCTTGGTAGAACGCTTAACAGTACACTCCATCCCAAACAGATGAAATTACAACCAAAAACCCTAAATGTATTTACTGAATGAAAAGATAAAGCTGGAAAAAAAAATCCAGTATACCTTCATTGCCATTTGTCAGTATCTTGGAAAAGGGTGTGGTGTGACGTGCACTTACAATTCCGTTCTGGACACTGAATCCCAGCTGGTAGCGAAGGTCTGGCCTCCTTATTAGCACTGTGGTCACCGGAGGGCACCTCACAATGTTCAGCTTTACTCGGGACTGGTTCTTTAAGCCCTTGAACATGAACAAAGCACAGCGGAGATGGTGACCACCGAGTCAGGCAGAGTACATAACAGCAGACGTGACCGGACACAGAGGCAGCACCCACACATGCAGACAGGCTGTGTGCATCTGAGCTGGAGCCATCGCCCTGAGCCCTCCCTGGAACCCATTCTGCCTGTGTGAGATGGGTGAATGGAAAATGGACTGTGTCCAGGGACCTGGCAAAAGGACAGCTGTAAGAAGAAGAGTCTCATGTGGGTGGAAGTTGAGGGTATATACACCCTTGGTCCAAAGCCTCATGGGACATGGGCTCTTTCCTCTACACAATAGACTCTAACAGAGACTCCTAACAAAGGATGTACACTTCACAGCAGCAGCTCATCCCCAAAGCTGTTCTCTCCGGTCTCTGCCCTCCTCTCCCCCACTCTACTTCTGGAGACATCTTCTAGCTCATGGGTATTCCCACTACAACTGGAAGCTCCAGTGAGTATTTGCTCCTTGAGAGGCGATGGATCGTGAAGAAGAAATGAAACATTAAGATTGTTCACGGGTTCATCCTTGGCTGCCCGCCCCTCCTCTAGGCCGGAATGAATTGTGGAGGAAAAGCTGGCCTTTAATTATGAACGGAAATGGTTTTCAGAGCTGGTTTGACGCTTCCTACACACTAGCCACATCATCCATCCCTCAGGCAGGCCCACCTACCATCTCATCAGCTACATGCTGAGAAAGTATGGTCCAGGCAGAAGTCAGCCCAGAAATAAACATGCCCCCTCCAGTGCTGCTGGCTCTGAGGATGGCCTGTTCTACCTGGGGTTGCCTGTTTGCCAGAGCAGATGCTCTGAAGACAGCATGCTCAAAGCTCTGATTCTTTCCCTGCCCAGGCTCTCCAGCAGGGAGAGGCTCCAAAGAAGATGTTTCACATCCATGTTCAAGAGACACTGTGCATAGAAGTGGTCATTTTTGCATCCACCACGCTGATGGAGGCCCTGCTGTTAAAGCCTGCCTGACCGGACTCCTATCTGCCAAGACCAGCTGACTAGGAAATGGCTCAAGGTCTGCTTAGACTCTCCTCAAAGGGAGCAAGGCTAAAAGGGTCTTGGGGTGGGTGCACACTCCTGGGGAGAGAGAAGGGGGGAGTAGCAATTTGAGGGGGCAGGGCCAGGGATTTGGGGAAAAGCTAGCTTTTATTCAGGTCCAAGATAACCCCATGTGACTTGATGCTCTTACTCACACTGGCATTGCCAGTGTCCCCAGTGTCTGAACCAGGCTAGAGAACCGCTTGGTGAAGGAATGGTATTTTCAGTGCAGTAGAATGACAGTGTATGTCTCCATAAGATGCCAGTAACAGATTTCACCCTTCTGTTGACATCAAGTCTCATTGCCATGTCAACAGAGAGAGAGGGTCTGCTTTCTGCTCCCAGCATTGAGACAAGCATAGCCTGGTGAGGAAGATAGTGCTGATGTCCCTAGACCTGAGAGTCTGTCCTGTTTCCTTTACCATAAGGTGGGCACTTTTAGGTACTTTGCTCTACCTGAATTTCTCCACGGTGATACTGGTGATACTGCCAGGTCCAGTTTCTATAAAATCTTCCTAAATGCCTTAACTCAGGACACTGAAACTCAGCTCTTAAACTTCAAAACTCAGACTTGGTCCCTGACATCAAAGAAGCTATCCATAAGCGAGGCAGACTGGACCTTGGCTATGTATATATTATATTTTTCCTTGCATACCTCCTCTTTTTTGTTCACTGAAAAATCACTTACATGACAAGAAATGGGTTAGGCACTGAACGCTAGTGGGAATAAGATTTACTAGGTCTCTTAGAACTGGGGTGGTGGTGGTGGGGGACATGAGAGGCTAAGAGAGAGCACAGAGAGACACCGGAGCCCAGGCAGCTTGAGTCCTACCACACCTGCCTACCACATCCCCTGCAGGTCACACAGCACCTGCCAGGAATTTGTGGGACATGAACAGAGAGTGACAGGGCCTGCCTGTAGGAGTTATGTCCTTCACACAAAGCCACCTGTTTAAATGCTTGTACCTGTTAACTGCCCAGGCCATTTGGAAGACCTTATACAATATACCAATGAAACAACTTTCTCAGCATTACCTAAGAATTTCCCATCACTCTGCTGAGTTGATTTAAGATGCCTGTTGGGTCCCTTGGCAAAATAATTTTTAAGACTGGAGAAAATGTGCTTCAACATAAGGCTTCAGAAGTGGCAATTTGAAATAACCAGCACATGATTTGCTCTGCTCTCCCTAATCAGTGTTACAAGTTGGGTCCCATGAACTTAGATTTCCAACCTGCCATTTTGTTGGAGGTGCCAATTAAATAAATGGTCATTTCGTTTCCATGACAACAGTGAATAATGACACAGCAAATTAAGAAATATAGCGGGGAGGGAAGAAGCCAGAGTGGTAGCTATAGCAACAAGTGCAAACCCATGATACTCTTGAGAAGAAAAGGGAAGCTGGGCACCGGGTCAGAAAAGAACAAGTCTAGAGGGCAGGACTTGGAGGCAAGGGCATGAGCAGAAAGATGCTTTCATGCTTCGCCTACAAATGGCCCTGCTTTAGGAATGAACTACAAGTGGGAAGGTTAAGATCTAGGCAAAAAAGAATTCAGAGAGTTTCTGTATCTAGAAACACATTCTCCTCTCCTCCTCGTAATCTGGGGGAAGAAAGGCCAATGGGCATCAAAGTGGCAAGACAAGGGCACATCACTGTAGACTCCTGTCCCTCCCTCAAGCTGCACTGCCACCTTCCCCAGGAGCTTGCCACCAAGCAGAGTCCCATTAAAGACTGTTGGAATACATCCTGCACTTCAACAGGATCCCTGGTGGCTCGGGCGAGTGTGAGAAGCAATGACTGATCAAGACGACGGTGACCTACTGAAATGAGCAGCATGACAGGCGAGCTCTGACACCCAGACAGACATCCCCCTGCTCTGACGCCCAGACATTCCCCTGCCATGGCTGAGGGGTTGTGGGCACAGCAGTGTGAGCATCTATCAAGGTCCAGGCAGAGTGGGGTGATGTGTAGAAAACCGTAAAGAATGGCACTGAATCTACTGAATGTCAGTCCTCATTTGGTGTTGGGAGTTCCTCAGCCAAGGCAAGCCACAGGCAGGCTATCTCATTTTTCAGTTCCACAAAGCCAAGAATCTCGGAATACTTGGGAGTGTTCAGCAGTTTCTACCTGGACCAGCCTGCTGTGTGCATCTCTGCTGAGGGAGGCCCCCACGGCTTTCTCAGGCCCCCTCTTCAGCAGTTGTCACTTTCATCATCACATGGATTTTTCATCTTCCCAGTCATGGGGATTCTGCTGACATCAAAGTTAAGCTCTTTTTTCTTCTTGGTTTTTCAAGACAGGGTTTCTCTGTGGCTTTGGAGGCTGTCCTGAAACTAGCTCTTGTAGACCAGGCTGGTCTCAAACTCACTGAGATTCACCTGCCTCTGCCTCAGAAATGCTGGGAATGCTGGGATTAAAGGCATGTGCTACCAATGCCTGGCTCAAAGTTCAACTCTTCAAATGACCTGACCTTTCCTCCACAGGAAGCTCCAGGGCCCCTCCGTTTGCATTTGAGCAAGCTTTGCTTTCACTTTGAATTGGTAATTTGTGGATAAAGCTGAGGGAGTCTGCAGGCAACAGTCAAGGTGGTTAGGCTGACCTCATTGATGCCATGGTCCCTCATCTGGTCCCTCATCTGGGGTGGGTGAGAGGAAAGTTGGGGTCTAATGGATGGCCAGCTGGGAACCCTGAGCCTTTCGGGCTCCAGGTAGAGGGTGGCTTATTGCAAGGCTAGGCACTGACATAAGGTTGGGAGTTACCAGAAATTCCTGCTTCTTAAACCCAGATCTATTTCCACCTTCACCCGTTTCTCTTATTCATTCATTCTCTCTCTCTGTCTCTGTCTGTCTGTCTGTCTGTCTGTCTGTCTGTCTCTCTCTCTCTCTCTCTCTCTCTCTCACACACACACACACACACAAGCCAGCTTGGGTTGCCACAACAAAATATTATATACTAGGCTTCTAATAGTTAGGCAGGCCAAAAGCTCAAGATCGGAGTGCTGGCAGGTAGGTGACAAGGGCTGTAGACTGTGGGCTTCTGGTTGCCATTACATAGAGGAAGAGAAGCAGAGAGCCCCGTAGGGTCCCTTGCATAAAGGGAGTGATCTAATTCCTGAAAGCATCACCCTTAAGACCTAATCACCTCCCAAAGCCACTGGGATTAGGGCCTCAGCATGGATTTTAAAGGGGAATATTCAGTCTAAATTACCCCTCTCCCTACCTCATATCCTTTCCAGACCCAGTTCAACTCCCCATAAAGTCACCCTCACCAACTTCACTCACCAATTTTTGCCTGGCATATCTGAACGCTGCACTCCACACACAGATCCTCAAGGCCGACATGATCAACAATGGGGCTGGGTAGGTCTTGGCTGTGGAGGGGGCTGTCCTGTGCATTGCGCTGTGCCTGTAGTACTGTCTTCAGTGAGATAGCCAAGGCAGTCTCCAGGCTTGTGGGGCATGCAATATTACTTCTGGCTGAGGATGTCCACAGTGGGAGTGCCTTGGGGATGTCTCTTAACTAGTTGAGTGATCTGTCTCTACCAAGGGCCAGTTGTGTGGTTGCTATTTTGTGTCTCAGTTCCCTACTCAAGCAATAGTGAGTGACAATAGTACCTGCTGCATAGAAGTTCATGAGCAACCAGAAGCCATGAGTTCAGTGAGTTAATCCACAACCACCTTCTGTTCAGTGTTGGGTGCGTAGCCCTTGGCTTCTGTAACTGTGGGGCCAGTCACCTCTTTTTGCCAGGCCCAGCTCCTCGGTGAGGATCTACCCACTGTCTGGGCCCTTGAAGTTCTCACATGCACACACACATAATCTGTTCACAGGACAGAAGGGAGGGGACAAGCCAGTGGGCAGTGGTCCTGCCTTTCAGGAAAGGTCACCATGACAACACCAGATCAACCCTTGCAGGTCAGGCTGAGTTCTTCCCCTGGACTCCATGCCAGCCCATTGGCTGCCAATTCAAGCAGAAACTTCTAAACACACTGTCCTTCCTGATGCAAACCTGGACTTTAACTTTATCAAAGTCAAATTAAACTTCCAAAGTCAGATGTTTCCTCCTCTCCTCTTGCAGCCTTACACTTCTATGTTGCTATACCCCCTTTCAGCAATGTAATGATTTTGTCCATGCATGAATTCTCCATGGTTCATCTGAGCACCTAACTAAGGTCAATTAGACATATCTGAATGAATCTCTGCATTAAGCAGACTTTTTGATCTCATCATTACTGTATAGCCATGTGCTGCACAGCGATCTTAGTCAACTAGACCACATATACGACACAGTCCTATAAGACAATCCTGGAAATGAAAAATTCCTATTACCTGGTGTGGTGGTCTGAATAGGTATGGTTCCCCATAGACTCAAGTGTTTGAATGCTTGGTCCATAGGGAGTGGCACTATTAGGAGGTGTGGCCTTCTTGAGTAGTGTGGCTATGTTGGAGGAAGTATGTCATTGTGGAGGTGGGCTTTGAGGTCTCATATGCTTACGCTACACCCAGTGTGACAGTTCACTTTCTGTTGTCTGTGGATCAAGGTACAGAACTCTCAGCTCCTTCTCTGGCAACAAGTTTGCTGGCATGCCATCATGTCCTGCCATGATGATAATGGACTAAACCTCTGAAACTGTAAGCCAGCTCCAATCGAATGTTTTCCCTTTATAAGAGTTACCATGTTTTCCTTTATAAGAGTTGCCATGGCCATAATGTCTCTTCACAGCAATCCTAAGACACCTGAAGACTCCACAGGCATCTTAACACCACAGTACAACTCACTCCTCATGTCTTTGGTGACATTTGTGTAAGCTCACTGCATTGCCAACATTTATGCATAAAAGTAAAGCATGTGTACATGCACATACATGTATGAACAAAATGCTTAATAAAGGCTATGGTACTAGCTTACATATTTATTTTGCTGTATTTATATTGTTATTTTACACTGTACTCCTACTCATTAAAACACATTAATCATAAGACAGTATGCTGTGTAACGCTATTAGCCACCTCATGGGTCCTACAATTACTGTCTCTCTTGGTTTTACCACAAGGCAACATCAGGTGACTGACTGACCTAAATTATGTAAATACTCTTTGATGTTTGGAAAATGACAAAACTGCCTAATGCTTTGCATTTCCCTGATGGCTAAGGATGTTGAACATTTCTTTACATGATTCTTGGCCATTTGATTCCTCTGTTGAGAATTCTCTGTTTAGATCTGCACCCCATTTTAAAAATTGGATTATTTGGTTTTTTTTTTTTTTTTTTGGTTTTTGTTTTTATGTCTAGTTTCTTGAGTTTCTTATATATTTTGGATATCAGCTCTGTCAGATGTGAGTTTGGTGAAGATCTTTTCCCAATCTGTGGGCTGTCATTTTGGCCTTTTGACAGTGCCCTTTGCCTTACAGGAGCTTCTCAGTTTCATGAAGTCCCATTTGTTAATTATCAATCTTAGTGCTTGCACTATCGGTGTTCTATTCAGGAAGCTGTCTCCTGTGCCAGTGCTTGCACAACTATGTTCATAGATGCTTTATTTATAAAAGTCAGAAACTGGAAACAACCTAGATGTAACTCAACTAAAGAACGGATAAAGGGATTATGATACATTTATGCAATAGAGTATTACTCAGTTGTTGAAAACAATGATATGATATTAGGAAATTTGCTGGCAGATGGATGGAACTAGAAAAGGTTATCCTGTGTGAGGTAACACAGACTCAGAAAGACAAACATGGCATGTACTCACTCATAAGTGGATATTAGCTGTAAAGTAAAGGAGGGCCATGCTACAGCTCACAGACCAAGAGAAGCTGAGTAACAAGGAGGACTCAAGGGGAGTGGGGGATGCATTAATCTCACTGTGAAGGAGAAATAAAATGGACATTGTCAGTGGACAGGGAAAGGGGCCTGGAAAGGGGAATAGGGGTGGGAACAGAAGAGATTAGGATGGGGGAAGACGGAGGGAGAAAGTACTAGGAGAGACAGTTGGAATCTGGTAGCATCTCTGGGTTGAGCTAGAAACTTAGAACAATGGAAACTCCCAGGAATCTATAGGAATCTAGCTAAGCCTCCTAGCAATGGGGGATATGGAGCTGGAAACAGCCATATCCTGTAATCAGGCAAGACTTCTTGTGAAGGGATTGGGATGTCTCCCTAGCCACAAATCCTTTGACCTATAATCTGTCCTGCCTACAAGATGTGCTAGGAGTAAATGTGGCAAAGAAATTGTGGAGTGACCAACTAATGACTGGCACAGATGGAGACCCATTCCCTGAGAGAGAGCTCACCCCTGAGGGCCAGGACCCACAGGTGGTACACCCCAGAGAACTAGAATAGAACTAAACCCAACTGACAAAAAACAAGACAAAAAAACCCAATGAAATGATTCCTAATGATAATCTGCTATTCTGTCATCTGAGAGGCTTCACCCAGTGTCTTAGTTAGGGTTTCTATTGCTGTGAAGAGATACCCTGACCATGGTAAATCTTCAAAGGAAAACATTTAATTGTGATTTCAGAGGTTTAGCCTGCTATTATCATGGTGGGAAGCATGGCGGTGTCAGGCTGACATGGTGCTGGCTACATCTTGATATGTAGACAACAGGAAGTTGACCGAGACACTGGCTGGTATCCTGAACATAGGAAACCTCAAAGCCTGCTCCCACAGTGACACACTTTCTCTAACAAGGCTATACCCACTCCAACAAAGCCACACCTACTAATAGTGACACCCCCTATGAGATTATGGAGGCTAATTATATTCAAATTATCACACCCAGCAACCGATGGGGACAGATGCAGAGACCCAAGGCCAAGTATTAGGCAGAGCTTGGAGAATATTATGGAAGAGGGAGGATTGTAGAAGCCAAGGAGGTCAAGGACACCACAAGAAAACCCATAGAATCAGCTTACCTGGGCCCATAGCGGCTCACAGAGACAGAATAACAACCGGGGAGCCTGCATGGGACTGACCGAGGCCCTCTGCATATGTGTTATAGTTTTATAACGTTGTCTGCCTGTGAGACTCCTAACAGTGAGAGCAGAGGCTGTCTCTGACTCTGGTGTCTGTTTTTGGTCCCCCTGCTGGATTGCTTCACTGAGCCTTAATAGAAGAGAAGCCTAGTCTCACTGCAATTGATGTACCGTAGCTGGCTGATATCCTTGGGAGGCCTGTCTGTATCTGAAGAGAGACTGCAGAGGAGGAATAGACGGGGCAGGGTAGAAGGGAGGTGTGTGTGGGAAACTGGGAAGAGGGGAGGGAGGGGAACCTTTGGTTGGAATGTATAGACAACAACAAAAGTTTATAAAAAATGCCTAATGACACCTCTCTCAGAACTTACTTCTCCACATGTGGCTGTATACTGAGCAACAAGTGTACCTCACGGATGACTGTCACCCTGCCTCCTATGCTCACCTGCAGCCTTGCCCCAGCTCCTTGGATGAGGGTGTTGGCTTTGAGGGTTTTCTCGGGCAAAGAATGACTACTGTACAGATGTATTCACTCCCTGCCCTCCTGGGTGGTGTTCTCCTTGAAACCCCCAGGACAAAGGAAAGCTGAGCACCCCAGTCTGCCCACTTGCTGGGGTTCTGGGGCCAAAGATGCTATAGTGTCATACAGGCTTCACAAGCAACAAGGATCAGTGTCCTCGAAAGGCTATGTATACAGATGCCACAGTGCTAAGAAGAAAACCCAGTTTTCCCTCAAATTGTCACAATCACTTTCTTTAAGCAACTCTTCTGTAGCGATGGCATCTTGTGGACGAGAGCAGGTTTTTTCCCTGTGCCATTCAAGCAGTGGCTCGGAAAGGAGCAGATTGAGCCACACTAGAGATCCTCTGAGGAGCTGAAGCATTCCCATGAGCTTTAAAGAGGGTGGTGAATCACATCACATACATCGGGACTATGAGTTATTGAACGGAGGGAAATCATGCTGGGGCTGAGTCTGGGTTACGTGGGAGGAAGTGAGTTAACTGATGAGTTATACCTATGATGAGCATTGGATTAGATGCAGGTGTTATGTAAGCCTCACATATTACTTGTGATCCTGACCTATGGAGAAACTTACAATGGTAACTTGAGGGTGAGCTGCTTTGAGTACAAGTCCATACCGCTTGTAACTGGGTCTTCCTAAGTGCCTGGGCTTAAATGTGTTCACAAGTTTTGAGAACTGGATGGCTGTCACATTTCACATCATTTCAGGTCTGCTACTGAGAAGGTTTTGTCATGCCTTGGTACCTTGATAATGCTCTGGCATGTGGACAGAGGCAGGCCCACCAGGCTGGTTCCATTAATGGACATGATCTGGTCCCCGATGTTCAGCTTCCCTGACTTCTCCGCAGGGCCTCCATGCATCATGTTGGCAATGATCACAGTGGGAAGAATAGATCCCCAGCCAGATTCTACAATCACGACTCCTAGGATTTCTCCTTTCTGTTTCTCTATGAAAACCTGGAAGGAGGAAAACATGTAGAAAGCCCGTATCAGCAGCCGTACGGGATAGGTATCAGAGCTGGTCCCCTGCCTGTGTGGGGGGAAAAGAGAGTTCTTTGAGGATGTCAGTCCAGGTGAGCTCCTATCTTCTCTACATGCATGGCATCTAGGGCTGTAAGACATCACTTCACACAAACCTGTTTAGACCTCGGCATTCACCCTCATTTCATATGACCAATCTGGCCTCACACACAAACACAAGGGCACCAGGCTTTTCTGTTTTCTTTTGAAATATCAGCTGTGCTTTGTAGTGAGAGCATTGGTGTCTGTTACACCTTAATCCATAAGTGGCCTTTGGAGGCTGGGGCACAGGTTTTCTCATTTCACAGTGCTCTGTAAATTATTTTCGGTATTTAAGATTTTTGAGTGAAAAATTAATACATGAAACACTTCTCTGTAAGGAGGAAGACAAGGAAAGAGAGTGACCCTGAAGTTGCCATGGCCAAAAGGCAGGGGTGCACACGGCAAGAACAGATCCTGGACATAGTGTGTTTGTGACCTCTGGTGGCTGGCACAGAGGCAAGAGTTAGTACTGGACAGTGGTAGTATATGGGGTTATGCAGAGAAGCCAGGAAAAGAAAGACCCTTTCAGTGGAGTCTGCATACATATATACTGGGGCCCAGCAAAGCCACCATCACAGATGCTGTTCACTCCTCCCAGCAGCTTAAATAGCAGTGGGCTCCTTCCCTAAAGCATTTCCCAAAGCCAAGTGGGAGACAGTCCTGATACACACTGGATGGTTCCCCATCACTTAAGCTCCTGTGTTGTGGTTCTAATCTTCCTCCTGTGTCTTAACACCAAGCAAATGTATTCATGTAGGCAACCGAGCTAAACTGAGGACTAGAGCATGTTCCAATCCAGTGTGTGACTGGTGTTCTTATAAGAGGACACATGGAAGATGACACTAGGATTTGAGGTTCTCCCCATGAGGAGATCTGTGAGCCAAGGAGAGAGGTGTGAACACAGCCTTTCTTCCAAACCCTGGGGACTCAAACTTACCAACAGTTTGACTTTGTGCAAGAGGCAGTTCCTGTCTACTGTTGGAGCTGCCTCATCTGTGGGGTCTATTATGGCAGGCCTAGCCAATAATATATCCCTACACATTCCAGGTCAATATGGACAGAGGGTACAGCTACCTCTAAGTCCCTGTGGTTCAGAAGGAAGGTCTTGCCCAGAAAGTCCATAGTCTTCTTCAGTACCTCCCCCAACTCTGCATTTGCTCTAAGTGCAGGCTTCCATCAAACCTCTTGAACAAGAGTCCTCTTCTAGGTTGTGGTCCAAAGAGTCTAACCCAAGACACCCAGGATTCTAACCTTCGGGTTTTCTGCTGACCTGAATATTCCAGTGACCTAGAAGTCCAGACCAGCCTGGTTGGCTCTGGCTCCCTCCAGACATCCTGCAGAGCTCAGTCTGCAACATCAGAGGGTGAAGCGCCTATTGTGTGATCATGTGATCTCTCTCTTGTCAAGTATAGTGTCTTTCATCAGTGCTTGAGCTGGCATGTCACTGACCATTTTCAGTGCCCTTTCCTAGACTGTGGGCTTCATAAGGACAGAGGGCAGGACCTGTATCCATACCTTTAGAATTCCCTCAACAGGCAGAGGCTGTTCAGCCATCAGCTATACTTGCTTTTGATAGTATTTAATGACAGGGTCTCCTGGGAGGAAGTCAGAGATAGGAATGTGAGCCACAGAATGTGCTGTCCATACTGCTGTTTTCAGCTTCTCCTTCCACAGCAGGGGTGGGGTGTGGGTGGGTGTGGGTGTGGGTGGGGCTGCCCCACCCTCTAGGGCCCCAGCCAGCTGGCTCAGCATGGAAACAAGTTCTGGGAAGTACCTACATCTTTGCAGTTTTCCGACTTGGAGAAGTGGATCAGGTCATCGTTGTACATGTCCTGGGTGTTGAGAAGGTCACTGTATTCCTTCTGGCTGAGGTCTTCTGGGTTAATCCCATTGGCCCTGAGGAATTCCTGGTATGCCACGCTGAATGCCTGTCCTATGGATTGTGCGATCAGCTGGGCCTGTAGCAGCAGCATGGAGGAAGACAGTGGTAAATGGGGAAATTCCTGGAATATGCACCTCTGGATCATTCCTTGTGGCATTTGAGGGTTCTAAACAGCAGATCACCAAGTCATTCTTTATCAGGGTACCAGTGCCTAGCAGAAACTATTTGGAAAAAAATCATTGTTTGTTATTATGTCTGTGCTAATAAGGGAGTCATTGGCACTCAGGAGACAGGAGTCAGAGATGCTGGACATCCTACTAATCAAAGGACAGTCATACACAATGACAAGTTCTTCTACATCCTGCACAATTTTAGATATCTCACTGGACATTCATTTTATGCAACACCTGTTTCTAATCACAGAATCCATGGCTGGATTCTAGTTTGTTTAAATACAAGAACTCATTGGTTGCCCAGGCTACACTGCAGATTTTAAGAGTAATACTATGCAAAGTGAAGGAAAAATGACCCTTTGAGATTTTATAAGTAAGTTTCATGTCTTTTAAAATCATCCATATCATTTGTGGTCATAGCATAAGTTGTCAGTGATCACATCTGACATGGGACGTCCTTCTGTATGCCTTGAATAATGAATATGCGTTGTTTTTGTTGGTTGATGACTAAATGCCAATGGCCTGTAAAAAATATAGCTAGGTGGGAAATCCAAACAAAGCTGCAGAAAGAAGGAAAGCAGAGTCATGGAGATGCCATATAACCGCCAAAGGAGTAACATACTGGAGAATTACCTGTAAGCCACAGTCTCGTGGCAATACATAGATTAATAGATATCGGTTAATTTATGAGAGAGCTAGCCAGTAATAGGTCTGAGCCAATGGCCAAACAAATATACTTTAATAATCAGCCTTAGAGTGTTATTTCATAAGCAGCTGTGGGGAACCAGTGGGAGGGAGAGAAACTGGTCCAGTGGGACTGGGAGACAGAGGAAAATCCAACTACACACATCCTTAACAGCCTGTTCATTCACCATGCTTCATGGAGATTCTGCTTGTGTAGATAAGGATTCTTGCTTAGCCCTCAATTCAAAATGTCAGAAAGAATCTATAGTATCACATTAAATACAATATAGTTCTCACAGCCAAACTTAAGGAAGCAGGTCTGGCTGCTTCATGATGCTTTTGGGGATGGCTAAACCCAAGCATTTATAATGTCATGATTTTAATCTTAACCTCTTTTCCCTTTTCATTTCCCTTGTGGCTATAAATTATTTTGTAGAAAATAAAGTGGTTAAGAGTGCTTGTTGAATAACCATGAGGACTGGACTAAAATTGTGCATGTCTATAATCCTAGCTTTAAGAGGGTGGCTTCAAGCCTGTCTGCGATCCCCTGACTGAGGGAGAGAACCTGATAGAGGACACTACCCAACACTCTTTTGGTCTTTGTGCACACAGACATCCTGTACCTGCTTGTTCATGGGGAGGCGGGAGGGCCCAGCCCAGCTCAGCCCTCAGCTACTGAACGGTGCGTTTGCTCCAGAGTTTGGTGGAAACAAAGCCACTGGGGTCATTCTGTTCTTCCCCAGATTAGATAAAAACTAGAGAGGAAGAAACGACTCTTTATGAACTCCATGCCAGATGGAGGCAGCAGGGGTCCTTCAGGGATCTCACAGGCTGGTGAGCCTTCTCTCTGTCCTGCAAGAGCCACGAGCCTAAAAATTCTGCATTTTTACTCATGAACTTTCCTGGCACCATCTATTTCTCTTGTGCTGCATCCTGGCCTCAACCTTACTTAAAGCACGGTGCAGAGGGAGACAGGAAGGGGCATTGCTGCTTAAGACTTGAAGGTCAATGTCAGCATCTCCTGGTCTCCTGGCGGCAGCCACAACTGTGGCAGCTCTGGTTCTCTATGAAGTGCGGGGCTGACTACCTTGGCCTCCTCACTTCTTGAGGTGGGTAATTTACTGCAGCTAGGTAAGCAAGTCCCAGGAGGAAAAGTGCCCAGGGGTGGGGGAGGTCAGGTGCTAAGGCAGTGTAGGTGTAGAGCCATCGTGGATGAGAGAATGCCTGCTGTGAAGGCATCTTCCTTGTCTGACCTCACCTCCTGCTAGAATGGAGTCAGGGATCCTGGCTTGGTACAGAGCAGCAAACATATTCATAAGGTCTGGGCCAAGGGGGTGATGTTCCTGTCACTGGGGCTGGGAGGAAGAGGGACGCTACCTGTGACAGCAGGACAGTTCTGTACAGCTCTGAATTTCTCTCTAAAAACACCCTGTGCCATGAAGACCTGTTTAGAGTGGCAATCTGGGTCACCCTCTTTCAAAGTCTGCTGGCTCTTCCTCCCCAAGCAAACTCAGAACTCCCCTGCTTCAGGGCCTCTGCACTTGCTATTTCCAATATCATTTTATTTAAGTCTCTGTTCAAATGTCCCTTCCTTGAAAAAAAAAATAATTATGCGATTACCCTACTTGAACTAGTCCTGTCCTTCTGTGTTGACCCTGTTTTGTATTTCAGCAAAGCATTCCCCCAATCTAATTTATTAAGTTGATTTATCTCTCTATTTTCTACCCCCTTCAACCTGCACCAAGAATCACTCATGTACTTTATTCAGCCCTGCATCTGCAGTTCTAGAATAGTGCCTGACATACAGTAGGTGCTCAAAAAAATACATTTAATTTATGGTGAGCCAGACTGAATCAGGTCCTGAGAAACTGGCCACCTAGTAGCTATTCAGGTCACCCAGAGGGAGGTTGGGGAAGCCAGCCTTACGTCCTCAGACTCAAAGACATGGCAGATCATCTTGTACTGTCTTTTTCCATCCTGGGATGGGTGAGAGGCCTCCACATTCTCCTGGGAGTTGGAGCGAGGCATCCGTCTGCGGGCCATCAGCACGACAATGTTCCCGATGTCTGCGATGTAGGAAATGGTCCTCAGAGGGTGATCCATCATAGGCTCCTAGACATGAAGGGTGGGGCAGGTGAGTGGCATGGAGGACCCAAGTACTTGGGAGATGGCATCTTCTTCCTCTCCCAGGCTAAGGATGGAACCCAGCTGGGGTGGGACAGGGCAAAGCACTTATTGCTAGAACTCTGAATCCCACCACCTAGGCCCAAGGCATTTTCCTTGGCCAATGAAAAACAGGAGATATATACAGGAGAAAAACAAGAAATATCAAACATTTTATACTGTGTAGACTCTCTGGTGTTGAAGATGAAAAGATAAAATCTAAATGCCACAGGTGTAGGTGCGTATGCGTGTGCGTGTGCATGCACCGTGCACTTTTAAACAGAATTCCTTAAGGCTAATGATTCCCCTTTCCCAGAGAATTCAGCTGAGAGACAGACAACACACACATTCTGAGTTTTCCTTTGTGCTTTAAGAAATTAGTCACAATCCTACCTAGCTTCAGACTTTTGTGAACAAAAGTCTTTGACCTTGACTACAGCCCAGTGTGGGAGTGGATGAAGTCCACAGTGAATGTGTATCACTGATGGGCACAGCTACATCAAAGGTCCCAATATCTCAGATCCATGAGGATGACAAAGCCTTCCCCTGGTCCATGTGTAGATGTAAAAAAATATTGTTGGAGAATGTGGAACCCATTTTTGTCCTCCCCAGTGTTTGTAGCCAGAGACTGATCTGCTAGAGGGACCTACTACTGAGATGAACTAAACCTGCCTCCTTGTTCAGATGTGTATAAAGTAAACATACTGAGTTTCCAGGCTGCTGCTGGGACATCTCCATCAGAACACACGGATGGTCCACTAGATCCCAGCTCTCTCTCTCTCTCTCTCTCTCTCTCTCTCTCTCTCTCTCTCTGTGTGTGTGTGTGTGTGTGTGTGTGTGTCTGTCCATTCTTCATTCCCTTGTCACCCCAGTCAGGTTTCCAGGACTCAGCACAAAGTTGCAGCAACCTAAAACCTGGGGATAGCCACTTTATAGGTAGGGGGAGCCTGTGTGAAAGGCCATTGGCCTTCACCTCTGAGAACAGTGGGAGCAAGCTGGTACCTGTGTATCTGCATTCAACACTTTGATCCTCTGGGTAGAAATGAAGAGATCCACCTCAGTCATTGGCTGAGATTCACCTTCAGGAGCCTAAAAAGAAAGTGCATCAAAAGCAGTTTTACTATATTACCTTAACCCAGGAGCATGGGAAAAGGTTAGCTCACACACTGGGTTACCAAGACACAGTCACCAGAACGGCAACACAGACTCAAGGGTTAAATTGCCAAAGCTGAAGGTACTACAGAGAGGATGGACACATGGGCAAGAGTTAGCATCTCTACGTTACAGGGGAATGAAGAGTCCCCTCTGCTGCTCCCGCTACAGCAGCAGTCACTGCACCAGATTAACTCTGGACATGATGGCAAGTGGCCCTTTCTGCAAGGGTTTTGGAGGCTGAAGGGTAAGAGCAGCTAACTCATAGTGAGGACCATGGAACAGTCACTCAGTTTACTGTCAGAGCTGATGGAGGACAATGTCTATAGTAGGTGCAAATGAAGCCACTGGATGCGGTTCTGGTAAGAGGGTCTTCATATTCACACAACACCACAGCAACACAGAAGCAGCTGCCTGCTCCTGCAGCCACCCCATTACAAAAGAGCCCCCAATGCCCCACATCCTCCGAGTAATTTACAAATACCTAGAAGCTCTACAATCCCCAAAGTGCAGCCTGCCTCATTTAGGGCTGAACCCTGCACATGTGTGGTTATTAGCGAGTTTTCTTTTTTTGCATCCAGCAATCTGAGAAATCCTCAAATCGAATGTACTGCAATTGAGTAGTCCCAGGCCCCTGCCACATCATTGCTCCTGAATGGCTGCAGCTTCCACACTAGAGGGTTCATTTAGCATCTCCAATCTGCTCCCTGTCGTTCCTCTGAAGTGAAATGACCAAATGAGCAACAGAAAATGGCCACTTGAGGCAACTAAGTTTGGAGAAAGGCTGGCTTATGGAGCGATTCGAAACGAATTGGAACAAAAAACTTGCTGGATGCAGAAAACAAAAACACAAAATCATAAAAAGGCAAAACATAAAAGAAAAGGACAGGCGTAACACCAAGTGATGAAGTTGTTTGTACTGCACCTTCTTCCTGCTTTTGGCTAATTTCTGGGCCGTCTGCTTAGCATGGAACAAACAGAGACAGGAGAATAGTTAGAAAGAGGAACTGACATGCTAACACTGCTTAGGGGCATACAGTGCATGTGGGAGAAGACGGGCTTAAACACCCCACTTTAAGGGCATGAAGAAACTTCTTATGCTTCATTGTAATTTGCCAGTTTAAAGAATCTACTTTCAGTTCTGTTTTTATCACATGCCTGATTTGTTATTTCACTGATTTCGCCTTACATTTTTATTTCTAGTTGTTTATTTGGGACTGACTTGCTCAATTTCCCCTCAGCTTGTGATAAAAAGCTACTGCTATCCAAAGTTTTTTCTTCCACTGCAGCTTTGGCTCCCTCTCTAAGCCCTGCTTTAGTTGTCTTGCAGTCTGTGCACTGCAATTTCTTTACTGCCACATTACAATACTTCAGCTGTGAGTTCTCTGAACCCTCAATTAGGGTTGTTCTATTAATTTCAACATATTTGGAGGTTTTCTAGCTATCCTTGGCATCAGTTATGGACTCAATTTTACTGTGGACTGAGAACACACTATGTAAGATGTCAGCCTTTTTGAAAATTGTCTTAGTTGTCTTAGATGTTATGATCCAGCACGTGGCTGATGTTGAAGACATATGCACTGCAAAGCAACCATTCTTGGGTGTCAGTTAAGAAGATAACTCTCATGTGGGCCTGTGTGTGTGCCTTCCCTGTTCTTTTATTGACAAAGATGTGCAGAAATTACCAGCTCTCACTGTGGACTTGTCTTTGTACTGTTTTTGTTCCACTGATCTTTGCTCTGTTTTGTAGCTGTGTTATAGGGCGCATATATATTTAGGGTGGTATGTCCTCCTATTGAATCGATCTATCATTCCTCCTCTTTTATCTGCAGCAATAATTTCCTCTTACATTTTATAAGATGAATATAGTTTGTACCTAACTAAAATGAACACATTTCTCCGTGTACTTATAATTAAAGGATATCACAGTTAATGAAAGCTGAGCTAGACTTTCCAAATCTAAGTATATTTTCTGCTACATACTATTTGTGTGATTTTGAGCAAGCCACTTAACATTTCTATGCCTTAGTTTCTCTATGTGAAATAGGGATCAAAATGGTCTATGTAATAGGGCTGTTTTAAAAGATAAAATGAATGCACGAAAAGCTCCAAGCAGAGCACTGAGCATTATGTCTGTGTCTGCTATGTACAGGTATAGTTTACACTTGTGGGATGCAGTTCAATTGTATATTTGACCTATTTTATGTGAATGTGAGTTAGTGACCACACTGAAGGTGTTACAATGGCTTCAGGGAGGGTAAAGCTGCATCATTGTGATGGGTGGGTAAGGCTGGACAATTGTGATGGGTTGGAGGGTATGTGAGGCTACACTGCTGTGATGGGTGTAGGGTGTAAAGCTGCGCTATTGTGATAGTTATGGTACCAATGGGTAAGACTGTCTAGTTATAGTGGATGTGAGTGGATAAGGCTGAACTTTTGTGATGGGTTGGTAAGGGTTGGCTGTTGTGACAGGGGTGGCGGGTAAGGCTGTGCTGTTGAGATGGGGGTGGGAAAGGCGTGGCTGTTTGTTGGGGGTGGGTGGGTAAGGCTGCGCTGTTGTAATGGGTGGTGAGTAAGGATGGGGTGTTGTTATGGGTTGTTGGGTAAGGCTTGTCTGTTGTGACAGGGTGGGTGGGTAAAGCTTGGTTGTTGTGGGTGGATAAGGCTGTTCTCAATTCCTGGGTACTTACCTGGTGGAAAAACTTTGCTCTCAGGAACGCATTTCTATTTCACTAGTGACTAAGCTGTGTTGTCTGCATTATCCCACTGTGGGAACTGGATGACTCAGTCATCCAAACAGCACATAGTTAATTGCTGGTACACCCAGGAAGGAGGATGACCCCACTCCCACACAGCTTCCCCACTGTAAGGTGAGCAATCTGCTCTGGAAGACATATGTAGTTGTTTTACTAACCACCTGTCAGTGGGTGTGCATCTGCCGCTGACGAGGCCCTAAGCGGATGTGGTTATGTGCCAGTTAGACGCATGTGGAGTGAGAGGCCTTCTCTGCATGTTCTGACCCGAGTCGGTTTTCATCTGCCTGCTAACCTCCTCTTAGATTTTTTTTCTCTGCCTCTCTTGAAATGACATGGAATGGCCCAGGAATTCCTACTCCTGTTGTTATCGAAAGCCCAACAAAATTCAACTCTAGGAAACTCATCAATAAAATACCCAGAATCTATTTTTCTTTTCTTTTCTGGAACCACAGAAAGATGAAGAAGACAAACTGAGTTTCATGACTGGTATCTGATATGGTTTTCACAAAGCTGAAAAAATTTTATGCAGGTAGAGCAATACCATCTTGAAATCACTTGGATTTCTAAGTATTCTGCATCAAATTATAACACTTAGATGTAACACTGAAAAGATGAGCGAGTCAGTGCCTGAATGAGAGATTGGAAGAGGCTAATAGAAACCCCACAAGGCCAAGGATGGCTGGGAAGAGCCATGTCCCTTCCGCTCACTTCAGGCTCAGTGTGAGCTGGGCACTCAACTGATGATGGCCCCTCTAGGTTGGTCACACTGTGGGGAGGGCTTCAACTGGCCTATCTATTCTTTACCCAGATAGCATCTATTGAGTTATGGTCCTAAGCCAGGACCCTTCTAACCATTTCACAGGTCACTGTCAAAGCTTACAGCAACCCTCTGAGGCAGGAGCTATAGTAAGCCACCCAGGAGGAGGAGAAAAAAAAAAAAAACAAGCACAGAAAGGCTAAGTAATTGTGTCATACAGCTGTGAGTAGCAGAACAGTGGTTCAGACCCAGGCAATCTAGCCCTGCTGTCTCTCCTCCCTTGTGCAGTTTACCTAGGCTTTTCTTCTGGAATGTCTCAGCTTCCCATAAAATGGGGCTGGTAATACCTACCTCCCAGGACTCCCTACACTCCAGTATGAGCAGTGAATGAGGCAATAGTATATGCAGAGGCCTGACAGGTACCAGCAGCATCCTTTCTACTGATCTCTCCAAGCAAGCTGGGGAATGACATGACTCAGACAAAGCAACAGTGACAGAGCATTTAATTCTACAATGAAACTATAATTTTGGATATTTAAAAGAAGTCACTAAAGAATGGAAAAATGTGAACTCTGGAATGGGCTAATAAAGACAGATTAGAAAAATGATAACGAATGGTCTGAACAAAAAAGTGTGCAACACACAATCCCTCGACAGCATTTGTGATGTCACCACACGAGCCTCACAGATTACAGAAAGAATGGAGACGAAGACACCACTCTGTGTGTGGGTAACCCAAGGCATCTGTGCCTCTGAGGACGGCTCTAGTATCTGGCTGAGGAGTCAAAAATGAAGTGAGAATCCAGGGAGAAAGGATGGCAAGGAAGCTAGCCCAGGCTTCAGTCACAGTGCTTGAGCTGTTTGGGGAGGGACATTCCAAACCATAAGGACATGGGGCAAAACTCTCTCAAGAAGTCTGTCCCCCAAATCTTTCTAAGGCACTACCGGCAAGGCTGTAGTGGGCAACACACCATGGTCCTTATAGTCCTTGCTTGAATGATTATGGGAGCTACTGTTTAAATAATATGAAGGGCATTGCTGTATGGTAGGAATTCTGTCCATCACTTATTACTATTCTATTCATGTGGTTTATATCCTCAGGGGTTTTCTAACTAGTCAGCAGTTCTTAATCATCCCATTAATGCATTAACTTTCTGTTGAATCACTTATGTTTCCATCTTTATCTTTGCAAGCAACCAACTCTTGGCTTCGCTGATCTTTTGTATTGTTTTATTTCTGATCTTTATTATTTTGCATTTAGTTTAGTTTTTGCTTTTCTAAGTCCTTGAGATACCTCAACAGGGCATTTGCAAAGTTTCTTAAATGTAACCGTAGGATGTTACCATAGGGTGTGTTACTCCTTCTCACAGTTGGGTTGTATTTCTATTATAACTTTTTATTTGTTGAGAATTTCCCCCATGTGTACAATAAAAATGTAAACCAATGTCCCCTTCCCCCAATAGCTTCCCTTTGTAACTGCATGTCATTTGCTGTTGTTTTGCTTTTTGTAACTTACTAAGTCTAATTAGTACTGCCCACATGTGCACTAGTGTAGGCCATCCACTGGAGCATGGGAAACCTACCAGGAGCCACATTCCCTGGGTAGTTTGAGTAGCAATGGCCCCCATAGGCTTATATGTTTGAATATTGGGTCACCAGTTGGCAGATATGTTTGGGAAGGATTAGGTGGTGTGTCATTGGGCGCAGTCTCTGAGGTTTCAAAAGACGCATGACATTCTCAGTGTGCTCTCTGCCTCCTGCTTAGGGTTTGAGATGTGAGCGCGCAGCTGTTCCTGCCACCATGCCTTCCCTTTGCCATCATGGACTCTACACTCCCTGACTGTAGGACCAACTAAACGTTCTCGTTTGTGAGCTGCCCTGATCGTGGTGTTTTATTATAGCAACAGAAAAGTAACTGATAGACCCTCCAAGAACGACTCCCCTCCTCTAGCAGCTATCGACTGCCGGCCTGGGAAGGGCACTAATCTCCCTCAGTTCCTCAGTGAGTCACTGCCCTGTGTTGTCCCAGCCCTATGCTTCACTTTATGTTCATCCAGAGGTTCACTTGTTAACTGGTTTCCAGCTCCATCAATCATTGCGATCAGAAAGGATCTAGAATATGATTTCAATGTTTTTAAATTTGTGACATAACACATAATCTGTTTCAGAGAAATCCTAAACTGAGGAAAATGTGTTCTGTAGTTACTGGGTATGAAGTTACATGATTTATTTTTATAACTTAACTCTGGTATTGATTTGACTTTAGGAGGAGGTCTGGACAACTTGTTCATTAACCAAAGCAGAGTGCTGAAATTCCACACTATTTCTGTATTGGAACCTGTCTCCACATGTCAAAATGTTTGTGTATGAAACTGGGTACTTTAGGTGCATATTAACATATCTTATTATTGACCTGATCCTTTATTATCAAGTGGTGACTACCTTTATCTTTTCTTAAAGTTATTGTCTTAATGCCTATTCCTATAGTTATTGCTGCTTATTCCAGGATTCCTTCATGGGTGTCATTTTGCAACTTTCCCCTATGTTTTCTGTGTAATTATTTGCAAAGCAGATTAGCTCTTGTCTGCTGGTAATCCATTCAGCATGTCCGTTAAGTTTTAACTGGAAAATTTAGTTCATTTACATCAGAGGCTATTGTTGATTGGTAAGGACTTACACCTGTCATTTTGATGTTTTCATGGGTATGTGATAGGTGCATGCCCATATGTATTGTGAGGGTGGAGGGCAGAGGCATATTCCTCAGTTTACCTTATATACTGAGGCAAGGTCTCTCAAATGAACCCAGAGTGCATTGATCAGCTAGTTTAGCTAGCTTGCTTGCCCTGGGAATCCTGTTGCTACTTTCCCTAGTGCTAGGAGGACAGGCAGACGATTACATGGGTGCTCAGGGTCCAGACTCAGGTCTTGACAGTGTGGCGAGGGCTTTTTCCCCAGCGAACCATCTCTACAGGCCCTGATGATTTTCCTTTGGCTGTGGGGATATTTTTCCTTTCTTCCTGTCTTACCTTTGGGTTGACTGTTGGAGAGGTAATGCTTGATTCTTTTCCATTTGTCTTTTGTGTAGCTATTCTTGTAAGAGGATTTACATTATCACAGACCTTAGTGATGGTAGTTACTTTTCTTTGACTTCTGTGGGTAGGTTTCCCTTAGGTGGTCTGGGGGTCATAAATCAGTTTTGTTTATCTTGGAAGGTCTTAATTCTCCATTTCTGAAAAGAGTCTTGCTTGGCTGAGTAATTCTGGCTGGCTTCTCTTTGTTGTAGGTCTTGGAGTGTGCTATTCCATTCCTTCACAGACTAGAGGATTGTAGGAATTCAGCTGAGGAGTCTGTTGCAGTTTTACTGTGCATACAGTAGAAGTGACAGAGATTGTTTTTTCACCCTGCAGCTTGTAAAATTATTTTGACAGTTTGACTATAATGCTGGGGTGAAGATCTTTTCTTGTTAGGAGTATTAGATATTCCATAGACCTCTTATACCTGGATGATCATATCTTTCCAAAGATTAGAGAAGTCTCCTGATATTATTTCATGGAATAATTTTCCTGTGTCCTTAACCGATGACATAGATATTTATTCACTTTAGAGTGTTACAAAAGTTTACACCCTTTTGTGAACAGTCTTACTATATAGCACAGGCTGTTCTTCAATTCTCAGTCCTCCTGATCAGCTTCCAAGTGTGGGAATAACAGCAATGCTGGGGTTATAGGGCTATAGGATCGCCCCTGGCTTTCTTTTTTCTCTTTCCCTTCTCTGCCTTCTTCCTGTGGATGTTTGTTTGTTTGGTCTGAACTGGATATTCAAGAAACCTGTTTTCAAATTCAGATGTAATTTCTTCCACTTGATCTAGTCTTTTGGTATTTTCTGGTTAAGCAGTCTCTTTTCATTCCAAGATTTCTATTTGGTTGTTCTTAAAAATCTCTGAATTTCTCATTCTTGTCCTGCTTTGTATTCCTAATTTCATTTGATGCTTTTAAAATATTCTTTTGGATCTCACTGAGCTTGTTTATATCTGCATTTTAAAATCCTTTAGCATGTACTTCTTCCATTTTGATTTCTTTGGACTTTGTTGCTGAAGAGTGACATCCTTTTAGACATGGTACACTTCTTGTGTCCCTATCCTGAGGTTTCTGCATCTAGTAGATCAAATCATGACTACTCTTGGGGGTGGGCAAATCATGACTACTCTTGGGGGTGGGCTTCTGAGTACCTTTCTCCTGAAGATGTGTCTTATGTCAGTATGCAGTTTGCTAGGCATTTGGCTTTATTTCCATTTGGGCACTGTACTATGGCCTGCCTGCAGCTTTGTTGGTTATGATTCATTACTGGGCACTGTACATGCAGACTAGTCTCCCTGTCCCCTGGCTGTGTTTCTCTTACTATGCTATCCTAGACTTTTGAACCTTAACCCAATCACTTAGCTCAAAATAACAGCCACACACTCTTTACTTGTAGTTGTTGCTTATTTGCGGAGGGAAGGTGAGTGCCGGACACCTATGTCCAGCCATCTTAGAAAATCCATTCTCCAAGCCTTTAACAAGGAAATGCATTGGGGAAATATACAGAGTGGCAAGTACTCAGCTTGACTGGAGTTCTGAAGAATACAGTTGAGAAAATGCTTCATAATGTTTCTAGGCAGCAATTTACAGGCCACCATGCACAGTAGGCTCAGAGCTTTTCACTACAGACTCTTGGTTCTCACTAAGTGTCTGTCTCAGGAAGTCTGCAGTCAGGATGGAGAGCTTGAATGTCCATCAGGTTTCTACACAGTGCTGGCCTGCTGGTCCCTCGACCACATTCTGAGACTCATGGTTCTGATTCATCTTTAAGTTTGTTATTGTTGATGGTGTGTGTGTGCGTGTGCACGCACGTGCACTCACACACATGCATGCACACTTTCTGCAAGGAGAGTATTTCTTCTAAAAGATGGTAAGTGACAAAGGCATAAAGGACACATGAAGGAACCAACCAAACTTGGGGAAAGCAACAGCAGGAGAATTCTAATTCTGCTGCTGCTGTTGAGACTTGCTTTATTCTTTGTATTGACAGATGGAACAAGGTTTTGTTTTCAGACCCTTCAGTTTGCCATGCAGTAGTATCACCCTAACAGTCTTTTTGGTCTAATTGGAATGCCAGTTGCTCAAGGTTTAAGACTGGGTGTTGGTTAAATTTTACTTCTACAGTGCCTATCACAAAACTCTCCATAGAAACAGCCTTTTAAACCGAAGTTCCTTCCTTCCTCCCTTCCTCCTCTCTAAGTGGACACTGGAATTACTGGTCCTGCTGTGCTCTGTGTCCCCTGTGCTGAGGTACCCTAGAAGAACTTGCTCTGGAAGGGCCAGGCTCTCTGTAGGAAGAGCATAGTATCCACCCTCTTAGATTAGACAGTGGTTTTTCCTGAGCGTGGGTGACTGTGCTCTGGAGCCCACTGAACTTTGGGGAAGTATCCTTTCTCCATCTGCAAACAGGTCTGAGCCAGCTCCCAACTCAGTTGCTTTCCAGGTGGGATGGACTACAGTGTCATCTCTACTTAAAGTGGGAAAAGCCTATGGTTGTGTGCAGTGTCATTCTGACAAGCATTTAGATGGATATAAAAGGAACACGAAGCAGGAAATATTTATTGACAGGCAAGCAGTTCCTTCCAGCACACAGAAGCACATTGTAAAATGATACTTACAAGCTGTAAGTGAAATGGAACCATTTAATTTTACTACTTTACAGGGAATATCTCACACTACATCAACTTAGATGTGAAGGATAAATACATGTTTTTCAAATACCCACTCTGCTCTGGGCAGGTTTGAAACATATTTATAATCAGTTGGCTACTTGCTCGTTTTGAAAGCATCATCTAGTTTTAGGTTTAACTGAGCTCTGGGATTTCTGGGTGCTGGTCTATGGGGAGCTTCAGAGTAAAGGGTCTGCTCTTTCATGAGGGAGATGGACTTGAAGGAGATGGACCACACTGTCAGCCCCCAGTATGTCGGCAAGAAAGCAGTTGAGGAAATAGCTGGTGCCAAGGGAGCCGGCGAGGGAGGATGCTGCTGCTTGCCTGCCATTGCCATCCTGGCCCTTAAGTGTCATACGAGGAGTAGAAGACACACACACTCATATGTGGGAGTTCAAAGCCCCATATAAGGCCAGATTGTGAGGATCTGATTAGTAGAACCTCTGCAAAACTAACCTTGAGGTAACAGTTTTCTGTTGCAAGGAGTCTCCAGGAACCTTTAAAGTCAGAATGTTGCTTCATTCTAGAAAGAACACCTATGTGGCCCTGGTCACACAAGTTGGTATTTTGATACAATTCTCATGTGTGGCTTTGTTCTGGATGGTTTCAGAGTGTGGAACATACTTAGTTCCAGCCCAGAGATGTCTCTACCCATCCCCAAGCACAGACCTAGTTCCTATCTGTTAGGAAGTCATCAAGCAAGCTGTGACAGGTCTCTGTAGTATGGTTAGCCTTGGGGAGGCTGCTAGCACCACTCACTCATGGACCTTACTTAATGCTATGTGTTTTGCAGAACTGTCCCCCTTGCAGTCTGAATGAGAGACTCCATTTGAAAACCAGCTTGTTTTTCTTAAGAGATGTATGCATCATTTCAAGAGCTGTGCTGGGGATGTATTAACTTAAGATCATGGAGACAATGGAAAAAAGACCACACAGTGAAGTAAATCAAAGTAATTAGGCCAACTGCTGTGACTTGAATCTGGAATGTTAGGCCAACTGCTGTGACTTGAATCTGGAATGTTCTCTCAAAGGTCCATGTGCAATGGTTTGGTCATCGCATTGTGGTACTTTTGGGACGTGGTGGGGCCCTTAGTGGAAGGAAGTCATGTTATTGGTGGCATGCCCTTGAAGGGGTTATCAGGTCCCCGACTCATTCCTTTCTCTTTGCTTCCTGGCCACTATGAGGACAGCAGCTTCTTCCACCATGAACTCCCCAATGTTGTACTGGACCACTCCTGGCCAAAGCAACCCAGGCAAGTGACTTTGAGCTCACACCTGTGGAAGCGTGAACCTAAATGAACCCATTTTCTTTGTTTATCTTTGGTATTTGTCATGGCATTGGAAACCTGACTAACACACTTCACTTGTGCAGCTCAGCTCAGTCAGCGATGTTCTACTGATAGCATTACCTAGTTTGAAAACTCAGTGTGAGGGTCAAACTACTTTGTTTTCATGGTGCCTTCTTGGTGGGAGTCAGGCAAGATACATGTCTCCGTCTCTCTCTTCCTCTCTCCTTTGGTTTTTCCAGACAGGGTTTCTCTGTGAAACAGTTCAGGCTGGCCTTGAATTCACAGAGATCTGCCTAACTAAATTTGTCTCCTGAGTGCTGAGATTAAAGGTGTGCTCCACCACCAGGCTAGAGGAGCTTCTCTTAAAAGAACCCATCTTCCTGTTTTCCATTACCCTGGGAGAGGTTCATTTTAAGATACGACATGCATATTACGAAGGGCCATCAAGGCACAGGCAAGGTGTCTGTGTCTCAGATGAAGTGGCTGAAATGGATCCCTGACAGGTGGAATAACTGCTCAGCCAGACTCAACATCAAGAGTGTCATCAGTGTTGTGACAGTATCCACTTACACACCTTAATTCCTCACATATCCATGGTGTCTTAAAAGCCACAGCTTACTACATGACTGAGGGTAGTTAAGGGAGAGAACTGGACTGACACAGGGAAGCTCCAGCAGCAGCAACAATGGACAGATACCTCATGAAGCAATGAGAGAACATCACAGTACCCTGGGGAAATGCAGTGTGAGTGGGCGGCTGATCTGATGCTTCCTCTTATTTGGAGACAGGACTTGTGATACAGCCCAGGCTGGCCTTGAACTTACAATCTTACTGTCTTAGCCTGGCTTCTTTCTGGTTGCCATGAGGCAAGCAGCTTTGCTCCTGCCTTGATACTCTATTCTGCCACAGCCCAGAAATAGCAGGATGATGGGCTCTGCAGCTGTGACCCGAAATCCACCTTTCCTCTTAAATGAACAGAACACTGGTACCGTACCAGGAGGGGTGTTATCCTCAGGGCTATCTGACTACATGGTCCAGAAGCCTTCACAAGTTTGGAGATATATGTTAAGAGTCCCCAGAATTCTCTCTCACCAGGGCCTCAAGGGGTGATGATGGTGAGAGCTCAAATCAATACACCACAGATAATAAAAACTGCTCATGGGGTTTCTAATGGAAATGAGGATTTATTTGGAATTAGACCAGAGGCTATTTGTGTTATAGTTTGTCTATATCTGGAGACTTTAAAGCTTTAGACAGCCACGATTCAGGCTATTGCATGGACACTGCTGTTGCTTTTGGTCAGGTTTACAGTTAGAGCAGGGAGCAAGAAGCAGGGTAGAAAGATGTGAAAACCTTGCGGTTTGGTTTAAAAGTCCATGAAAAATTGAGGCTACAGAAGGTGTGGTTTCTAAAAAATACCCTTCAAAAAAGAGAGAAGTACTTTGTTATAAGATAGGAAGATGTCTTGAAGGCACCTCAGGAATCAGCAAGATCTTATTCACTGCAGGCTTAGTGATATAAAAATGTAAAATGACTTGGAAGACTTTTCCTGGAAAGAAAAGGCTGCTGGGGTGACCTGTGTGCATACAGATGCCTACAGATTATTGTCATAGAAATCATTCTGCTGTGCTTAGTTGCCCAGACATTCAGAGGTTCCTGTAGCCACGATCCAAGGAGGTCCAGCTACTGCTCGAGCTGTGTTTGCCATGAGATGCTGGTCTGGGGGTAGCCCTCTAGGTGTATGAAAATGAGGGTAAAGACAGATGAAATGGAGGTGCCAGTAAATGAGATGCAAGAACAGGACGTATATACCACTAAAGTTCCAGACAGTGCATACAGCCATCTGAGACAAGCCCATGTGTGCTACAATTGGCAAGTGTGCAGGTGAAGCTGCCCAAGACCTTTGAAGTTCATTATGCCACCCCTTTCTCCTCAGATGCTACTCGATTCTGCTAGCTATGTGTTTGGGTATGACAGCTCATGCCCTTCTTGTCATCACTCTTCCCCTTTGGAATTAAGAACTTAGTCATTGTACGTTGGAAGTGTTTAACTTGCTTTTTCTTAGGGGCTCATAGCTGAAAGTTTGTCTAGTGTACCAGGGGAGATTTGGAAAAGGTATTAAGCAGAGTTACATCCTCATTGTTTTCTTCATTTGGAGATTAATTACAGACAAGAGGTGGATACTCCTGTTGACTTGATTCTCTGTTGACCTGAGAGACACTAAGTGGTAAGTACAGGTCTGAGTGCTGGTGAGGGCTGTTGGAGAGAGGATCAGCATGCAGTTCTCTGTTTCATGAGGTGAGTATCACTTCTCCCCAAGCTCTTCGGCCTCGCTGCTCTGCTTCATTATAGCCACAGAAACCATACCCAACCACAGATTAGCCGTGAACTAAGACCTCTGAATCCATGAGCCACAATAAATCTCCCTTCCCGATATACCTGGCACCTCTACTGATTAGTTTCCTCTGAGCTGTTGGGGTTAGGGGGAAGGGACCCACTTTAACCTTTACCGTCCCCTGAAGTCCTACATAAGGGGAGTGCTCAAGGGTTCTTTTCCTTTATCAACTGCCTTCCCTTGTCCTTTTCTCAGTCTCTATAACCACACCAGGCTATATGGTACCAAAGGAGAGAGGGGCAGAGGAAACTAGAAAGAATAAATTGGTGTATACTAACATTTCCCTTTTCTGGTTCTGGGCTTAAGCTGTGATGTCGGCTCTGAGTGTGTTTCATCTGACAGCATGAGGGCATTTGGATAGCATGAACTAAATGTCCCTGCTGCTTTGGTGTTTCTAGAATCTCCACCATAATACCACCTAGAATTATAGAGTTCCACATTTACAGGCTGATTCTGAGTAGCTCAAGCTACTTATGAATTATTGAAATTGGTTCTTGATGTATCCAATTGGCTTTCTCCTTTTAAGTCTTGATAAAACTAATTAAAATAGGTTATGAGTGTGTTCAAACTAGTTTAAGCTGGGATTTTCTTGGTTTCCCTCAGCCTACTCAAGTGAAGATTTGGTCACTCATTTTACTGGAAGCAAGACCGTTTGAATAGAGCCTAACAGAGGACTGCTCTCATCAGGGGCCTCTAGTCAGTAGAAAGCCTGTGCTGGAACCTCATCTTAGAGGCCTAAAGAGCAAAGTCCACAGCCATATATGTATGTATTCTTAAGATCAACCTGAATGGCATTTATATGTATAGACTCAGGCTTTTAGCTAGGCAGGAATAAGTCCTGCTTGCAGTGTCTTAAGCCACTAAGAGCTGTGGTCTGATGTTGACTGCTCAGGTGCCTCCAGCCACCCCTCAAACCATGCAGAACCCCTCACCTTGATCCGGCTTACAGCTTCCTGGGCCTGCATCATGCGTACGTTTTTGGAGGGAGTTTTGTCTGAGAGCAGCTGCGTGGAGCCAAGGTAATTGGCAGCAAAAATAATTCCATCGATCAAGTCTTCAGGATCACAAGGTCCAGGGACTGTAACACATAGAGACATACAGAGTGAATAATGTCATGGAAGGGTACCACATACTGGATGTTGCATGCCAACCCCCAAGCTCACTGTTTACACTTGTGGTCTAAGATATCTTAAGAGTAATTTACCAAGAGAAAATAATATAATTTACTTGGTTATGAATCAAAGTCCAACAGTAAATAAAAAAAAAATATGTCTCTTAGCCAGGCCTGGAATCCTAGTTGCTTGGGAGGCTGAGACAGGAAGACTGTTGAAAGTTTGCTTATAGATACTTGCCTGACATGTGAAGCCTTAGGTGGAGCAATTCCCTACTCCCCCGACATAGTACTAGGGATTGGAACATGAGCTCTTTGGCAACAAGGGCCGTGCCATACTCATTTTGACTTGCATGCCTGTCATATGTGTCTATAAACTATATGTCTGTTATGGTTAAAGGAACAGAAAGCTGTAATAATGGAAAATACCATTCCCTTATTTCCTCCTCTGTTTGGTCTGTGATGGAGGAAACATGGGATATTTCTTTTCTATAATGGCATCAGACTCTAACTCTGAAAACTGATAGCACCAGTCTTGTCAACTGACAGACCACAATGCTCCTGGCTTCACACTGAGATCAATCCCAAGGAAAATCAGATTGCTCTCTTCTCACTCACCCATCCACTAAATTAAATCTGTTTTAAATAGAGGGACATCTGATTTTAATCACAATCACCAAAAATCCACACCCCAAATTAAAGCATGTCTGCAACTGTTACTTATAACAGACTCACTAAAGACAGTCATTTAAATTGCAAGTAAAATATGTTTTCTTTGACTTGAATGACAATTCTGAGGAGACTAAAATATAACCCACTGTGAAACCTCAGGTTCTAGAAATGAAATAACTTGAAATGGAAACAATTTGCTTCCCCTCTTTCTTGTAGGGCTAATCTGAAGGGGTTTTTATTTTCATTCTCCTCATGAGAAGCTGCTGTCCAGAGTACAAACTTAAAACTTATTCACAACTAAGGTTGTAGTCAAAACACAGAAATGGGCTGTTAGTCAGGACCTCCACAGTGTGCTTGGGGCATAGCTTTAGTGCTTGGCTATCCCAGCCTCTGTCTGTAGTAAGAACAAAGGTTTCACAGCTATTATACTGTCAGTCTAAGGATACTCAGAGTTAGCAAGTTTGTGGTCTTTCTCCCTATTTTGTTTTATATTCAGTGACCTCAAATACTAAAAGATTCATGAGTGACCCCAGTATTCAATATTGCAAGTTTGTGGTCTTTCTCCCTATTTTGTTTTATATTCAGTGACCTCAAATACTAAAAGATTCATGAGTGACCCCAGTATTCAATATTTTCTTACCTTCAACGTAGGTTGGGAAAGAAGCCAAGCTTTTTCTTGACTGTAATTAAGACAAAGAGGTTTCAAAAAGGGCAGAGCATGATGAAATATGCATTAGCAAAAGTGTCCATGCAACATAAAAAAGAAATCCATCACCGGTGGCATTTGTTAAGTAGTTATCGACCAGTTTTCATTAGAAAGAGCAAAATGTGGATAAACGTATGCATTTACTATTAAGGTTACCTAAAACCCCAAATTGCCCACTGAAGTTTGAAGTGATCAAAATCCCCCTACATTCCAGAGAAGCTTTAAAAAAAAGTATTCAGTGTGGGAAAACTACTGATTGCTAAATGCACCAATAGCATGACTGTACTCTTGAGAGTAAGATTCCCTGCAGAGTTTCCTTTAGGTCTTTGACACAAAGGTATCGGTTAAAAGGAAAATAAACTCTTGCACCTTGTAATCTTTCACTTAAGTTGAAAAATTCCATATTCTGTAAGTCACAAATTGGTGTTTCTTTAAAATAAAAGGTTAAGTTTGAAATACTGGCATTTCTTTGTGTCAGCCTTAACAGCACTGTTGGATGGGGTGAGGTAGACACCTTCTAGAATCTGGCTGGAAGTTTCTATACCAGCAGGCTAAGAAGCGAAGCTTGCCACAGGCTCCTTTCATAAGCACCTATGTCTCTCCAGGAGAGAAGAGCAGAGAAATCGTTTCTGTTCCAAATGATTTCTGCTTCAAATGGTATCATAGCTGAAATGTGTGGGGCCTCAGAGGACAGCTCAGATCTGAAAGTAAGCACTAAAATGGGCAAAAGGTAGGATTTACATGGCCAAGATTACTGTTGGGGCATGTGCGTTTTAGAGGAGGGCATCTGTTCAGTACACCAACCTGCTAGATGACAGTATGCTCTGGGGTACCTGATGGGCTAGATGAGCAGGCTGTGGGTGAGGACTAGGGTGTCCTGTTACTATGCAGAGCATGCTAACATTGGCGCACCTCATCATTCAGGCCAGTGGCAGGAATTCCACACTAATTGCATGGTAGACCACACAGGGCAACTCTCATAGGACCCCATGCAAATGTGTTCACTGGGAAGGAATGGCACCTATGTCAAAGAAATTGGGTCTCTTGGGTACCAAGAACGGAAGCTCCTGGCTGGTAATGCTTCTGTGGGAAACTGCATAGCATATGAGGAAAGGTATGGCTAGGGCACCCATGCTCTCATCCAGAGAGTCCATGCTATGCAGAAGCAGCTAGCTTCTTCACAGGGGCCAAAGACCATTTCCCATCCTTTTCCTGCCCTTACTATCAGTGTTCGGAGGTGGGGGGAAGTAACAAGAAATCACTTAGCATCATCAAAGTGGCTTAGTCTCCAGGTACATTTAAAAAACTGATTCAGTTTTCTTGGGCTACTAGGACACTTCTCCGAATGCTAAAACCTGTTTTAGTAGAAGCTACAAGACAGGAGAATTACTTGGGAGCAGTAATGGCAGGCAATTGGTACATTGGCTACTCTCCATTTGTTAGCTCATGATCAGATTTATTTTGTTCTGGGGTAATACTTAAAAATAGTTTTTTTTTTTTTTTTAAATGAAAGGGTATCTATTGCATACAATGAGGATTTTCATCATTTCTAAAGATATGCAGAGCCCTGTGCCAAGCCTTGCAGGAACTGTGAGACTAACACATTACCTTCTCCATTAAGCTGATGCTAATTGAAAGCTTAATATTCAGATACCTGATGAGACCTGCCTTCTCACATGTGGACTGAGACGAACATTGGTTGACCCTTAGCAAGAACTAAGAAAGTTTCATTCAAGACATTAAGGGCTAGGCTGGATGTGGAGGGTAACCCCTATCACTCCAGCACTGGACACAGCAATACACCCTGTCTAAGATAAAGTAAAAACAACAGAGGAAATTAAAGCGGGGCTTCAAGGTTTATCAGGGGTCACCTGAAGTCGGTATAGTCCATAGTCATGACAACTGGAAGCGTGACCACACACTTCCACACCAGATGCAGTAGGTCCTGGCAGTTCAGAACCTAGGCCCACAGGACTTCAGATTCAGACCACTGCTGGCCACATGTGAGCTGTGTAGCCTAAGGTACCCAAGCCCTGGCTTTCAGAACTAATACGAGGAGAGTGATACCCACGGCCCAGAACCACTGAAGGGCTCCAATGAGATTCAGTCTGTGACTCACTCAGCCTGGTGCCGGGAATAACCACAAATGCTTAATAGATGCTAATGTCTGTTTCTGTTGTTGCCACTGCAGTAGCCACTCTTCCCTTCTTACCCACCAGTGTGCTATGAGTAAAGAAAGTACCAAGTAAGGGCAAAAGGGGCCAGCAGGGACCGTGGCTCTGTCACCTATGTTCCAGGGGCAGAGTCTGCACAGACTAGGTGAGGAGAAAACATATTTCTAGAAAAACTTTAATAAATCTATACTTCCCTCTCATAAATAGGACACAATCTTTGTTTAGGTAAAAACGCTTTTCTTTTCCTCACTGAATTTAACATAAAATTGTCAGCACAGTGAGGAAGCATGAGGTGGACCTCTTCATCGATTCTCAGGGCTGATGAAGGAGCATCTACAGCTGGCCCCACTTGGGCCCACACATCGCTGTGCAGGACTATGGTCACCTGGTGTGGACCCACAGTAGGCAGTGCCCATCACCTTGGATGAGAGGGTAGGGGGTGTTAAAGGAGGCAGTGGCTCTACTCAGGGAAAAATACACATCCTTTTCAAGCCCCAGAAATCACATCTCATGACTAAAAGCTCTAACAGAGTTCAGTATGTCCCCCATGAGTGAGGTAAACACAGAACTTTACAACCTCCTTGTTGAGCAGCTTCTGGCCTATAGTTAAAATGAGAATTTTAGTCCCCCAGTCTGATTGGCCATGTTTCAAGAGTTCTATGGGCATCTGAGGCTAGTGAGTACCCTTGACAATACCAAAGTGGCTCATTCCATCTACACAGAAAGTTCTCTTGGAAAAGATGCTGGCAGATAGTTTTTGAGGTTCAGTGTCCTGTGATGCAAAAGGTCTGTAACCAGCTGCAGATGGTACTGTGCACCTGGAATGCCAAGTGGTGTGTATGCCTGAGGGTGTGAATTCTCATGTTCAATAACTACCAGACACCTGTGGCCAGTGACTACCAAACTTGACAGATCATGACTTTCACTGACAATCTTCACACATCAGAGAAGAAATATATCTCCTCAGGGCCTTATTGGGGTGAAGCAAAATAGGCAACAGGAATGAAGATGGTACCCTACCTCTTTATTTGTGGAGGCTTCTGTGGGGTCACCGGGATGAAGGGCTATGCTTGATGACTCAGCACCCAGGGGTGAGGAACTGCCAGGAGAAGGAGACTGGAACACAGCAAAAGGGACAGACAGCAGTGAGAACCGAGGATGTGACAAGTGTCTTAAAAACAGAACTGCCCTGAGGGGACGATGCAGTGGGAGACGCTTCCGTGGCAAGAACTACCAACCACACTGAGTAGACCCGGCCACCCAAACTTTCAACTCCATCTCTTCAAAGGAGTTCTACAGCTTTGGGGCTTTCTCTGCCATTAGGCTAACATTTTAAAGAAAATATGGACTTACGGTAGGCATCAAACTTAAAGGTGTATTATACAGCATGCTATTTTTTTCCTAGTGAAAGTTACAAATACTTAGATTACAAAAGTTCAAGCCACCTGCCCAAGATGATCTGAATGGGAAAATGAAAAGTAAACCTGGTCATTGAATTGTCTTTGTCAGCTCAGATGTCTGTCTGCTGCCTCTTAATGCATAGGCCTCTGAAAAGTCAGACATTTCAACGTTCCAACCACAGTTTTGGACCATGGCGGCATACTTTAGAGACCCTCTGTCAAATGACAGGATTGAAGTAAGGCTTAGAAAGACAGGTTTGAGGGAGCATGGCCCCTGAGTTAGTGTGGCGGTGCCTTGGTGGGTGGGCACAGGCAGGCACCAGTGGTGGGCATGAACCCTTGGTTTGTGCACAGAACACAAGTACCCCCTAAGTACATGCTAAATGAAATGACCAAAGTAGGCAAGCCATGTGACAAATACAGGTCTGGAAACACTCCCCTATGATACCAGAAAGTTCCATGTGGTCCTGAAATCTTTGGGTCGCCCTCACAGACGGTTACCAATTCTTTAGTGATGGCACTGGAGGGCCAGTGCGGTGCTTCCCAGCTGTGGCTGATAGATCTGAGAGCCCACATGTGACGTGAGAGTAACCATGCAGGGTGTATTCTCCCAGTGTGGGGATGAGAGCCTGGGCTCTTCCAAAAAGCCAGAATTACAAGAAATACAGGGAACACCAATAGATGACGCAGCGAAGAGCACTATTTAGCTAAGAAGTTATGTGCCCACAGTCTCTGGACATATTGCTTGATTCTAAGCAGGGAGGTGAGGGTCCAGGAACCCCTTACATGGTGATGTGGAGACATCTGTCACTACAGTGAAGGCAGGAGGACAGGCAGAAGAAGACAGCAGATATAAAGTATCCCAGGCCCCATGGCCCCTAGCCACAGTAAAGCAGTCTTGCATGCCTTTCAAAAGAAGCATGCAGCGTTTTCCAGTCATTGCCCAAGAGAGCTGCTGGTTGCAGTAAGATTTAGCACTGTTTGGCTGACTCAAAATTAATGTGGAAAGGCTGAGAATTTAATACCTTAAATCTCCCCAGTTTTTTTCACATTGAAAGGGCTTCTTTTGATATTTGTGACTTGATTTTTTTTCCCAAAGTAATTTTCTCTGTCCCAAAGACTTTCAGGTTCCCTCAGAGCTTTAGGGAAGCCACTGCAGTTGGGTTTTTTGAACTGCTTGCTTTCAGGGTCATGGACATCTTTCATATGGACCTACCTGACAGACAGCCCCATATTTCCCACTTATTTATTTTCTACTCCAATATTCTACAAATAGCCTGTCTTCCCACATCACTGAAATCTATCTAGACAGTGGGCAGGGATGTGAAAGACGGAACCCAGATCCATAGTAAAGTAGGTGGGGTAGTGCTGGGTGCCCACCAGAGAATGCTGTGGATGAGGAGGACACAAGTCTGCTGGTCACTCCCCACACTGACCTAACCAGGAGCCCACCTCTCCCCAGACACCTGGTGCTGTAGCCATCAGCTCATGTACAGGCTTTGGTGAGTTTCCTCGGTCCACAGCATCCTGTCCTTCCCCCCACATTCAATGCTCAGTTCAGAAGCTCACCCCTCTCTGGGATTTCTTAGAAGCCAATCAGAGCTCATGTCTCCTTTATGGAATGTGCTGTAGTTTATATTAAACTTGTGTATGCCTAAGCCCTAAGAGCTCTTCAGCAGTAGAAATCTTGTCTCCATCATCACACAGGTGCCTAGGCTTAGGCCTTCAAAGTAGTTAGGGGCTTAGCAAAGGGAGGCACAGACAGATGCCTTCAGTGTGATACCCTGGTTATACCACTTCCAACGTGCACTGAAGAAGGTAAGGGACCACACTGCCCACTGCCTCCTTGGGATGACATCTTTTAGTGGTCAGTAGTGAGTTCTCTGATTCTGTGTAGAACATTCATTGTTCATCTTGACTTCTAGAAATGTATTTTTCCTGTGAGGACTCTAACTTGGGCTCTAGCGAGTTTTTTGTTTTTTTGTTTTTTGTTTTTTTTTCATAGAGAGCTACAAATGGCTGCTCACTGACCAAGGCAAGCATGCACAAACACCTTCAAACAGACCTAACCCTTACAAGGATGAAGCAAAAGGTATTTAAATGCCTGCTTCAAAATCTTCTGTTGCCTTCAACCCCACTTTAACTGGGCAAAGATGTGTTCCTTTTGTTTATGCTGAGGAATGTTACTTTAACTGTGTGGAGGTGTGTTACATTTGTTCCTGCTGTCTTTTTAAACAGGGTGAACATGGGTTGCATTTATTTCACCATGCCTGCCTGAGGCATCTGATTGGTCTAAGTGAAAAGTGGACAGTCAATAGCTAGTCAGGAGAGGGATAGGCAGGTGGGCAGAGAGAATACATAGGAGGAGAAATCTAGGCTTGAGAGGAAAAAAAGAGAATGAGGGCACTTTCTTGATTGCTAATTGATGCAGGATGGCCCACCCCACTTTAGGTAGTGCCAGCCCTGGACAGGAGGTTCTGGGCTGTAGAAAAAAAGGCAGCTGAGCAGAAGCAAGTGGCATCCCTCTGTCGTCAGTTCCTGTTTTGGCCCTGACACCTCGTGATGGAATGTAACCTGGAAGGGTATGATAAAATAACCACTTTATCCTCCAAGATGCTGTGGATCATGGTGTTTATCTTTGAGACAGAAATCAAACCAGAACAGAGTTCACCCTTTTCTTCTGCACATGCTTGCCTTCTCCCGTGCTCTCACATGGCACACAGGGCCTTGGCAGACCAGGTTAAGTCTGTGCCCAGGACTTAGCCTCCAGAGCTACGAAGCAAACAAACTCTTTATAAATCCCCAGCCTGTGATGTTGCAAACACAAAGCCACATGTGGAAGGATGATGACAACAACAGCAGTGTCCTGAAAGAACAGGAGTGTCACATGACTGAGGGAGGCCCTTAGGAAACGCTGTCACTCAACTGACCATAATTTTAAAACTCTTTTCCGTTTATGCAACCAAAGTCACCCATGAATGAAGAAGGCTATTTGATTGTATACTTCGATAACTTTTCTTGAAAAGTAAATTGTACCCCCCCAAACCAATACCCTAACAATTTTCACACCAGCCAGGCTTCCTGTCATCCTCAAGAGGTGGATCAGGACTGTCTTCCCTTTCTCAGGAAGTGTCAGAGAGGACAGGTCACCTTCCCAGTCTCGGAGCTATGAGCAGGGAGGACTGAATTCAGTCACAAGTCTATTAGACACCAGACTTGAGAATTTAACCATTTGTCATTCTAAAAACACAAAATACGATGTTATGTGTTTAGCCATGATATAAACCACCAAATCTTGACATGACAGCTGTGATGAGAGCGCACCTGTGAGAGGAAGCAGAGGCTGCACAGGCCCCTTTCCTGTCAAAAAACCCCCCATATTTGTTGTAGGGACTCCCGAGTCTGTAGTTATTAAAGTATACTCATTACTTTATTATACATATTATACATATTAAAGTATATTAAAGTATAACTCATACGACAGTAGGTTGCGTCTTGAAGGCTCTTGAAGGCTCCTGAGATAGGACTCTGTAACACCAAGAGCCCATTTTATAAAACAGTGTGATCACAGGAACACATTTTCCCCTTGAAAATGACTATGTTGTTTTAATTTGATATCATGGCTGAACACACAACAGCGTATTTTGTGTTTTAGGATGACAAAGTGATTAAATTCTCGACCCCTGGTGTCTAATAGACTAGTGACTGAATTCAGTCCTCATTGCTCATAGCTCTGAGGCTGGCCTGCCCACTGTGACCCTTCCTGAGAAAGGGGGAAGACAGTTCTGACTCACCTGCTGAGGGTGACAGGAAGCTTGGCTGGTGTGAGAGCACATTGATGGGCAGCTGTGGTCTGGGCACCTACACAACACTCACCTAGTATGAGCAATCTTTTACAATTCCAATCTCACATTGTTCTTTTTTTCCTCTTAAGAGAGGCTCAGAGGGTCAGCAAGCCATGAATGCTTTCTTCGTCTCATTTTGTTTCCTCATTAAAATTTCACTCATGGATAAAGGGGAAAAGCAAGCAGGAGGCACTATAAAACCACACCGCAAAGACTACATTAATTCATAAGCTCCAACACTTCAACCGCATATTGGTAAAAATAGCTCATTAGTGGCTCTGGCTGGGGGCGGGTGTCTACAACTGCTGTGTGTAACTTCCAGCACTTCCGCTGCTTCCCATGCAAGAAAGCGCTCCAAGGATCTGAAAGTTAAAAGTGATACTGCTGGAATGATTGATCTGCAAAGACACGCCCACCTGCCCTAAGCCTGTTAATTCCAGCACAGCCCAGATGACCCCAGTACCCCACTGAGTGAGGACACCTATGAAAGATGGCCACCAGCTCTAGTTAGCCTTGAGTCCCAGGCAATACTGGTGCTTCTCTCTTCCAAAGAAACACAGTGTCAGAAATTCACTTCGATGAAGGGCAGGGAGAAAGGAAATATTGAAAACTTATATAGTTTGGTCAGTCTACCTGGGACTGCATTACTCTGTCATTTAACCTACAGAGAACAACTCCTGGAGACACAGGGGTTTCCTTTCTGTCACTCCCCTCCCCGCCCCATGACTAAGGAGCCAATATACCTACTAAGAATATACAAGCCTTCTTCCCCAAGGACCTACTTTCTCTTTTCTCTGGGCAAGCCAGTTTCAATTCAAGCCTTTAATCTACCTTCTTTGCTTGGAGAACAGGTCTAGAATACAAGAGCACTATCTTAGTACCTATAGCACCCTGAAGTTCGGCTTTATCTCTTTGTTCCCCTCAGCACTACCACTTTGTTCTAACTCATCTTCATTAAGCCCAACAGAATCCTATGGTCTCCAGCCTTTGACCTGCATGTTTCTGCCCTTCGCCTCGACTCTAAATATGCAATTGCCTCAGAAGGCACACTCTGAGTATTCTCTCTCCTATGCAATCTTCCCAATCCTCTTAGGTGAGAGGATTTCCTCTTGAATGGCTTGCATGCATTGTGTCTGTGCCATTCATGGACTGCCTGACTTTTTCCCTTGTACATTATAAAACTACAGTACTTTGGCATAGTATTTCAATAAGCACAACAAAGGCAGGATAATAATTAATTTATATGTTTCTTCTCCAAGTACCCAAGACAAAGGCCCTCATAAAAGATACAACAGGATTTCAATATGTGTGATGAACAGGAAATACACAGACACCTATCTTGTATCATTTGATAAAGCAAATGAAAATGAGTTTTATATAGTCGGGTAAGTTCTGAGCACACACATGGTTATTAGTACCCATGGCTCTCCACTCATTCTAGATGATCCTCTGTCATCCTTGTTTGCATATCACGCACTCCCACAATAGTAGAGTGAACACCACAGTAGGCACCGGTACTCACAGAAGTGGCTTTTACATACACTGTAACTGAACACTTTGTTGTGCAATCCTTTCCAGCCCGGACAACATTCTGCTTTGACTGCTTTTCTACATGGGATCTCAAATGTAGATACACAGGGCGGGCCATGGCACATGCCCCAGTTCTTACTTTGTTTCGAGACTGGGGCGCTTCTGCCTCCCAGTGTTCCCAGATGGTGCTCTGTTTATGCTTGGCTTACTGGCTTACCTGCCCTTATTTCCTTTCCCCAAACAGTACACACTGCTTCCTTCCTTCTCTGAGTTGCTTTATATTAACCTTATTCCACTTTAGAATTATTTTGATAAAACCCAAATATGTGGTGAGCTTTTTTGTTTCCCCAATGCAAGTTCACACTTCTGAAATTTGGAGCTGATTAAGTAGTGCGTAATTATCCACTCCACAGTATAAGTCAAACATTATCAATGCACATTTGTATTTCCTTAAATGTGGCGAAGTAGCAAAGTCAGTATAGGCATTGAATGAGCATAATTATGTCATTAAGATGATAATAGCTTGGGCTTAATGAAGTGTTTTGCATATACATTCATAATGGATTCATTTAATACTGGTGGAAAATTTGGAGAGAACTGCTCGTTAACCTACTCCAAGCCATTTCTGTTCTTTCTTTTCCCACCAACATCATCCTTCAGCTCCTGTCCCTAAGCTCCTAACCCTGTGTGGAAGCTGCCAGGACTCCAGTGAGCTATGCTTGGCAGCACTCAGCTCAGGGGGTGATTTCATGGGAGCAACACAAAAATCACTTGTTTTTTTTTTTTTTTTTTTGCTATCATCACAAGAGCTCTAAGCTTCTGAGGCCATGTTCTCAAGGCAAAAGATTAACCAGTTAATTATACAGCAACCATCAGTGTAAGGGTAAACCAACAAATAGTAAGCCTGTATTATAGACAGGGTATCTTGCTCCAAATAGCCTCACTTAATGTATTTGAAATGCATGAGACTGGACAAATGAGGAAGCCTTTTGTTCGTTTCCCTTTCTAGTCCAGTCATTCCTTGATGGACCTCTCATGCCTTCTGGGTCACTCGCCTAGGTTCTGGGAGCAAAGGCCAGGCACTTTTAACTTAATATAAAGAAAAGTAACTGAACTGAATATAACCAAGCCAGCTGCGGTGGCATACATCTGTAATCTTGGCACATGAGAAGCTGAAACTGGGAGGAGAAAGGGTTTGAGAATGCCCTGGACTACATGGCAAGTTCAGGGCTGGCCTGAACTATGTGGAAACACCCTGTCTCAAACCAAAGTAGGCAAAGGAAGAGACACAGCTACACTTGAAATGTCTAGTAACACAACATCTTCTAGAAATAGCAACAGCTACCATTTTCAAAGGGCTCACTGTGTGCCTGGCACCATGCAGGGGCACATTTCTCATTTTCCAGCCAGGCAGTTATTTGTGCACAAGGCACTAATAGCCATTGATAGGTGTCAGCCCTCAACAGTGAAAGATGCCACAGCCTAGAATGGGGGGATGAGGTGTCCAGATGAACTCATCCATCAGAACACAGAGAATCAACAGCAGCAGTCATGGGGGAGATACAGCAGCAAGCACCCCTTTCCCAGGTCCTGGCTCAGTGCAGATGGCCTTTGCTCTCTGAGCCACCATTCACTTCCAAGCTCATCTCCTTCTATCCTGGGCAATGCTCTCTTTCCACCTACTCCCTACTTGTCAAGGGAAATGCAGAGTGCAGCTAACAGTCTAACTGGGCCAGGAGCAGAGAACTGAAGCCAGGCAGCAAACCCCGGGGCAGCCCAAGGGGCACATACCTCGTCTTCCTGACTTTCAAACTGGTACATCCAAAAGTTCTCCATCCTCCCAACTACTGTCTGGGCAACGGGCGAGCTCTAGAGCATCCACTTAGGTGCCGAGAAGAAATCCCGATCTCAGTGCCACTTGGTGGACAGTCTTGGTGGTGTTGGGTGCCCTTGTCAATAATGCAACTGGTAACAGGAGATGTGACCACCAGCAGTGTCTGACCCTCTACGTTAACCCTTCAGTGCTGTGTGGCCGGGACTGTCTGCAGTCATTGGTGCAGCATCATCAGCTGATATTTCTGAGAAGAATCTGGCCCACCCTTGTTGTCAGTGGCACCTACTATTTCTGGGGGAAGTAAACGCAGCACAGAGGTGCTACCAGAGACTTTCACACAACCCAACGTCAGCTGTGTTTATAGAACCTGTGAAGAATTGTCCCGCTCTGGTAGAGGAGGAAGGGGTGGCTGAAAATTCTCCCAGGCCTTGATTGGGATGCACCTGGGTGTGTGGGGCGAGATCAGGGAACTCTGATCAGCTGCTGGCTGGGCCCAACAGCACAAGCTTCTGGAAACCACCCTCCCCACCACCACTAACTGCACACTGTCACTGTGCTCTAATAACCTCTCCACGTGCTGCCAAGTGAGAGGGGCTCTGACAAACCAGAAAGAGCTGCCTCTTGGTCAGCACGGTTTGGTCTCAAAAACAACCATACCTGCTGGGCCAGAGCCAACAGGGAGACCTGAGTGAGAGAGCTGGGCAGAACTGAGCTGGAGAGAACACAGGGAGGCTGAGGTAGTGGGTGCTAGAAGATGAGAGGCCTCCCAAGTTCTTACACTCTTGACTGATTGATGGAGCCGGGGTGGCAGGGAGGGACATGGCTGCACAAAGTCCCTTACCCTCACAGGAGAGTCAGCTTCCTGCCCACCAAGCCCCTCTGTCAGCCATTAGCAGTTAATGGCTGTGGGAAGGGCTAAACGGTAGATCAAAGCACATAGGATCTAAAGCAACCTATAGCTGGGAAACCTGCCATTTAAACAGGTAGTTTCCTATGTGTGGTCAAGTCCTGTGGCCTGTGGGAGGCAGCATTACAGAGACTGCCATCTCTGGACTTGCCCATCTTTCTCATCTCCATTCTTGTGAGTCTGATGAGTCCTGTTGGCAATCAGAGTGTACCCACCATAGCCTCAGTCAGTGGCCAGCAATTCCTGTGGCTAGTAACCAACATTCAAGAAGTAAAGCCATTTGCAGGACTGTGCTCAGAGTGTTCCTAAATGACTGAGCTAGACATTTATCTATGCTTTTTTTCTCCTGATATTTCTTTTAAAGGGAGAAATCATTAGATGTTCATTATGAAGTATACAGACTAATACTCTCTGCCAATTAACTCTCTCTGGCTTTTGGTAAAGCCATTTTCCCTTGACCACTCTTGGAAGCTACTTTGGTTTTGAAGCCATCAGAACAAAGCTAGGGGAGTCATTGCTGCCAGGGAAAGCTTGCCACTTTCTCAGGTATTAGCCAGAGATGAGCTGCTCACACATGAGTTATCAGACAACAGAAGACTCAAAATCAAAACCCAAGCCTTCTGTGATGTAGGAAACATCTACACACAGCATCCTTTTGGCGTGATGGAACTTGAACCCCTTGTCCTGGCTGTTTTGTTTTCATTCTTCCTTTCCTTTAATGGCAATTCTGCACCTGAAACCTACTTAATTATTCATCATCCCCTTCTTCAGGCTGCATCAATTATGGATCACGTCTGTGATGGAAAACTTTGCCAGCAGCAAGACGGTGCTGAGATGGAAGCATGAGGGACAGGACCCACATGCCACACTGGAGGGCGAGAGCATAGTGCTGGGACCACAGCTGTCCTTGAGGCCAGCCCGCCTTGCAGGCCGCCCACCCTGCAGGCCTCTTCCAACCCAGCAATTCCCCTGAATGGCATGCTCCCCAATCATCCCTACATCTTGGCCCAGAGAGAAACAATATTCATGCAATACACTGGGTCAACGAGAGGCCCAAGTGCAACTGAGCAGGGATGAAGGCTACAGCCCAGTAGAGCAGGCATGTCTGTTCCCATGGTCTAAGGAGACCCACCGGCACAGAGACTGAATGCTTAGCCACAACTCACCAGTCTTCACAGCAGATTCTTTGGACACTGGCAGTCTCTTAAGACTGAAAATAAATTCAGGCTAAGAGCATGCCAAGGATATGTTTGTCCTTCCAGACAAACCCTCTCTCTTAAAATGTCTACAGTGTCCCTTCACCCTACACTCTTGGGTGAAACCATCTGTTCTGCCTCTGTGCTAGCTCACACACACTCTGGCTTCATTGTCCACCAGTCACTTTGGGACCCATGGGTTTTTTTCCCTCACAGCCACAAGATGGAACAACCACCTAGGACCTGGAAATGGCTGATGAGGTCAGAGGCAGAATACACCCTTAGCTTTTAAGGCCAGCTGCTTTTTGCTGATAGAATGACTGATCCCAAACATGGGAGAGACACTTTTCTGGTACCTCCAAAGATCTCTACTTCCTGAAAGTCAAACCCCTGTTTAATCCTCTCCCTGGGAAGGTCATGTGGGTCATCTATCAGCCTAAACAATGAAATAAAATGACAGTGGTGCATTGCCACTCACTGATTGGGTTACCAAGGACTATGGCTTCCATCTTGCCATCAGGCTCAGGAGCCTTCTTGTCTTGCATATTTTAAATGTGAAACAGGACTTATGGGGCAAAGAACTGAGAAGATCCCAGCCAAGATCAATGGGAAACCAAGGCTGCCTGCCAGTTGGCTTTGGAGAGCTGAATCCTACACACAGCATGGTAGCTTGGGAGAAGAGCTTTTCCCAGGAAAGCTTTACAATGGTAATAGCCCCACCCCCGACCCCGATGCCAGCTTGCAGCCCCACAGAGGCTCTGCAGTGTGACAGATATACAGGCTGCAAAGCTGCTAAATGTTGGGATGATATGTTATGTGGCAGTAGTCTAAGACATCAAATAAGGATTCAGATGAGAGCCTGAAGAGACAAACAGGTGGAGTGGTCTGGCCGTGGACTTGACAAAGGACTGGTCTCCAGTGGAACACTGTGCAGACAGAGCTCTGGCTGACATACAGTATCCCTGGGGTCTTGTACAACACCTTGTGTGAAGAATATATCAGCTCAATTTTAAGATAGACTTTCAAATTGTGACTAGGGACCACAGTCCTAATTCTCTTCTAGCTTAGTAGAAAAGTGATGAACAGGTCAGGGATGGAAGCAAGACTTAGAACTCAACTGCTAGTCATGCTTTTAGGTCAGGAAATGTGCAAAGACTTAGGACCCACTGCCAGGTTGTGCTCAGAGGTCAAGGAGGAGTGCCTAGTGCCCACTGCTGGCTAGTCCTCGCCCCAATTAACCCTGTGAGGTTAGCACACCAAGACTCTCAGCCCACTGGAGAGACTTCTTGGTGATTAAGATCATGGACCTCTTTCAAAGTACCCAGGTTCAATTCTGTAGGGAACACTTTGAACAAAAAACAAGAAAACAAAAAAGTAGTTGATGAGACAGAGGCACTCCTGCTCAATGTCCTGACTGACGTCAGAGCACGCTGAGAGCAGAAGCAAGCACCTGGGCATAATGACCAGTGCCTTAGAGTCAGGCAGCCCTTGCCAATCAGGAGCAAGGACCAAAAGTTTTCAAGGTCTCTATAAGGTTCAGAAGGACCATAAAAGCCCAGGTCCCAGGTGGCTCAGTAACTGCTAGTCAATGTACCTCAATGCACACAAACCGTGTATACTACCAACAAGGGATACTTCTGGTGAGCATGTCTCCACCAAGATCTCCTGCTTCTGACCTTGGTGACCACTGAGAATCCAGTACCATGTTTGAGCTGGCTAATCAGGTGACCACCTAGCTTCCATTGTTCTCAATTTCTCTCAAGGAGCACAGCACCCAGTCACTGTCCTTCCCTCTCAGCAGATGAGGACATGGTGGCTTGCTGTGCACTGGGCTACTGAACTTGCAATCTGCTTGTGCTACCCCTCCCCATGGCAGAAAGCAAGGCAGCATGTAGGCAGACATGGATGGTGCTAGAGAAGGAGCTGAGAAGGAGCTGAGAGTTCTTACATTTTGATTCATAGGCATTAGGAAGTGGACTGAGACACTGGAAATGGCTTGAGCATATATGAGGCCTCAAAGCCTGTTTCCACAGTAACTCACTTCCTCCAACAAGGCCACACCTCCTCTAACAAAGCCACACCTCCTAATCATGCCACTCCCTCTGGCGTCTATTTCTTTGAAACATCCACATGACAAAAGCTAGATTCCTCCCAGCTCTACTTCTTCTCTGCAGCTTATTCTTTATCTATTTAATAACTAGTCAGTACGTACAGTAAGTCACCTGGTCCCTACTGCTTTGTACCTTTTCTTTCTTACTTTCCCTCTTCCCCAAACCTTCCTAGGCTGCTTTGATATGCAAGGTCTCTGACTCAACCCACCCCCCCACAAGCAATGAGACTGTACTACATGATCTAAATGCACATTTATACCTCTTTTCAGTATACCTTAAACCAAAAACTATTACCCCCTACCTTGTCTATACCCCATTAGTTCCTTCTTCCAATTCTCAGCTAGCATAATAATACTAACCACTAATCTCACCAAGATTTCTTGCCTTTTTTATCTTCTCTTCAGACCTACAACTACTAATAGATTAGTTGATACAGTACTACTGGTTCCTCTTAACTCTTAATCCCCAAACAATGTATACTTGACGAGTAGCTGACTGGGGTAAGAGGAAATCTCGAAGTTGTTTTGATTTGAATTACCCAACTACTAGGGGTCATGAGCATGTTTTTGAGCTATTTCTTAGCCTTTTTTCCCATTCTTTTGAGAACTCTCTGTTCAGATACCAGGCCCATTTTTTGAATGGATCATTTTATCTTCCTTCCTTCCTTGTCTTTGGTTTTTTTTTTTTTTTTTTTTTTGAGTTCTTTATATATTATTGATATTAATCCTTTGTCACATGTATAGCTGGCAAAATCCAACCTAAATGTCTTTCAACTACTGAATGGATAATAAAAATGTAGTAGGGATCAATAGAGATCTAGTTCCACCTATTTACTATTGAGTACTATTCAGAAAATTAAATCGTGAAACTAGAAAAGACCACATTGAGTGCGGTAGCTCAGACTCAGAAAGACAAACATCACATATTATCCCAAATTAAAGCTCCTAACTCAAAATCTTCAGATGTGAGTACAAACCCTGGGAGTTATGCACTGTAGAGACCAGGAAAGTGAAAAGGGGCCGTTGCTGGAGTGGAGGCAGGGGGCAATGGAGAGGGGGCATCAGGGTATAAGTGATCCAACAGGGGAATGGGAAAAACTGGGTAGAGGGTGCTCTAGCTATGGAAAGGGATGGTGATAAAATACAGAAGAAGGAGGGTAAAACAAACAATAAGGATGTCTGAAAAAGGTCTAAGGAATAATACAATTAATTATCTACCTAAAATACCTATAATACACATAAGTTGGTGTATAACTATATGTACAAAGTTGTAATGAAAATTCCCCATCTGACAATGCTTCCTCCAAGAGCCAAAAACTAACAAAAACACCAGGCATGAGAAGCCCTCTTTTTGGCTGTTGGTCAAAGTTCTCCAAGAATACTCCCAAATATTATAGGATATTGCTATTGCCCTTGGTTGTCCCTCAGAGGCAGACACCACACACTTCAGACAAAGGAGGCCCCTGAGCTAGAACTGATCTGAAAGTCTCCCACCTAAGGACCAGATTTCATGGTACCAGAAGGTGCCATACAAGTTTACAAAGGGGAGAAGCAACCAACAGTCCCACCCATCTATGTACTTATAAACAACCACCACCAGCAAGGCACAATAACCCTTAGGCACATGCCTGGCCTCAGCGGCTTTATTCCACCTTCTTTCTTCTATTTCTATGTGTCAGGGGTGTCCCTGAATGGAGGCCTAGTAGAGAGGCCATTGTTTAAAGCTGTGAAGTTGAAGCCTGGGTCGTCTTGGAGAATCCAAGATGTTAAAAGACACCATAGTTATGGGATACCTGCCAAGGAAAGCTGCTAACAGGAGTGGAATCAGCCCAAGAGAAAGAAGTGTGTTTCAGTGAACAAAGTAAGAGATCTGGAGAGTGTTTTGACATCAGACATGGAGCTGCTGAGTTGGAGTTTGCCCAGCTTGTTTTTTATCTTGCTTCTGTCCAATATTTCCTCACTATGCTCCCTTACCTGTGCTTTGGAATGGTAATGTATATATCCTGTGCCATTACATGTTGGAAGTATGTAATCTGCTGTTTGATTTTGATTTTTTACAGGGGGTTTATAGTTACGAGATTGCCATGTGTCTCAGAAGAGACTTTGGACTTTGAAACAAGTATGAAACTGTTACAGACTATGGGGCTTTTGAAGTTGGGACTGAATGCATTTCTTGTATTATGATATTGCTATAAGCCTTTGGGGGCCAGGGATTAGAATGTGGTAGTTTGACAGAAAATGGCCCCCAGAGGGAGTGGCACTATTGGGGGGGGGTTGTCTTGTTGGAAGTGTGTCACTGTGGGGGCGGGCTTTGAGGATTCTTTTGCTCAAGCATCCCTCAGTGTGACAGTCAACTTCTATTGTCTGCATGATGTAGGACTCTCAGCTCTTTTTCCAGTATCACATCTGCCTGCATGCTGCCATGCTCCCCGTCATGATAATAATGGACTGAACTTTTGAAACTGTTAGCAAGCCACCCCAATTAAATGTTTTCTTTATAGGAGTTGGCATTATCGTGGTGTCTTGTCACAGCAATAAAAACCTTAACTAAGACATAAACCTATAGCCAACATTATGCTAAATAGAGAAAATTTGAAGCATTTCCACTAAGATCAGAAATAACACAAGGGTGTCCACTCTCTCCACTCCTATTTAATATAGTACTTGAAATACCAGCTAAAGCAATGAGACAAGGAGGTAAAATTGGTACAAACAGTGAAGGAAGAAACCACAGCACCCCTGTTTGCAGATGGTATGAGTCTATACAAAAAAGATGCTAAGGGTTCCACCAGAAGATGGAATTACAGGGAAAGGGATGGAAAGGGAAAATAGGCTGATAAAGGTAACCCAGGCCCAGAGATACGGGCAGCACATACTCTGTCTTACACACAGATTTCAGCTATGCACTTTCAGTGTAGCAGGCTAAAACTGGAATGCCTGTAAAGGCTGAGAATCTGGAAGGGATCTACTAGAGGAAAAAATGCTATAGGAGGAAAACCCTTTTTGTCTGGGAAGAGGGCCCTACAACTGAGAAAATGTCTCCATCAGATTGACCTGTAAGCAAGTCTGTGGACCTTTTTCTCGATGACTGATGTGGTAGGGCCCAGCCCAACATGGACGGTGTCACCTCTAAGAAAGCTGACAGGGCCAGGGAGAGCAAGCCAGTAAGCAGTGTTCTTCTATGGATTCTGCTTTCGTTTCTGTCCTTGAGCTCTGGTTTTCTGTGATGAGGGACTGTAAGGTATAAGATGAAACACACATCCCTGCATGCAAGTTTCTTTTGGCTGTGATGTTTATCACAGCAAAGTGAAACCAAACTAGGGCAGGAGAACAGGAGAACACACACACGTGACATGAAAGTAGGGGGTAAATATAGGAGTGATAGTGCAAAGGGTTAAATAGGGATGAGGGTAGTGGGATAGGATACAGGAAATGGGAGGGGTTAACTAACATCAAGGATGCTATGAAGAACTTCTATGGAATCTTACCATTTTGTAAACATAGTAAAAACAAAAACACCCTATATGGGTGGATAATGCTCTTTCTGGAGGCCTAACCTTATTAAACAGAAATCCTAGTACCAAGTGAGGGATATCTCCCTATGTGATATTGGTCAGGGAGGCTCTATGGCAGCAAGTTCTCAACTTGTGGGTCATGGGGGTTGCATACCAGACATTCTGCATGTCAATATTTACAACTCATAACAGTAGCAAAATTACAATTATGAAGTAGCACAAAATAATTCTATGATTGGGGGTCACCACAACATGAGGAACTATATTAAAGGGTCACAACGTTAGGAAGGTTAAGAATCACTGAGCTAGAGGCTTCCAAAACATTACAGCCTATTGTAAATGCATTTTTTTTTTTTTTTTTTTTTTTTTTTTTTGCAAATCAGACTTAGATCCTAAGATCCTACTGCTAAGGTCATGTCACACTTGGGTTGTAGGACATTGAGAAATCAAACTGAGTCTAAGCTTGAAGTTTTCTCACTGCTGGGTAGATTAAGTCATCAATCAAAATCATCTGTGAACCTCACAAGGTACAATAACAACCTCCCCGACAAGATTACCCAAAAGTGCAATAGTGGTGTGACTATTATGGGTTAACCAATAACCTTCTGATTGGATCTGAGGCCTGATCCACAGGAAGGAGTCATAGCAGGTACTATAAATCTGGTCAAGAACCATGGCTGGAAGATCATAGGCTCTGGAGGAGAATCTACTATTATAAATGGACATGGTATCAAACTGCTTTTTAAACACACACACAAACAAACAAACACACACACACAAACAAACACACACACACACACACACACACACGTTCATATCTATAGATCAATGCTGCTCTCAACTGTCAAGAGAAGTTTCTTTTTGTAATAGGTTGCAGATAGTCTTACTTTTCCACTACTGTGATAAGATACCATGTCCAAGACAACCTATAAAATAAAGAGTTTATTTGGGGCTTATGGTTTTGGAGGGTTAGAGTCCATGACCATCATGGCAGGGAGCACAGTGACAGGCAGGCAGGTACTGGACCAGTAGCTAAAAGCCTACTGCTTGATCCACAACCACAAAGTTGAGAGGAAAAATAAAAAACTGGGTATGGAATGGGGCTTTGGAATCCTCAAAGCCCCAAAGAAACCATTTCTATAAGTTGCCTTGGTCATGGTGTTCTATAATAGCAACAGAAAAGTAACTAAATCAGAAGATGGTGCTAGGAAGTGGGATACTGCTATGTCAGGCCTGATGATGCTGTTTTTAATTTTTGTTTTTAGAGGAATGTGGAAGGCCTTTCTAGGACTTTGGACTAGGAAAGCAGTTGAATGCTGAAGTAGGGCTTAACAAGGCATCCTAGTAGGAGCTTGGAATATAACAATGCTGAGAGAAACACGGACTATGGAAACCCAGCTCAAGAGATATCAGAGGGGAACAATATCACAACTGAGAGATATTTCGGCAAAGAATGTGGCCGCTTTCTGCCCTTAGGATCTACCCAAGGCTAAATGAAAAGCACTGGGTTAATTTCCTTGGTGGAGTAGATTTCAAGACAACCTCATATTGACTCTGTCCTGTGGTTATTTATTAGCAATCAATCAGCAGTCTACAATGAAAGAGGGCAAGCAAGGTGAGAAAAAGCACAAAATGTACAGTTTGAAGTGAAAAAGAATACCAGGAAACTTAATGTTGGAACTAAGGCTCATGCAGAAAGAGATGAGATTGAAGAAAGGTCTGCTCAAAAAATGGAATAAAGGGTCCGTGCCCTCAGGGAAAGCCCCCACCCAGCTAAGCTTCCCTTGTAAAAAGGGAAAGCCAGAGGAATTTTCCTGAAAGGGAACAACAAAGGAAAGCTGCTACAAATGCGATTCGAGGGGCCAGGCTCTATCCACTCTACCTGGTCCTTCAAACCTGTCAGTATTATCCTTGTGGTTCTGACCTTAGAGTCATGAAGGATACAGAAGAAAAGGGGTTGTGGAACCTTCCTCTGAGGTTAAAGAGAGCTGCTGCGGCCAGCCACGTGGCACTGGGGTCCCTGCAGAGAAGCCCTAAGAGGCCATTACCTAAATCTGTGAACGTGAAGCCTGGATTGCACGGGAGGCTCCTTGATGCTGGAGATGCCAGTGCCATGGGATATCTGCCAATAAGAGCTGCAGGCGGAGGAACAGCCGCGAGATAGAAGTGTGTTGCAGGTAGCAAAGCCTGAAGGACAGAGCCATCTGAGCCCTTTGACATTAGACATGGAGGTACGGGACAGTTAATGTAAAGACTCAAACCAGTCAAAGAGTAGAGAATGAGTGACTGTGGAGTGCTTGGCCCCAAATGAGACCTCTATAAAATCCCTTTCGAGGCTCAGGAACACTGTACAAGACTGGGAGTAAGAATGTAGGAGCCAGGGGTAGGGGGAAGCGCTGTGACACGCTCCCTCCAGGGCGTGATGCAGCCACTGGACTCATGAAGCTAGGGTTACCTGCACAAGATGCCATTACAACTGCGGGAAGAACTCATGAGGTCCCATGCTCTCTGAGGGATGATGCGCAGTTAATGGGTGCTGGGGGAGGGTGTGTCATTTTCTTCAGTATTGTAACCATTGATAAAACTCCACTACCCATACTCATGCAAGCAGCCATAGTTAAACTCAGTGAATCAAACAACAACAACAACAAAAGACAAAGTCAGAGAAGGCATTTGGGGAAAAAAGAGGTTTAATGGGAAAGAAAGATGAGAGAGGACAATGGGGTGAAAAGGATGCAAATTTGGTGCATATATGTGTATGAAATTATCAATGAATTAAAAAATAATAGAAGTAGAAATATCTTTAAAAGGAAAAGGAGTGAGCATCGCTCCCTTTGGCTGGGCCATATTTCTCATTCAGACAATATCCTATATGTCCAAACATTCAATTAAATAGAAAGTGACTGTCTAAGCAGCAGGTTTCCTTCCTTTTCCAAGGTTTGCTTGATGGGGATAAATAAACTGGAACCTATATCTGCCATCTTTGTGTCCAGTCCTTTGCTTCCATGGTTACACTCTGTTCAAGCCTTGGGGTGTTAGAACTACAGGATCTGTCTGTCATTTTTATCTAAACAGTCTGAACTTGGAAGATAACAAAGAGTGACCTGGGATATATGCATTCTTTCACAGCAAGCAGTGGACCAACCTGAGTCAAGGATGCTTACTTGGGGTTTGGTCCTCTTCAGATTTAAACATCAGGAGAAACGGACCTACCATAGGCGGTCCTTCTCCTGCCCCAAGAACACTATATCATATCCCAGCAATGAACTGACCCACCTGCGGAATCAGGTTCTGACAGAACACACCTTCATCCTAAATTCTGTCTGCTTGACTTTGTATCCCATTTCAACTCCATCCCTTGCTATCTGTTCCTGGAAATACTGTGGCTGGCCAGAACATTATGAGCAGGTGGAGATCCATCCACAAGAAGGAATTGATGCAGAGAGTGGGATCCCAGCTGCCAGATCTGCTCCAGGGTAATAAAGCCTCAGAATAGTGGGACTTAGAAAAAACTCTCATCTGAGGGTAGCTAGACTTTTCTATCGGGCGAGGAGGGAAGAGAATAAATGCATAAGCTTTCTGCTGGTAACCTAAGAGAAAAGAACAAGCACACACTTTCCTAATGGTGACCTCCTTTACTTCAACTTATATAATCTCTCTTTCTCAACAATCTTTCTTTACATACAAACATTTTTCTCCTGCCCAGTTACATATTTCTATATTCTATTACAGTTACAAATCTCCCCACAGCCATATCTATACATCTCATTTACATATCCTCTTATCATATAGCACTTTAGACAGTTTCTAGGCACAGCTCCTCCATGTAGCAATAGCTTTCACACAGCTCTCTCTCTCACTTATGTTTTTACATCATTCACTCTTACACTCTTACTCTCAGTCATTCTCTCACACTTCTTCATCTCTCACTTCTCTCTCCCATGGCATCCTTCTCCTGCATCTCTCCGCCTCTGCTGTCCCTTCATCCCTGCTCCTTCACTCTGCCTCATCGCCCCTGTCTCCCGACTCTCCTCTGCTCTGCCTCTCTCACCACCAGACTCTGGACAATGACATGTTACTTTTCAGGTACTCATAACATGTCTTAAGTCACATAGTTTTTCAACATCACAACGACAAGCCCGTGAGCAAGTGGCCTTGCAGGTAGCTCTAAGTTGGTGAGGGTTCCTGGACAGGAAGTAAACAATTGGCTCAACCTTGAGGTTGGGGAGTACAAGCAGGCTAAAGTTGCTTCAAACTCTGACATTGAATTAGCAAAACAATACCTGTGAAAATGACCTTGTATATTTGTCTCTAGGGGCAACCAGCCTGCTTTGAATTTACTCTGAAGTCTAAAGTTAGCTTGTGTGTGTAAAAGGCTGTCTTTGTGACTGAGAATCTTGTCAGTCTGAGCAATGTAAAATATCCTAGTATTATTTGTATTCATCAAAATTATACAGCCTAAGCATTATCTTCTGACTATCCACAGCTATGTGTGTGCCCAACAAATATGAAACACACCACCAAAGGGCTATGGGAAGAACAGCATAGCAATGGTGCCTGAGACAGTTACAGGACCAGTCATTCAGTCAATAATTCCATGGCTTTGCCAAGTGGGGGTCCCCAGCATCATCTAGTGGATTAACTTGTTAAATACTAGTTGTCACTGCTGTACAGTCCCATGGCCCTCTGCAAGGAAGCCCTTAGTTCTGAGCACCTTATGGGAACCCTGCACAGAAACAGAATCCTGGGCAGCAACACAATTCTTTTTACTTGTCCTTGTAGACAACACAGCAGCAAGGTCAACAGGGCAAGGTGGTGCTAATGAGTCTTAATTAACTAGCAAGTGCATTTGACCTTGGTTGACAGTCTCCTAGCAACAGTTAAGAAAAAAAGCAAGACCCTTGAAGGCTGGATGCTGAACTCAAGACAGGGAAGGGGGGACGACATCAAGGAATCTAAGACCCAGCTGAAGCCAGGGTATTCGCCACTGCTTCCATGCATCAGCTTTCTGAAATGAAAAACTAAAGTGGGCACAGGGGTGCAGGTGATCGGGATAGACTCGAGAACAGACCTTTACTTCCCAGAATGCTATAACTGTCTCCACTTCAGCGAGAAGGTGGCTGCTTTTTGACTCTGACTAAGCAGTGTTAATGTTGAAAAAAACCCTGCCTAGACATACTTTGTGCATTGGTCTCTGGAAAGGGAACAGGATGCCAATATAAAATAATTGTTACCCCAAAGGGGGTAGTGCATGTGTGCATGTTCCATTTTCACTGACCAGCAGGTTAGTTTGATTTACTTAGAACAGTCCTGGAAAAAAAAAAAAAAGGCTGGTGGTTTGGGTTGTTGCTTATTGCAGAAGCTGGAAACGAGGGTCATTGAAGGGAGGGACCAGGACAAGGATAAGTGGAGTAGTGAGGGTCTGTATGCTAGGAGACAGCAGATTGAACCCCTAGTGCAGAGAAGGTGAGGGGAAACACTGAGCCAGGCACCTAATTCAGCTTGCCAGTGACCCACCCTAAACAGTAGCCATAACTTCCACATGGAGCCCATACACCATACTCTTACAGGTCCTTTCCAGAGAGGACTCCTCACCAGCAAACGTCTTATGGTTACCGAGAAACTCCTCTTGCACTAAAAGCACGATGCCAGCTATGTTTATAATAGAAGAAATTTCAACTTAAAGGAGATCCCACTATGGACAGACAACTCAGGCTTCATGACTTTGAAGGACTGCATGTCCCTGGGATGTAACCAGGGCTCACGTACAGCTGCTCTCCCTGAACCTGCCCTTTCTCCCCAGTTCACTTAGGACACGGAATACTGAGGGTGAAATGTTGGACAGGGTGACACAAATATTCTAAAGTCCTGGGTAGTTTCTTGAGCCCCCACTTCCTAAGTGAGCCGGTCACATTCCTGAACTGTGGCCCTGTATGCTAACTCTAGGAACAAAATTTTATCAGCCAAAACTGGCCATTTGTTTCCCTGTTACTCTCCCCCATGGTTTCACAAATATGTTGTCTGATGAGACAATTCAGAGAGAAAAATTCCTCTTGACAGCGGAGTCGGGTGAAGAGATGTTGAAGCCTGTTTGTATTTCTTTTTTTAAAACAATCTTCCCCATAACTTTTTTCTTTTTAATTCCATGGAGCATGGAGTAGCTAGGATACTTGATTTGTGGTGGGTCATCATTAGATTTTTCTCCAGTGGTTACAGCAGCGGTTTGATATCAGTAGGCAGATGGCTTTCAGGCAACCGGGCTTGCCTGGGCACTGAACAGACAGGTGAAATTCTAGAGATGAGGTAAAGATAATTGGAGGTAGCACTTTGAGTCTAAGAGAAGGGAACAAAGCAAACATTCTGCATCCCCTTCACAGCCGAAATGAATCATTTGCTCTCCAAATGGGAGTTTAAGGTCAAGCCTTTTCATTTTGAAGATGTAACAGTTAAGACTATTACATCTTTAAAGAAAATTACCCTGGTCACATTGGGTCCTCATGATTCACAGGAAAATGGCTCCTCTTTGTGGTTGCTATTGACAACTGAGTCTTACTACAGAGAGTACCACTCCCTGCTGGGATATGACACTTCAATGTGCATCTGCAGGGGCAGCATGGGCTGTAAATGCTGCAACTGTGGTGCTTTCACCCTGGTAAAAGGCAGCTCTCAAAAACACTTCATCCTTGAAGGAAGGCTCTGAACTTATATAATTATTCACATCTCCGTGGAAATCAATGCACTGCACTTGGCCCCAGCCTGAATCATTCCCACTGCAGGTAGTGTTCTTAATGTGTTCTTCCTCATCAGTGTTCTGAGGCTCCCAGACTCTAAACACACTGTGAGTCCACGGCTTTTAAACTCTCCAGATTCCTTACTGTCCAGCAGTGGTCTACAGGAAGTATATCCCTCCTATCGACCTCATTGTTACGTGTGTAATGCCAGCCAAATGGAGGTGCGCATGCTCAATGCAAACACTGCATACAGCAGTGCACCCATCTTACCATAGGTCAACAGTCAGAAAAGTAGTCCTTCCCTTCCTATAAATTGAACACAAAACACAACAGAAGCATTTGCCCTCCTCTGTTTTTGTTCAGGAAAACAGGGCAATGAGATAATTTCTTTGTTCAGTGAACTGTTGCTTTATAAATCCACAAATTTAGTTTTCAAAGTCAAATCATACTGTATAGCTTAGGGCAAAACTCAGATTCTTTTACACTGCTCCTCACTTCATGGTTCCATTTTCAATTCTTTTGCAACTCTCTTCTACGTTTACTTTCTTGGGCAGAAGTAATGTACCTGTATGGCCTCACTTTCATTTTCAGGGTTAGACATTATTTCCTAGCTTCAACTGTAAGGGATGAAGTCTGTGTCCTTTCTACTAGTTTCTGGTTAATTGATTTTCAGTGTTTGCATTCTGTAGACTATGCCAATGGTCTTCCCAGCTCAGCTGCATGTATACAGTACTGCATTTCTAGCTGCCGTATCTGTTTTCAGAAAGGACAATAACTAAAGGAAATGGGAATTGTTACAATTGTTTTTTGATTAGTGTTCTATGTGTGTATGCTAAACCATCTCCAAACCACCTCTACTCCCTCAAGCCGGGTCATCAGGACCTCTCTGCCCATCAGGATCGCTCCACCGTCTTCTCTCTCTCTCTCTTTCTCTCTCTCTCTTTGTCTGTCTGTCTCTCTCTCTCTCTCTCTCTCTCCATGCCCATCAGGATCTCTCTCTCTCTCTCTGCTCATCAGGATCTCTCTGCTGTCTCCTCTCTCTCCATGCCCATCAGGATCTCTCTGCTGTCTTTCTGGGTGCCTCCTACTGGAGTCCCAGAAGCTCTGGATTGCCTGCTGCCTTGGCTTTCTGCATAGTAGCCATCTTAGTAACTCTCCTTCACCCACCTGAACGGTTCCCTCCCTATATTTCCTGTGGTGGAGTCCCTCCCACCTCTTTTATTTGGGTTTTTGTTTAGGGTGACAATGACATGCCTCCTTAATATAGAGGCCACACATCTGCAGGAAAGAATCACTTGGCTACACATACTAGAGATACCCAAAGGTCCACTGTCTCCTGTTCTTTCCCAAGCATGTCTTCATACCCCTGTTATCTGCAGCATGGGCTGTTTCAAGTTCCTGAGCCTTTCTGAGGTGTCTATGTTCAAAACCTCAGAAATCTTGGTAGAAAGGAAGAAGCAGAAACCTTCCCTGTGAATTACTCAGTACTGATTGGGCCATGCAGCGGGAACAAACCAACCCCCACCCTCACCCCCACACCCCTGGTTGCTGTGGCCTCAACTGAGGTTGCCTCCCTGCCTTACTGGGGTCACCAGGGAACCTTGCTCACGCTGGGGAAGCAGATCCCTGCTGTGCTCAGGGTCACACCAACTCTTACCATCTGGCTTCTGGTTTGTTGCACTTAAAGCAAGAAGAGTGGCCTCTGCTGTTCCTGCCCAGCAGAAATACACTTCCGAATGCACATGTCACTGGCATTGCCTCCTAGGATTTCCAGGGGTGAGGATGTGCAAGCCTCTCTACTTAAAAGGGAACTGGAAAGATGGCCCAGCCTGAAAATGTCCAGGATTACCAAAGAATTCAACAATAGTTTACTATCCTCATCTTCTGCTGTTTATTTTCTGTTTTTTTTTTTTAAGGCCTTACTATCATTTTAAAGATGTTATAGGAGAGAGTGGAAATGAGCAGCTATCAGTCTGCACTGCCACTCAAATTACTTCAGATCTCCCAGCATGCACTGTGCTGGCTGATAGCAAGACACTTGTCCCTGAATGACAGGGAACTTTTCAGAACACATAATTCACTATCAGTATTTTTCAAGGAGGGAGTTGGAAGAACGTTCTCAAACATACCTAGAAGATAGAAAATCCTTACTAGGCCTAGAGTCCATGTCTTTTTTTTTTTCAGGTCTTCAGAAAATAACTATTTTCATCTGGTGCTGAGCATCTATCAGTAAGGAGAATGGGTTCTCCTGGATAATCCTAACTTCTCATTCTGTCTACTGCACCAGCAAACACATGCCTGCTTGCTGTACATATACAATGTTGGGGTTACAGAAGACTGGGCAGGCCAGTCAAAAGCAAAATTAACTGTTAGCAATTACCTCTGCCAACTGGTAATATGGCTGTTGTCACCCTTCACCTGTTCCTTGGTGCCTTCTCATTTCAGGGCCCCCTGCTTCTGCAGACCTTAACCACAGTGGCACAGCCTTTCGTCGAAGAAAGCCTCAAGCCCACAGCTCCTAAATGGGTCCCCCTCTTTGTGTCAGTGGATCTTAATCTTTTATACAGTTGAGAAACAAAACCAAAACACCAGATCAGCAGGCTCTGCCTCCTGCGCGCCTTGGCTTTGGGAAGAAGGTGGATGATCTGCATTTTTAACAAGACCTTTGCAGACTGCAGGCTGCAGTACTTTTAATGGTGTCTTTCCATTTTCTATGACAGCATGTGTGGAATGAGATTTCAGTAAATGCTTTTTTTGAAGCTGAGGTGATGTGGAATAATACCATCAAAGGGGGAGTAAATAAAGGTCTTTCCTACAAGTATAGGACAGCACATGAAACATGACCCACAGATCCAAACAGCTTAGGGAAGATGGGGCATATTTTACGGCATAGCTTTTTGGCTTTGCTTTCTGTTAACCCTTCATACCCTGGTAAGCCCTACTCATCGATTCCTCAGCATCAAGATGAGTTCTGATGGCTCAGGATCTTAAGTATCATCCAACATTTTGTAACAAACTACATTTTTTTTTTTCCTGAGTAAAACATTACACAAGAGGTTTAAAGTGTCCTCCCAGTTCAAATGAACAAAAGCTGTCCTGGCCCTACCACTGTCCTGGAGGGTGCTCAGAGTGACGTTTGGATGGTCAAGTGGTTAGTAGGTCATTTCAGGAGGCTGATACAGCTAAGAATAGTGATGGAGGGGCCAGCACCCAGATCAGATGAAATGAAGCGGAATTTAACCTCTTGACCCTCAGCCGACTTCAAGCTCCATTTTAAAATGAAATTGCGTAGAAATTACCAGAGAGTCCAGAAAAAGGAGAGTTAGAGCAAAAGGCATCTTTATAGCAAGGCAGAGGGGCAGAGGTTAGTCGTCTTGATTTATTTTCAACAGACTGTGACACCTGAGCTTGACACGGTCTCCAATTTCAAAAATGGCAAAGAAGCTGTTGACAGAGGTGGCAACAGCTCTGCCTGTAGCTCTATACAGAGAAGCACATCTGGTTTTAAATAGAGAACATACCTTCTGTGAAGTGGCGAAAGCTTAGCAGATGCTACCTACGGGCAGTCCCTGTGTGTGTGTGTGTGTGTGTGTCCCCGTGTGTGTGTGTGTGTCCCCGTGTGTGTGTGTGTCCCCGTGTGTGTGTGTGTGTGTGTCCCCGTGTGTGTGTGTGTCCCCGTGTGTGTGTGTGTCCCCGTGTGTGTGTGTGTCTGTCCCCGTGTGTGTGTGTGTCCCCGTGTGTGTGTCCCCGTGTGTGTGTCCGTGTGTGTGTGTGTGTGTCCCCGTGTGTGTGTGTGTGTCCCCGCGTGTGTGTGTCCCCGTGTGTGTGTGTGTGTGTGTGTGTGTGTGTGTGTGTGCAGAGTGTAAGCATTCCCATCCTTTGCCTCTTAAGTGTGATTAGCTGAACTGCTGATTGATTGGGGGGCGGGGAATGCCCACAGACTTGACTTTAGCGGAGTTACTCCTCTTTCCCCAGGTGCTGGCACACACCGGAGAACAGGCCTGACTCTGGTTAGAACTGTATCCCCACCCCACCTGTGTTAGGCCACCGTCCTATCCCATCTCCTCAGGCCTTGTTCTTTTTCACGTGGGTTACTCCTTCCTCTCAGGAACCCATGCAGATCTTGTACTTCCAGGACGGAAGGTTTTGCGAACATCCTCTCCAACCAAATCTCCTCTTACTCAATACACACATACAGATTCTGGGACTGTACTGAGAAAATTTCTCAGTGAGCACCAAGAGGGGTGTGTGGGGGTGGGCATTGACTCAAAATGTAACTCTCAACAAGTCCCCCAGGTATCATTTGGAAGGCACTGGGATGCCTTTATGGGTCTGATAAGCCAGGTCACACCCTTCTGCTAGTGCCACACGGGTACAACTACCACGGGGAGGTGCACAGTGTCCCCATAGCCCATTTACCCACAAAATCCTTTCTGGGCCTCGCAAGGCCACAGAACTTAAAGTCTCCCCTCCCCAGGGCCTGGGGTCCAGCCAGCCAGCCTGGAGCTGTACATACTTACATCTCCGTCCATGGGCCTCTGGTCGTCACAATCCCTCGTGGGGCTAATGTCCTGGCGCATGACCCAGATGGGCTCTTTGGGTTCGTCGGGGGTGTAAGGCGAACGGATGGTCCTGGTTTTCACTTCTTCGATGGCCTCCTTGATGTCCTTGATGGCCAGCGAGATGGCATCTCGCTTTTCCTTACTGTACCGCTGCCCAGCCTCACCGCCACCCGGAGGTCCCATGACCCGCTGCTGCCCGGCAGGTACTGGCAGCCCGGGGCTGTCGGGGTGTCCTCCTCCTGGGGTCGGGGCGCGTTCCAGGTCCTGCTCGGCCTCGGGCATGTCTTCGGCCGCCTTGTCGAGGCTCTGCGAACTCATGCTCTGCTTGACTTCGGCCACGATCTGGTCGATGTCCTCTTCCTGCTCGTAACTGTCCATGCGCGGGTAGGGCGCGAACTCGGCCTCTTTCTCGGGGCTGTCGGACTCGCCGTCCGAGCGCTCGTCGTAGTGGTGCAGGCGCGCGCCCAGGGCCTCTTGGCGGTAGGCGGCCGCCTCATCGCGCTCCTGCTCGTAGAGCCGCAGGCCGTCGCGCGCCTCCAGCTCGGGCGCGTCCCCGATCTCCTCGTACACGTGCTCCTGGAGGCCGCCGTAGTCGGCGTAGGGCTCGGCGTAGGCCTCGTCCTCGCCGCGGTGGAAGAGCCGGTGCGTGTAGACGTAGCCCGAGTAGGCCGCGTTCATGGCCTCCTCGTGCTCCAGCGAGTGGAAGTGCAGGTGGTTGGGCAGCGCGCGCCGGTGCGCCGCCTCGGCGTGCTCGGCCTCCGCCTGCTCCGTGTACTCCTCGGCCTCGGGCCGGTACTGCACCGCGTAGGCGCTCTCATCGTCGGGGTCGTGCGCGCGCTCCGCCTCGTCGGCGCCGCCGTCGCGGGCCGCGGCGAGCACGTCGCCCTCGGCCGTGTCCGTGTGGTTGTGGAAGCCGCTCTCCGTGCTGGCCGAGCGCGCCAGGCTCTCCCCGCGCTCCTCTTCCTCCTGCTGCTGCCGCCGAGCCAGCTGCGCTCGGGGGTCATCGAGGGCACCGTGGCGGCCGGCGGCCTGCGGGGGCGCCTGCTGCTCCTCCTCCACGTCGGGGTGCTCCAGGTCGGCCTCCACGGACTCGTTCACCTCCCCTCCTGGCGCCTCGTCCGGCACCTCCACCTCCGCGGAGCCCTCCAAGTGGTTCATGGTGGGCGTCGGGGGATGGCTGGGGAGAGGCTGAGCTGGCTCACTGCGCTCTCATTTTGCTCCACGGGGGCTGAAAGAAACGAGGAGAGAGACTGCTGTGTGGCTCAAAAATGGTAACTATGAGCTCTGAGCATCAGGGCGGACATGAAAATCACCCGCTATTGATTCCTTCTGAATCTGGGTCAGTTAAGACACGATTGCAAATATAAGCTTCACCTGACAGTACGTTCTTCTTCATGCACGTATCCTAATTTGTAATTACATATTTGCTTGTTGAATTGCCTATTGCGTTCTCCCTCCCAAGCCCCCAGACTGAGAGCTTCGCCAGCATTTTGTTCCTCATGCTATTCAGTTTGCGTTTTCTGAGGTCGATGGTTAGAGTATTACTCAATTGGATGGGCCACTTGGCACATTTCCACATCTGCTCAAGGATAAATCTCTTTAAACTAGGATCCTGGATATTTTGGAAGCAACTCTTTAAATACATTTCGGGGGAGGGGCCAATATCATCTTGCAATTTTTTGACGCCATTGCTATGAGTGTAAAGGTGCAGTCTTTCTAGGGAGGCTGGTAATCACCAATAGGTCCCTAATTCTTTTATTAGCTTTCTAGACCGCCACAGAGACACAAGGTTCTTTTCTTGGGTGCAGAATGAACATAGGAATAAAAAATGGAATCTCTGGTTAAATAACCTTGGGACCAGCTGATTGACAGGTAACTTTTTACAGTGAAGATCCAAGAGGAGGAAGTTATAAAACGCAGGGTTTCTCTAACTCATTCGACTCAGAAACACTTAACCCTAGAAACCAGAGTTCTGACAAATACACCAAGTAGGCAGTTCCTAGAACTTTCCCCACGTGCTTTAAAATTCTGTAATTCTGTGAATGCCATGATACCTGAAACTAGAGTACATGGCTAATTTTCAAAGTGTAGGTAGAGTAGGTCTCTACCGGTTTGTGAGGAAACTTGCAGTTAAAGATTGATTCCAGCTTTTATCAATTCTCATCACAAAAGCAGGTTTTTAAAGGATGGGGAGGTGGCTCCAGTGGGTGATAGCAATTGCTGTGAAAGCAAGAGGACCTGAGTTCAAATACCCAACACACACACACACACACACACACACACACACACACACACTAGCTTTTAAGCATAACATGCACAGTGTATATAGAAACAGACCCAAAGAATATAATGAACAATGAAACCAAGCAGGATTCTTTGGGTTTCCAGAAACCCTATGGTAAAGGAACTGTCATAGTTAGCTCCAGCTGTCAACTCACACAATCCAGTCACCGGGGAAGATAGAACCTCAATCAAGGAATAGGCTAGATCAGATTGGTCCAATGCCATGTCCGGTGAGGCTTTTTCTTGATTGCTAATTGATGCCAGAGGGCCCATCCCACTGTGGGTGCCATCCCTAAGCAGGTGGCCCTGGGGTGTGTAATAAAGGTAGCTGAGCAAGTCAGCAAACAGCATTCCTCTGGGATTTCTGCTTCATTGCTTGGCTTGTGTTCCTGCCTTGACTTCCCTCAGTGATGGACTGGAGGCTGTAAGATGGAATAAACCCTTTTCTTCTCAAATTGATTTTGGTCAGAGTCGTTTATCGCAGCAACAGAAGCAAATGAGGACATGGGTTTAATAGCATGTTTGGATTTCTCTCATTGTACAATAAATACTCCTAAATGTAACAGATAGCCCCAAGAAGATAGGGGCATCCAATCACCTCTTAATATCAACATTCATTATAGTCCATTCAATTCCTCACCACAGCCACAGCAGTTCTGTACCAACAGATGAAGCAGAAAGGGAGGCTGTGTTGGAGCTGCCATATCTACCTTCAAGCAGAGTATCATATCCTGGCCCCCACTGTGATGGATCCGCCCCTCACTGATTCTCCATAGAAAACAATGATGGCCAAACCTACTGTCCCCTAATTGAAAAGAGTTCCAGATCAGAGTCAGGCTCTTCTGGAAAAAAAGAAAAAAAAAGTGGATTCCTATCATTAAACCCCAGAGAACAGTAACTGGCCAGAATATAAGAAAATGTCCTAAAAATAAGAATAGTCATCACCGAGACTTTCACTAAGGTGAATTAAGTGGGAAAGAAAAAGCAAGTGTTGCTTCTGAGGCACAGCTGGTTAACTGGTTAAGAGGCCTCCAGTAGATTGTGGAAAACACAAAACAAATACTCAATACATTACAAAGTCACGGTACCCATTTCCTTTACAGATAATAGACACCAACACAGCACACGGGCAATGACCTGTGTACCAGCCCACATGACAAGTTTCCACTGAGAGGAATACAGCAGATGTCCCTAGGTGCTGTCGCTATGCAGAATCTCGGCTGTGTGGGGTCATTGTTAAAAACATAATAACCTGAACGGCCAACAGATTTTGATAGCAAGTACAGAACTGACAAAGTCACTATTTTCACAGAAAATAGGCTTTTCTATTCACAGAGGTATTGCAAAGAAATCTTAATGTGCACCAAGTTAAATTGTAGATGACTAGCAGATACATTGATTCAACAAAAATGGAATTTTTGTATACCTGCATTACCAGATCCTGATAGGGAAAGTTCTTTGTGGAAATATTAAAAGCATGTAGTTTGAGTACAACAGAGCATTTTTTTTTATTAAAGAATTCTAGTGATGTAACATTCTCCCACATTTGAGTCTGTGGACCCTGTTAGGAACTAGCAGCCAGCTGACCCCCCCACCCCCAACAATGTGGGGGATGTTCATGGCCCTGTCATCCCTACATCAGCTTTACCTGGCTGCCAGAGGACTCATTACACATGCACAAGCCCCCCTTTTAAAGCAAGCCCGCCAAGCAAGCCTCTCTCTCTGGTCGCTCTCTTGCTCTCTCTGGATTTCCTCTCACTTTCTCTTGCTCTCTCTCTCTCTCTCTCTCTCTCTCTCTCTCTCTCTCTCTCTCTCTCTCTCTCTCTCGCTTCTCTCCTGCTTTTGGTTGGCCACCAGCTACCCCCTTTCTCTCCCTTCTCTCAATAAACTCCACATGGGTGCTGAGTCTAGTGTTTGTGTTTTATAGGCATTAGCTGCAGCAAAAGAACAACAGACCCCATTGGCCTTTACTGGACACATGCCAGACACTGTATAGTGCAAAGGAGATTCAAATGTTTCTAAGACAGGATTCTGGCCTTCAAAGATAGATAGTTTTAATAATTATAATACCTGTGATGAATGCAAAGACAGACATAGGCTCAAGACATGGAAGGAGCCCATAGTGAAAATAATGGAGGCTGCTATGTCACCTGGTCCCATTAAGTGCTGTGGTTCTTAAGTGTTCTGCATTTTATGAGTTCACTAGCATCCAAGAGCTCAGGCCTAGGAGAAAGACACTTCCATCCAACTGGGGCTTTGATAGTGGTCCAGCCACCTCAAGAGGCAGAGCAAAGGGAGGAAGGGTTCAAGGAAACTCCTCCCTCTGGGTATAAAAGGGCTGTGGACCAGGGAGACATTGGCAGGAAAGTCTCATCCTTGGGGGCAACTACAGCATGAAGGTGCGGCAGGACTGAGGAAGGCTGCAGGCTGCCAATGGGAAAGCACAGAACACTTTTGGTTCCCAGTTCAGGAATATTCCACAGCATGGAGAAAATAAACAAAAGAAGGCATTCTGCTGCTGTACAATGCTTAGAATACATAATTTCAGCATTCAGAGGCCAAATCCTGGTATTTGATACTGTTGACCAATATACATATTAATTTGAGATTGATAGAAGGGAGGGCTGCATGTTTACTTTCATTCATCTCTCCTTAACTTCTTGCAAAGCATTGCCAATTGCCTGTCCATTTTCGAGATATTCAAAAGTACTTTTAGAAGAAAGATGTGGCTGAGAACAAAAGCTATGTTGTAACTCTCTCTGTCTCTCTGTCTCTCTCTCTCTCTCTTTGTGTGTGTGTGTGTGTGTGTGTGTGTGTGTGTGAGTGTGTGACTGACCTAGAACTTATTAGACAAGTAGGGTAGGCTAGCTCACTAGTGAGCCCTAACGATTTGTCTGTCTCTACTTGCAACCCCGAGGATTGCAATTGCTCACAACACCACACATGGCTCTTTTTAAAATAAAAGTTCTGGAGACCAAACTGATTTCCTTGCCAGTATTTCATCTGAGCTATCTCCCCAGTTCCTAATGTGTCTCACAAAGGATGATGGAGTGAGAACACACATGTATTCCCTATCTTATGAAACCTTCCTCGCTTCCTGAGTTAGATCAACTATGAAACATCCCATAAGGAGTTCAAAGAATCTCAAGAACCTTGGATGGCCAGCTCCTTTAAATATAATGCATTTCTTTTCAATATAACATAAAAGACAAAAATGAAGAAAGGCAAGGGTTTATTAAAGGAACTTCGATGCTTTTAGAAGTTAAATTTAGTAATAATGGAAGCCTAAAGATGGACATGCATTTCATTTCTCCTTCCTGAAATCATGTAGCTAGGTCACATGGTCAGAAAAAACACTTCTAACACAGAACTATCATGCTCCAGCTAAACACTTTGTTCCACCTCATACTTTGCACCTGGCATCATGAAGCATGACTGGGCAGATGGCACCTGCAATGATTCTGAGTCAGGTATGTTGCTGAGAGCTAGGTATCAACTAATTGCTGGTGAAGCTGAGCTATACATCTTCACTTCCCCCTCCATAGACACTAGGCTGCTTTGCCTGCTTGTGCTCTGCAAGGCCAGCCTCTTTGGACATTCCAATAGGTGTCTAGTCCTCTGTTCTGTTTGGCCAACAAACAGCATGACAAGGACATGAAGGAGTCTGAGGTTGGGGCATTCGTTCTCTCAGGTCATCTCTGACAGTAGCATGTCCATCCTTAAGGGCACAGCTGTTAAGACATGAGGGCTCCCATCCTTCCCTTCTAGTCTTATGAATCACAATGCTATTGAGGTCCTGTACAGGCTACACCTTTACAAGTAGCCCTGATACTAAGTTCTTGTGTCTCTGTACATTACCTGATCTGAATACCCATTGACTTTCTACTAATTTATCTAAGGTAGGATGCTTATGTGTATTAACAGATGGCAGAATTAGTCACAGTAGCTAGCCCACTTAACAAGGTTAATATTCTAAATAGTACAGCTGTAATCAAAACTATGACGGTGACACTCTAATGAGAACCTCCGCACCAGGCTCCACCTTTGCTCCCTAGTTCCATGACATGGCCCCCCAGAGGAACTGAAAACAGGAAGTTCATACAAGAAGTCTGATGAACATGAGAACCCTGCCAAGGGTCTCAGCTGCTACCTCTTATCTTGCACCAGAGCAGAGGCCTCCTGCCCTTCATTCACTGGGATACTTCAATTTCTTTTGCTCAGTAGAAGCCACTTAACCCTCCTTGACTGGCCTATTTTATTAGCTCCCCCCCCCCTTTATTTAGAAAGCCAACAGTTTGGGTAGCAATGTGCTATGACTGTCAGGCATCTTATATGTAGACTGCCAGCTAGACTGAACTTCCATCCACAATTGTAGCTGATCCTGTCTTTTAATACTTACCCAGGATGGGTGTGTGAGGCCTAATCCTTTGCAACCAGGCTTGGTAGACCCTATACTTACATGTCTCATGGGCACTGGACACCTTTTTGGGAGCAGCTCTGAAAGTTAATTTACAGGATTTGAAGTTACTAAAATATTGTCTCACTGTAATATTGTACTATTGAGCCACATTTTTTTAAACCTCAAAAGAGGTACCATCACCTTATTTACAAGTATTGAAAATCAATGGTACTTGGGATTCTTCAACTGCCAAGCCTCTAGAAGGTTATCTCATCATTTACTCTATGTAATATGGTATGGTGGTCATCAAAACAACAGGCTTAGGAGATAGAGGTCAACAACTCTGGTCCCTGGGTTTATTGCTCACCAGCTTTGACTTTGAATAATTTAAAACAAATGCTGTGTTTTATAGTTTCTAAACAGTCATAAAAATAGTATCTACAGGATAGGGTCATCATATGGATGATGCCACTTAGTATGGTACTTAGAATAACAGATTCAGTATAACTGCTATTTGATGTTTATTGGTACATTTTCCGAACACACCATAGTTAGCATTTAAGAGGTCAAAATAGAATTTTAAGAATCAAAAATTAAAACACTATTAATATGAATATTGGACCCAGGATATATTCTTTAGCATTATGCTTCCCTGACTAACAGACAGAAGACAAGCAGTTAGGGCTCTTTTAGTCCACCTAGAAATAAGACTAGGTGTACATAAACCCATCAGATAACAACCCATCGCCACACTAAATAATGTAGCCACAGGCTCCACCTGTACACACTGCTCCATATACTAATTTCTCACTCTCACAACCATCTCTGTGGGGATCATTAGCTCCAGCTCCTGATTGGGAAGCAGAGGTCCATGCGGCTTACATAAATAGTTCAAGGTCACTGGGTGCAGAAAGGGTTGGAAACCAAACTGCTGGCACTCTGCTGTGCTCTTCCTGTTACATTATGCTGAGCCCAGAAAGTAATGCAATTGATTTTTTTTCAAAAAACCAACATTTAAATTGGCATAATCGAGTTTAGAATGGTGACCTTGGCAGACTCTCATCCCTTACCTGTTCTGAGGGCTCTGCCTTTGTTCAAAGCTCTCTGGGTACTCTTATGTTGGAATTGATTTCTAAGTTAATTGAAGGGTTTTGAAACTGCCAGTGAATAATTTTCAACATTGTATAGTCATAGTTATATCTGATTTTTCTTTTTCTTTTAGTTTTTCAAGAGAGTGTTTCTCTGTATGGCTTTGGAGCCTGTCCTGGAACTGACGCTGTAGACCAGGCTGGACTCAGACTCACAGAGATCTGCCTGCCTGTGCCTTCTGAGTGCTATGATTAAAGGTGTGAGTCACCAATGCCCAGAATTCTTCAGAATTCTTCTTCTTCTTTTTTTTTAACCTAACAAACACCCAGATATATCACTGGAAAGATTTGGCTATAAGTGTTTTGTTTTTTTTTTCATTTAAATGTTCATGTTTCTTGATACTTTCTTATGTTTTAAAAATGTAATTCTCCTAAAAGACAACCTATATGACCCTCAACTGAAGAATGGATAAACACAATGGAATACTACTCAGCAGAAAAACAAAAAACAATGGAATCTTGAAATTTACAGGCAAATGGATGGAACTAGAAGAAACCATCCTGAGTGAGGTAACCCAGTCATAAAAAGACAAACATGGTATGTACTCGGTCATATATGGATTTTAGACATAGAGCAAAGGATCACCAGCCTACAATCCACACACGTCAGAGAAGCTAGGAAACAAGGAGGACTTTAGAGAGACATACATGGTCTCCCACAGAAGGGGAAAGGGATCTCCTGAGCACATTGGGAGGGGGAAAATGGAGTTAGGAGAAAGAGAAGGGTAGAAGAGGAGGAGGAAGGGCATGAGGAAGCCTGAAGATTCAGTCGGGGAAGAGTAGAGGAGAGCAAGAAAAAGATACCATAATAGAGGGAGCCATTATAGGTTAAAGAGAAATCTGGCACTAGGGAAATGTCCCAAGATCTACAAGGATGACCCCAACTAACAATCTAAGCAATAGTGGAGAGGCTACCTTAAATACCCTTTCCTGATAATGAGATTGATGACTACCTTATATGCCATCCCAGAGTCTTCATCCAGTAGCTGATGGAAGCAGAGTCAGATACCCACAGCTAAACACTGACCTGAACTCCTGGAATCCAGTTACAGAGAGGGAGGAGTGATGGGCAAAGGGGTCAAGACCAGGCTGGAGAAATCTATAGAAACAGCTGACCTGAACAAGGGGGAGCTCATGGACCCCAGACTGATAGCTGGGAAACCAGCTTAGGGCCAAACCAGGTAGTCAGGAGGCCTGGGGCCTCTGATAGTAGATCAGTATTTATCCCTAATGTAGGAATGGACTTTGAGAGCCCATCCCCACAGATGGATGCTCTCTCAACCTAGACACACAGAGGAGGGCCTAGACCCTGCCCCAAATGATGTGACAGACTTTGAAGATCCTCCATGGAAGGCCTCACTCTCCCTGGGGAGCACAAAGAGGATAGGATAGGGGGGAGTATGGAAGGAAGAGAGAACTGGGATTGATATGTAAAATAAGAGTGTTTCTAATTTAAATTTTAAAAATTTAAAAAAAGAATAACTGGTCAGTGGGCCCATCTTTCATAACAAGGCTTTATCCTCCCTCACTGGAGAAACTGTGGAAGACAACTGAATGGATGGACCCCTGTGCCATTTCTGCAAAATCAGGTCCATTACGTTCATCCCACCTTGAAATCAGTATTAATACTAACCAAGCAGCATGATAAATTACCCACTAGGATGAATTTAGTCATTCCAACCACAAAGCTTTATCACAGGCCAGCCTTTGGTTAAGAAGACATTTCTAAACCTATTCAGATTTCCTTACTTTCTATCTCTTTTCCTTACACTTTAATGATCAGATCACTCATGTATCAGTCTCATTCCAATAAAATACACACGATAAGCTCCAGGCAACCACAGAAAGTCAGAGGGGAGATTTTACAATTTTTACAGAAACCTCAAGGGATACTGTCTGGAAATCAAAGCCGATTAAGTTTCTTCAAATTTCTGTGAAATGCCTCTGGTATAAAATCAAACATATCTATATAATTCATAACTTACAGAGGGCTTAGAGGAACTTGGTATGGTTTTCCTGTTATAATTTACTTTTGTATGGCCCACCTTCCTTCCTAACCCCTGCAGTATTTATGCTTTTTGCTGTTCAAAATTATTAAGTCACCTGTTGCAGCCAATCTAGAACATTTCACTGATATTTCTTTTGTACAGGAATACCCCCAACCCCCACTATCACCAACACCATAGAGTTACAGATGATAAGACTCTGAAATCATTTCAGCTATGTGGCTTTTCAGAGGCTCATTAAGTTATACTGTGAAAGAAGAAGGAGATAGGGGAGTTCCCAGCTAAGGACAAATTGAACAGTAATTCATTAAAATACAATCTTTCCTCTGAGACCACATCACCTCAGATTTACTGCTATTGTTACTTTTGAAAATTATTTGGCTCATTAGAAAACCAGTTAACTCGCTCTTCTCTAATTTTCCTAGTTTTGTGTTCATTTTCCTTCCCCAAACAGAAACCAGAACAGCAGCTATGGCCCTAATTACAAATAATCAATTTAAAGCCTTGTCTCTGGACTTCCTTTTTGTTCTTCGGTCAGCGGAGGGTCTCGTGACCATTTTACAAGAACAATATTTTCACTTCATACTCAAATCTGTGAATCAAGGACTAACCCTGGTAATTTGAAACACTTGCATGCAAGAAGTCCTTACCCACAACCCTAAAAACAAAATTCATTAAGCAACTACTATGTAGCAACAATGGAGATGACTTGAATTTGAGTTTGATGAGCCAGAAATCCCATATTGAGTCAGACTCCCAAGGCAGTTTAGCTCTGTTTCCTTACATTAGCAAAAAGTCTATAGGGAAAGAAATGAAGAAGGAAAGGTGGGAAAATGCTCCCCCTTCCAAATGATTCATGGGTAATCTGCAAACCCATTAGAATTCACTGACCATGTCGATTAAAGAGAGTAGGTCTTAGATGCCCCAAATATGAGTATCACTGGGAAACCAGAAACCCACACACAGCAAAACGAAGCTAGATCTTTATCCACTATCTGCACAAATATCAACTCCGAGTGGATCACAGACCCTAACATGAAACCTAAAGCTATTAGAGGACAAAGTAGAGAAAACACTTTAAGATAGTAGGCATAGGAAGGAAGGACTATCTGAGTAAAACCATGGTTGCTCAGGAAATACGGCCGACATTGTGCAAATGGGATTCCATGGAATGATAAAAGCTGCCATTTCTCCTCCTCCTTCTCCTCTGCCTCCTCCTTGCAGGCCTCTTGTTGTCTCTGTCAGGCTGCACACTCCGGGCTAGCTGATCTGAGAGCTATTTATGTGGGTCCTGGGTGTTGAAGTCAAGTCATCAGGTTTGTATGGCTCATACTTTTAGCCACTTAGCCATCTCCCTGGTCCTGCTGTTGGGTTAACTGGATGAGAGCCTACAGACTGAGTGAAAATATTTGCCCAAAGATCTATACATATATATGTATTACTATTCATATCTAAGTATTGCGGTAAATAAGGGTCAGGATAAACAAATATCCCACTTCTGACACCAGATATTGCGGTAAATAAGGGTCAGGATAAACAAATAGGCCGAATAGATGTTTATTCAGGGAGAAATAACTTACAACCTAGACAGATGAACACCAGGAAATTCAACCCGATCCTCTCCTGTCCGAGTCACGCCAGAAAGAGAGCGCCTTCCTGGCCCCCTCCGACCTCCTTCCTCAGGTCACCTCCGCCCATCGCTCCACCCCCCAATGGGCGTGGTCAGTGCTACAGAAGGACTACCTCACTACATAAGAATATACAGATAACTAAAAAACACAACAGAAAACAAATAGCCCAATTAAAGTGAGCGAATGAACTGAACACAGAGGTCTCAAAAGAAGAAATAAAAATGGCCAATAAAAGCATTTTAAAGTGCTCAACATCTGTAGCCATCAGAGAAACGCAAAGTTAACACTACTGTGAGATTCCATCTCATCTCAGTCAGCCTGACTGAGACAACAAGGCTGAAGAGGATACGGGAAGAAGACACCATATTCACACTGGTGGGAGTGTAAACTGGTGCATCCACTTTGGAAATCAATGTGGACGTTTCTCAAAAAGCTTAAAACATAACTATCGTGTGATCCAGACTGCCATGCCTTGGCACATACCCAAAGAGCTCCATATCCTACCACAGACATACTTGCTCATCCATATTTGCCGCTGCTCAGTTCACAATATCAAAGAAATAGCCTGGATCCCCTTCATCAGAAGGATGGATTAAGAAAGAGTCATGTGTATACATAATGAAATTTTATTCAGCTGTAAGAAAGAGGAAATTATGGCATTTGCAGGAAAGGGGATGAAACTAGAAAGTGCTACATTGAGTTACTCTAGGCTCCGAAAGACAATGATCCTCAAATAGTGTCTTTAATATGATCCTAGCTTCTAATTTTCAAATGTGTGTGTTTATGTGGGAGAGGCTGTGTATAAAGGGGAGGGAATCAGAAAGAGGCTTGTGTGGATGGAATAAGAAGCTGGAAGGGAAAGGAGTGGGGAGGGTAATAAACGTGTGTGATACGAAAGCAGAAGAGGGAATACTGAGCATGAGAGGGAGGTCTAAGTTGGGAGGAAGATAGGGACATGGGAAAGGGTGGGGAAGGGAAACCAAATTTTGTATAAAAGAAAATACCTCAAGGAAACCTGCTATTTTGTAAGCTAATCACAAGTTTTCAAAAATGAAACTTAAAAACTAGTTAGAAGGGAGATACTCAACATGGCTGGACAATGCTGGTTCTAGAAGCCATGGGTTACTAAACAAACATTCCAGTGTTAGGTGTGTCTCTACTTGAGCTGTTGTTAAGGGAGGCTACAGAGACCCTAAAACACTACAAGCTTTTGACACTCTTCTTGCCTTCCCACTGGAACTAGATGGCACAATCTTATTGCTGAAGACACCACACATCTTGATTGCGGAATATAGAGAAATCAAGCTTAGAAAGAGCTAGGAAGTTCTTCCCTTCTGGATAGCATTCCTAGTGCCAGAAAGTGCTATGGAGGCTGCAATGGGAGGAAAGCCATAGATGATCTTATCCGGCAGTGAAAAGTATGATAGCAGTGTACTATGTAAGTTGAGCCCACGTGTGCAACAGTGGATGGCATGGATAGCGTGTAACCAACTGATCTTGATTGGATTTGAGACTTGTTCTTCAAGACTCCTGACCATGTATACCCTGTGTGTGTGTGTGTGTGTGTGTGTGTGTGTGTGTGTGTGTGTGTGTGTGTGGCTGGGGAAGTCATAGGCCCTAGTGAGGAAGTTATTAGTATTGTTTAGCTAAATTGACATCGCATCAAGTTGCCTTCTAAATATCTAAACAGATAAATGCTACTCTTGGACTTAACTAGGAAAAAATCTCTCTTTTGTTGGGAACAGTGGTGAATGGTGAATACAGAGGCTCCTGGCTGTTTACAATAGCTAAGGATAAGTGACTGTTGACTGCTTAGCCCTAAAGAAGACATTTATAATCCCCCTCTAATGCTCAGGGAACCACACAGAAGGGGGATAGAAATAATGTAGGAGGCAGATGACAGAGAGAACAGAGCTATGAAACGCCATCGTCTGTGCATGGCAAATTTATTACAAACAAGAGCTCAAAGCAGCCTAGTTACGGGCACTGGGTCTGTATAACGTTGGCCATGTCAATAGTCAGATATGAACAGGAGTGGGCTCATGGGGCCCTTATCTCTCTCTACTGAATTACTGGCTAATGATAAATCCAGGGAGACATAGAGTCATACCCATTGGTGGGCCCACCAGGTTCCAGTGGATAGTTCCAAACCCATGGTCACACAGATGGTCTTGGCTAAACTCAATGGGTCACACAACAAAACAAAAGTCACGAATGTAGGAAGTGATTTATAGAGAAGTTGACAGAGGTGGAAAATAAGAGAGGTCAGGAGGTAAGAGTAAACAGAACGCATTAGGTACATGTCTGAAGTTGTTAAAGAAATAAACATTTAATATAAAATAATTTAATATAAAAAGTGAAATAGAAAACAATTAGCTTAGGAAATGATTTTGTGTTTACAGGACCATCACCTGTTCACCAAACAAAAGTTCAGAATTTCCCCTCCTAAATAACAGAAGATCGGGAATGCGCACGAGTGAGTGAAGGCCGGGATGTCATTGTGTCCCGGGACCAAGTATTCTATAACCAGCGTCAATCTCTCAAGGAGGCTGGCTCACTCTGCCTCCTCCAGTCTGCACTGCTCTTTCCTAGGCCTGGCCCCTTGGCCCCTCACGCAGTAGCTGAGGTGCTCACCTGTCCTCCATCTCTCCCAGCTCCTGTCCCTTTCTGTGTCAGGGTTCCTTCAAAGGTGACCCTCAAGGGTATGGCAGCTAACCCACAGCTCCTGCCCTTCAGTGCTCGAGGCTCCACTGCCAGAAACAGCAGGGCAAGTTACTCAAGAACTCTCCAAAGTGGCCATGAGACTTTGGGGAAGCCTGGAGAAGCAGGGGCATCTACCTGCAATGGGGGTGGGTAGGAGGGGAAAGCAACTCCTGGGCCTGGGACTGAAGGCAGAGGCAGGATAGAGGGCGGTTAACAAGTTGAAGGCCACTGCTTGTGTCCAAGCCTTAGTTAAAACAAGCCAGGCCTATGGCCTTGAGTAAGTCATTTAGCCTTCCTATGCCTCCGTGCCCTCTTTCCAAATTTGAGTGGCAATAGCCCCCTCCCCAGTAGATGTTGGAAAGATTAGCTCAGTAAATGTAGCATAGCACTAAGAACAAGAATAAAACTGCATTTGTCAGCTCACAGACTGTTCAGCTCCAAGAGTGAACCCTAATGAGATTTTGGGTGATGAGGATCTACCAATACTTCAGCAGTTGTAACCAATGTATGTGTGCATGAGGACTCACTACAGCCAGGCAGTGGTGGCACATGCCTTTAAGCTCAGTGCTGGGAAGACAAAGGGAGGCGTATCTCTGTGAGTTTGAGGCCAGCCTGGTCTACAAAGTTACAAAGAGGAGAAACCTTGTCTCAGAAAAAAAAAAAAAAAAAACAAAAACAAAAACAAAAAAACCCCAAAAGAGTGTGCGAGGACTCACCACTCACCATTAAATGTTGCCACAAGCCTAAACTGCTCTTAAACATGTATATAAACATATCTCTGTGTATTTATATTAAAGTATGTCTATGTATAGGTGTGTGAAACAAAGTTATCTTACATTGAAGCTTACCTGTCATTGTTCTGTCACTGTCCTGATTCTAAGGCTTGATGTGGTTGACGGGAACCTGACTGGGCCAAGGATTCTCTTTCTTTCCTGGCTCAAACATTTGTCCTCCTCTCTCTCTCTCTCTCTCTCTCTCTCTCTCTCTCTCTCTCTCTCTATCTCTATCTCTCTCTCTCTATCTCTCCTCTTCTCTCTCTCTCTGTGTGTATGGGTGTGTGCGTGCCTGCACGTGCACGTGCGTGGCTGTGTATATGCCTGCATACCATGTGTCTGCTATTTCTGGAATCCTCTTACCATGCCAGTTCCCACACTCCGGCTCACAAAGCACCTGCTCATCCATTGGTAGTTCTCATCTCACAGCTGCCACTGTGACTTTCCAGCCTGCTGCAGCCAAACTCATCATCCCAGCCTGTGCCTCAGTGAATCGATGGGTGGTTCCACTCATGCTTACACACCGAGCTTCATCGACCTTACAGCACCTGTCGGCGTCCAAATCAGAAAGCAATGCCAGTAGCTCCCTTTGGGGTGCAGAGGCAGGAATGAGAACTGGGCAGGTTCTCGTGCATAAGTACGCTCCGATGTTGGAACAAGGAACCTATTTTAAAATCCAAATACACAGTGAAAATCTTGCCTGCTGTATACGATGACAATTATTGTTTTCAATGTAGAAAGCCTGGGAAACACACCCCTCCCTCATTGAGGAAGGTGATGAGGTAGGACTGCACCCCTGTAAACATTCTGTTTATGCTTTGCAACTCCTCACTCTTTGTCAGGCTTCTCCATTCCATTCTAGCATCCAACCCCGGTTTTTTTTTTTTTTTTGAGCCTCACTGTTCAAGAGTAATCTCTCTATAGGCAGATTGTGGGGCGATGGTGGTGGGGTTGGTAAAGATGGCTTCAAAAGTTATACTTTGATGGGAATTTCCAGTCTAGGCTGTGGTCATTCACATCACTCTCCAGAAATATGCTGTCCATTCACTTGTCGATATAATTATAAAGTGGTGGAATTGAAAGTACTTCCACAGCAATAAGAATCTCAGTTTACAGATAACGAGGCCCAGGAGTGGGAAGGTAGTCCGTAGGCATGATCATTTGGAAGCAGCAGCTGGTTGCTAGATCTCTTTCTGAACTTTCTTCCCCTCTTTCACCACAGTGCCAAGGTGATCACCCAAAAAGGGGACATGGATCTCGCAAGAGGCAGACCTACTAAGTGGTTATAAAAGCTATCAGGACCAGGAATTAAAAATGTACAAGTAACTCAAAGCAAATCATTCTTCCCATATCTGGAACCCTGACCTTTCCAGGGTGCACATACATACTAGTTGCACGTGGATATTTGGAAACAGACTGGCTTATTGTTCACCAAAATCTTGAATTCATCCCTACATCTATGGGCTGAATGTCTCCTTTAATGATCATGTTGAAATGTGATTGTCATTATACTATTATAGGAACTAGATAGAGTGGCACATTAACACCAGCAGGCTGAAATAAGGGGATCATAAGTTCAAGGCTAGCCTTGGGAGATCCTGTCTCAAACAAAACAAAAGAAAACAACAATGATAACAATGATACAAGGAGTGGGAAGAGGCTAGGCCTTTAGGAGGCATAGGAGGCTCTGCCCACACTAATCCATTAGGCTTGTTTCTGCAGGATGGCGTTAGGTATCTCAGGATGCTCAACCTAGTTTTCCTTACTGCCTTCTGTGCTCGCTTCTCCACCATGTGTCAGACAGCAGGAAGTACACACCAGATGCCACCACTATGTTGGTCTTCCCAGACTCCAGAATCATAATAAATCAGTCTCTGTTCTTTTAAAAGCACCCAGTCTCAGGTACTCTGCTACAGTAGCAGAAAACAAACTGAGCCACTTCAATTGTCATCAAAAACTACATTGCAAGTTCTCTACAACTGGATGGACCATCATTAGGCCTCATCAAAGGGAGGAGAGAAGAAGCAGCTTGTCATTTATGCAGAGAACTTGCCTTTTTATATATACTCTCCCCATTCACTGAATGCAGAAGACTCAGGGACCCGAGAGCGAATGAATGGAACAGCAAGGAAGGCTAGCCCTGGGTCCTTTAAAAACCATATGGAGAAACACAAATCATGCCACTGTTAGAAAATTAACTTTTGGTGTGAAGGTATTATATATTGCTCTAGACAATCACTGCACCGAACATTTAAGTGATGCCAGGAAAGAAGAAATTATCTTAAAAAAAAAAAAAAAAAAAGGAAGTGAGTATTATTACAGCTTGGGCATGAGGTGTCCCCAGAGGCTCAGCTGTTAAGGCTTGGTCCTCAGGAGGATGTGTTCAGAGGCAGGGACTTGGGGTTAGATCATGAGCATCCTAAGTTTAACAGGGGGTGGTTCGTTACTGAATGGGCTGTTAGGAAGTAGGGTCCAGTCGGAGGAAGCAGGTCGGGGAGATGTGTCCTCAGTTCCTTCTACTTCTCTACACCTCACTCTACCATACGATCCTTACCACAATGTTCGGCCTCACCCACAGCTCAGAAACAAAAGAAGGGAGTGACTGTGGAGTATAACCTCTAAGCCCTTTTTCCTTTAAGTTGATTTCTCTCATGCATTTTGTCACAGCGAAGAAAAGCTGACTAGCATGAATATGAAGAATAACCCTTTTATATTGCTGTTAACTTGAGTTTATTTTAGTGCTTCTTTTATTGTTTCTAGGTGTGCTATCTCCACAGCCCTAGAATGAATGAATACATACATACATACATACATACAAACACACACATACAAACATCACTATTTGCTGAATTCCTGTCATGTGTACATACATGGCACTACCTCTTGAATTCCTGTCATGAAAGATAAACAGTTGAAGTCTTCTTTTTGCTTTTGTCCCCCAATGCTTGATAATTATATTTTATTGGCTACTTTGAAATTTTAAAATATTTTTCTAATTAGCATTTCTGGCTTCTCTTACTGATACATCCACCCATCTTTCCACTTTAATTTTTACTGTCTGGCCTCCTATCTCCTGTCAATCACAGTTTTATAGTTGCTACTTGTCATTCTAACACTTATATCCTGTAGCCACAATCCAGTCTTCTGCACTTAAGTGTAGAGGGTGACTCAAAATGCTGGCAACAGATGCACAGCTTTGCTTTGCCATTGCTATGCAAATAATATCCATCGGTGTGACATGGAGATTGGTGTCACAGTATTTTGGTCCTCTAATGCCATTACTCCTATGTCAATGAAAAGGGATTTCCTAATACCAAGTTCAAATAGAATTCCCCTAAATTTCACTGACCGCTTTAACGTGCCGTGGTATAGTTTACTTAACAGTTAGGTGATAATTAATATGAATATTATTTATCTTAAACTCCTTGGTCATTCTTCTAATCGTTCATCTTATTGGCCAAAAGAAAAGGGAAAGTATGTTGTCACCATGATGTCAGCTTCTCTGGTGTCTCAGTCAAATAAAGTGGGTGATGGGTCTCCTTCCATCTCCATGGAGGCTTTCTTTTCTCTACTAGGTCAACGTCCAGCCTCTGAGTTAGCTCACAGCTACTAGTTAATTTCCCATTAGTAGTCTCTTGATGCACCACTTTCTGAGTCCCTTGAGAATTTCTTCCTTCCTGCTTTCCTTCCTTCCTTCTTTCCTTCTTCCCCTCCCTCCCTTCTCTTTCTTTCTTCCTTCCTCCCTTCCTTTCTCTCTGTCTTTTATTTCTTCTTTCTTTCTTTCTTCCTTCCTTGTTTTTAGAGTACATCTCAAACTTTCTATGATGTTATGAGTTCCTTAAGTCTCACAAGGCTTTGATCACTTCCTTACCATCTAGCTGATCACTGAGCATTTAGCTACAGGGTCATTACCCCCCCCCCATTTGCTTATTGCTTGAAGCCATTGCTCAGCTTTGTTCCAAGTTGATTACAAGGACATCAGCTGGAGATCTCTGTAAACTGAAAGCCTTGTCTGTGGGTTTGGTTTGGAAGTCTGTAGATGATGATCCTCTGCTGAACTGAGGGCATGGCTCAGCAATGAGATTTCAGCATGCCATGGGGATGATGAGATGCCCTGGACTAGACTAGCACCTGCCTTGGTAGTCACCTACCTCTGATATATTTTAACATGTTTCTCTTATTCTCAGTGTTTGGGAACCTTACCTGGTGTCTGTACAGCAAAGGCCACTGCAACCTGAAGAGCTTGCCTTTCTTGGGCTTTGAGAACACTCTGATTACATTTCTGGTCAGACATCAGTGCCTCAGAGAACCTAGGATTTTCTTAGCTTTTTTTCTGTTTAAAGCTTGCTTCCCCACTTTATAACCTGTTAGACTTTCTGTCTTGTGTCCCCCAAACCATTTTATTGAAGTTTAGAATCCATGTTCACTTACTGTCTAAGAGCTGCACCTTTCTCTACCATTTGCTTTACACTTCTTCTTGTAAGGATATTATGAGCTCTTGGAGCTCTCTGAACATATGGGCAAGAGCTCTCATTTGTCTTACAGCTTCCTGACTTGTCTTTCCTTCTGTTGGAGTTTTAGTCTTTAACTATTATGATGCTACTTTCCCCCATGTGTCCTATGAGTCTTGGTGTCTGTTCATGCAGAAACAAATGATTAGTGGGAATTAGCAACATCAAAATTAGGCTTTCTCACATCTAAGTTTTGAGAAATGTTCTCATAGATATATGCCATTATGTGTGGGTATGGTCATTCCTATGAAAGAATGTCCAGAGAGTGGGATTAAGTGGTTAAGAATAGTACACCTATATTATGGAAAAATTTGAAAGTGTGTGAAACTAGAAAGAACATTGCTATTATCCTCTCACTTTGATTGTGAGGGTTGATGACAGGATAAAGGCCAAAACTGTGGTCCTTCCACACTTCTCCCCACTTGTAGCCCCCTCTTGCATTATATCAAAGTAAATGCAAGAAATTCAATAATTTTATCAGCTTGAATAAACATTTTAATAGATTATGTGTGTGAGTCTCTCTCTCTCTGCGTGTGTGTGTGTGTGTGTGTGTGTGTGTGTGTGTGTGTACATGTCATAGTGCACACAGAAAAGTATGAAAACAACTCTTTGCAGTCAGTGTTCTCCTTCCCCCATTTGGCATTGGGAATGAAACTCTGGTTGTCAGGCTGATTGGAAATTGCCCTCACTGCTGAACCATCTTGCTAGGCCCGACACACACCTTTCTTTGCGGTAAATCATACATAACATTTAGCATTGTAGCTTATGTAAATGTACAATTTAGTGGTTTCAAAGGCATTCTCATTCTTGTAAAGCCCTTAATGTTATGCTACATATTTATGCTGTAATACATATAGACAAGTGACTTCCTCGAGTCTTAGCAATTCCTGTTACCTCTGAAGAATTTCTGGAAAGAATTAGAAGCTTCCTCCCCAACAAGTGCAGTGAAAAGACATGCTGCAACGATTTCTTCCTTTTCCCTGTGGTTGACAAAAAGACCCTCATTAAAACCTATGAGTGGTTCTAGCTATCCATATGACACCTGGTCATTTACATGGGCAGAGTTATAAAATCAATTGAAACAGTCTGGGAAGTGAATGAGGCCACTTAAATGATTTTAATCTACTGCACTAATTGCACCTAAAGTGTCCAAACCCTTTTCTCCCAATTAAAAATTCTAATTAGGCATTGACACCTTCAAAACACTCTGGAGAGTGTATCTGTGCTATGTGCCCTTGTGTGTCTGATGTGAGAGGAAGAAAGGAGTCTATTCCAAACCCATGGGATCAAAGGACAAGAAAAACCTTAGCGTTTTCCTGGTCTCAACTCCTTGCTTAAGGGATGTTGAGAATGGGAACAGGGCTGTTCAGCCCCTCAGCATTCTCCACCCCAAGCCAGGACCAGAGTTCATCATTATTCACCTACCTGGTGTATTACAGGGCTTTGTCAAAGAAGTTTCCAGAGTGTGACTCAAAGTCACATGACTAGAAAATGTCAAAGCTGCTCTGACCCCTGGTCCAGAGCTCTCCCTCTTAGCGCACAGCCTGGGCTTTGAAGTAAGAACATGTGAGTTTTAATTCTAGCTTTGTCACTTGTAAGGCAGATTGCTTAGGCAAGACCATTGATCCTTCTGCTATCTCCGAGTTTCTCCTTAAACTCAGCTCTGCCTTACACTCTCTGGCTGGGTTCTCACCCCACTGCTCCATGGGTTCAGCTTTTCCTCAGGTGCCATGTTCTTTATCACAGTCCCCACCATGTTATCAGGAGATGGCCAATTGACTTCTAGGCTCCAGCAACTGTGCCTAAATGTAAGCTGGGACATATATCTCTCGTAATGATGTAACGATGCCCCATTCTACTCTCAATGACCTTTGACCTCAACTTGTACACACACCCCTAGGCATAGGGACCTCCTTGCAATTTCGTGAAATGCCAGCATTCCCTCTACCTGAATTTATTGTCCCCCAGACAAGACAGAGAGCTTTGTTATGGTTCTGCTCAAATGTCATCACAGAAGAGACACTCCCTGAATCAGAGTCCCCAGGACCATGGCTACTTTAACTTGTTATCTGACATATTACACATTCATTTATCTCCCTCCCTCATATATGTTATTAAATTCCTTACACTGTGTCTGCAGAGGACTATTGTATGATGATTAACCAGTGCTAATTGATTATTATAACAGTACAATACAGGGCATGGGGCATACCCTAGAAGATTTAAACAGTATAATATGGCATTCTTAACTATGACTAAGGTGTACAGCAGAACTCTGGGCATTTCTTACTTTGGATATTGAAACTTTCTACTCGTTGAATGGCAGCTTCTCCTTGCTCCTCCCTAGGCCCTAGCAGCTGCCATTCTACCCTCTCCTTCTGTCAGTTGACTATATTGGATTCTTCATGTACGTGAGTCATGCAGTATCTGTTTTTCTATGACTGGCTTATTTCACTTAAACAAGATCCTCCTGGATCATCTGTGTTGCCACAAATGGCAAGAACACTATTCCACTGCATGTGTAAATTTTATTATCCATTTCTCCATCAATGGGCATTTAGTCTGTTTCTACATCCTGGCTATTGTGCTACAGAGAACACGAGTGTGGCTACCTCTGTGAGATCTTTATTTCAATTCTTTTAGATAAATACCTAGAAATGAGGTTGCTGGGCAATAAGCTATGTCTAACACATTAAAAAAAAAACAATAATCTCTCTGGGCTGGAGAGGTGGCTCAGCAGTTAAGACCACTGGCTGCTCTTCTAGAGGACCTGGGTTCAATTTCCAAAGTCTCCATGGCAGCTCACATGTAACTACAGTCCCAGGGGATCTGGCACCCTCACACAGACACACATTCAAGAAAAACACCAATGCACATAAAATAATAAGTGAGACATTTAAAGAACTCATTTACATTTAGAGTGGTCCTTCTAATATGTGTGAGCTGGCACCTCATTGTGATTTTGATTGGCATTTGTCAGCGGCATCCTTTTATATACCTACTGGTCATTTGTACCACATCTTTAGAGAAGTGTCAAGTGTCTACTCAAGTGCTTCTGTTTTTATTCATTTTTTTATTGTTGTTTTCTCGCTATTGAGTTATAGGTCAATAAATACTTTTGAGTGAATAAATAAATAAGTCTCTAAATCAACATATTATAAAGCACTTAACAGCATCAGTACACTGGAAATTACAGAACAAATCCCTACAGTTAAGATAGAAGGAGGGGGAGGAAAGCTTTTGGTACAGTCTCTAGTACAAAGTGCAAACACACTGCAGAAAAGCAATTTACTTCTCCTGAAATTAATAAGCAAGCTGACATTTATTTTCTTCTTAGCTTCAATTAATAGCAACTTGCTTAGAAGCAAGGTGAACATATGTTCCTGCTCTCTAATTTAAAATAATCCCATTTTGATAAAAATATTTTTGCAAATTGTTTTAGAGTGTGACAGTTTATGGCAGAGCTAATAAATATGTGCAAACAGCACAGTTTTAAAAATTAAGGACCGCTTAGAGAAGTCCAGGTTCACAGCAAAACAGAACTAGAAGCATAGCAAGCTTAGACCATGTAGACCCCTTCTCCACACTTGCCCTCAGTCTTCCCAGCCTTTGTCATCATCACCAAAGTGGAACATTTGCTACAGTCTGTGAACCATACCAGCATGCCCATGGCTTATACTGGGGTTCAGACTTGGTGTGTGTTCCTTGAGTTTTGATAGATGTTAGAACATGTACCACCATCTTAACATCAAACAGCACACATTCACTGTCCTTCAAGTTCTCTGTGACCTTCTCTCTTATCCATCCCCTTACCCGGCTTCTAGGAATCACTGACTTTTATCTGCCTTGATAGTTTTGCCTGTTCTGGAACATCATATGCAGACAATCCCTTCCATGATGGCTGACTTATACTTTTTTGGCTTTTTGATTGTGTGAGAGTAATGCGCATGTTGGTTCCTTCCCAGCGTAGAGACAGAAGGCATATTCTTTTGGAGATACTGGGGCAGCACCTGTGAACTACAGTTTCCAGGAAGCCAGGAGATCTGCAGGGAAACTCTAGTACTTTGTAGTGTGTTCTGTTGCCAAGCAAGGACATTTAGCAGGCTAGGAGCAGTGCATGCACTGAGGATTTAATATTCACTGCAACTATAGTGAGGTTCAGTTGCAGTGAATATTGAACCTCACTATACATTGAGAAACACATGTAAGTGACCCATTAGCACATGGATTTTCAGACACACCGAAGAGTCCTCCATGTCTTTTTATGCCTTGACAGCTCACTTCTTTTTTAGTGCAGAATGCTAATTTTAAAATCCATGTGCCAGTTGAAGGACATCTTGGCTGCTGATGCATTTTGTCAATTACGATCAATGCTGCTGCTATAAGCACCACTCTGTGTGATTTCTATGGAAACTTTCTTCAACACATTTGGGCAAGTGCCAAGTGGTTAAATGATGGATCATCATATGTACAGTAAAGCATATTTTTAGCTTTGTTAAGAAGCTGCCAAACCATCTTCCAAGGAAAGTTACATAATTTTAGTCATGCTGAGTGCTTCCTTTGGTTCTCAGAACTATCCAGATTTAGGTGTTAGATCAGACCATCACTGTATTTAAGATAGATAATTTCTCATGGTTTACAGAAATTCAGCATTTTGCTTTAGTGTTTCTGTGGTTGTATTTCTTTGAGGCAAATCAAAATCAGTCATGAATAGTAATTTCTCTTCTGAGGATGACTAGGAAGGAGAGAGAGGGCAAGCGAGCCCCTCTCGTTTTTCCTTCCAGGAACACCGAAGACAGCCAACTGCACCTCAGGCTGCAGGCCAATTGCCTCAAACTGCATTGTGTTCACCTCTGTCTCAAGGTCCAATTTCTTCCTCTGGGCCCAATTATCACCGTTTCCTTGGTGGCCATGAATGGCACCCCATGGATGTCAAGAAGCCCATGGCCCTAGGGTGGGGGCTGATATCCGATGAACACAGAGAAACCCTGACAGTCCTGGTCATATGCAGAGCTGCGGGCTGCTGGCCCCTATGCCTTCCTGCCCCATTTGGCTGGCCTCCCTACCTTCTGGTGCAACACAGCCTGCCAGGCATCTCAGCTTTTTCACTACTGTTGGTTTCCCTGCCCAGAGGGGGGAAAGAAGTCCAAAGGCCATCATGAAATGGAGTGTTTATAATGTTCAGAAAAGGCCTGATCTTGTGTCCTTCATCCTTTCTAGCCTGGCCCACTGATGAAGCCACCATGCTCAACACTGCCCGCAGCTGTGCTGACACAAGTGCGCATGCTCCGGGCTGTGAAGGGCCTTCCCTGTGTTCCATGGGCTATATTGAACGTTTAAATGATATCCATCCTTAGAGCGACTCTATGAAGTGGTTATTGCCCACCTTCAACTTTAGTAGGAGGAAACTGAGAAACGGCTAGGGTGAGTGACTCTTCAATTGTCACACAGCAGCTGAGTGGTGAGACTGGGGTTTGAACTTGGATAGTCTGGCTTGTTCTTAAATACTGAACGCTGAAGCCATGAGCTTCTCTGCCATCTCAGCAATGTCTTGATCTTCTCCACTTAACCCAATGTGCTAACTGGGTGTCTTTCTCATTGCAGTTTTCATCCCGAGGGGTATTTTACAAACACTAGTAAAAGCACATTAATTTAGCTCCACATAATTTGACATAAATTTCACGCATCTTAAACTCAGTTTCCTTCTGGATAAAACAGGTACAGACACAGTGCCCATGTCTGCCATGAGAATAAAACAAAGAGAGGTTTCCAAGGAGCCAACAGCCTGCATGAAGAAACCATGTGCCAATGCTAACTTCTTCCCCACCACAGGATTTTGACGGTTAAGCTGCAATCGGCCTTTCCCTTTTGCAATGTCCATGAAAAGAGTTCATGAAACAGTGATGTCAGTGCTTTTAGTACTTATGGAGAGTTTAAGGGATATTTCTAAATTTCTAAAACATTTCAACCACCACCATACAAAATTGCAAGTCATGCCTAAATATTTCTTATATCAGGCTGCAAAGACTCTTTGCGCATCAGCTGTTTGTTGGCCGAGTTCCTGCTACTGAGTGTGACTGAAAATAATACAGCAGTAGTCACTTTAAACATTCTCTAAGATTCAGAATGAACATCCTATCAATTTTTTTATTCATACGCATCTGCTATGCTTCCACATAGTCAAGTGTCTTCAGACATGTTCATAATAACACAAGCAAAGAGGGGACAAATGAAAATAAAATTCACTGCCTGTCAGCCAGCATAGACCCATAGCTTTTGGGGCCTATGCCTCACCTTACACACTGGTCCTTAAATGCCGTGCATGGCAGAACTTCCCACATAGGAATGGCCCTCCAATCAGTGCCTAGTGATTGAAAATGCATATTATAACTACAAGATGCAGTTAATTTAGGAACAGGAATTTGAACTAACTGCCTGAATCCATCAGAAGAGATACATATCTAGAAAGCATGTGTTCTCATCTTCTCATAGTCTCAACTCAGTCTTCAGAGAATGGTACCCATGTAGTTGCTGTAAACAAAGATGCATGGTGAATATGACTGTCCATCTTCCCATCTGTCCATTCTCATCCACGCCTGGGTTTACAGCCTAGAGACCAATGTGAGGTTCTCTAGTCAGACTCCTAGACACCTTTGGGGGGCTCGGTAGCTTATTGTAAGTCTCCTTTCTCCAGAGCTGCCTCCCTGCCATCCCAAGGGCTTGAAATCCTGGCAGCTGCCAGCCTCGTTCTTCCTACCTAGACTTAGCCAACTGATCCATGGTGGGACCCTGAACAGTGGGAAGTCATGGTTCCTTATTACAAATTTAGCAAAAGATTTCAAGTCTCATCAGGGCTGATAAACCCACGAGGAGCTATATCTTATCAAGATTAGACAAAAACGGGCTTGGTGGGTGAGCTACTAGGCACAGGGAAACTGGAAGAGGAAAAGGAAAGGCTGGATGAGAGGAACTGCAGCAAAAACAAAATAAATCCAACCCGAAATCTGAACCCTAATCTCAAACTGTCTAGTCCAGTCCCTCTGATAGCCAGGCCACAATTTGGCTCTTGGGACCCATAAGACACTTATATGCCCTTCAGATATCGCCTCTCAGCTTGTTCCTTGCCCTAAGTCATTTTCTAAAAACTTGTTTCTATTGTTTGCAAACAGTATTTCTAAGCAATAGAAACAAGAATGCAGGGTTTGGTGCATAGGAAACAGCGCCGACACACTGGAAGATGACAACAGACACAAAACTCGGGCATCTTTTTGTTCTTGCTCTTTGTCATGTCTTTGATTGGGTTCTCCATTTAGAGAACACAGTGATGACAGGGACCAAGCCCCTGCTAGGATTTTTAACCTTTCTAAACTCGCATTCACAATGCTCATTCTCCAGCCTCCCTCCGGAGTCTTGCTATGTTGGGTTCATCCCTTAAATGCTTTTTTAGATACTAGAAAGAGAGTTTGAAAACAGGATGTGTAAGCCAATTAGCGTACCGCTGGGTGACCTTCAACAAATTGGTTTTTAAATGTCATGGAAGACCCAGGTGGAAGTCACTTCTTCCGTGGAAATAAGAAACATGTGAAGACTCAACTCAGCTGCCACTGGCCAGAACAATGTCTTTATTCTTCTGTGACACACATTTTCTAATGTATGATGACTTTTGAAATTATAACTCCTCCTGCCCACCCCACCCCCCAACCAAGTGCTGAAGACAGACCTTACTTGGGGCCTTGCTTGAATTTGCTAATATAACCTCTCTAGCACTGAGATGAGTCCAGACCTTAAGATAAATTTACTTCACAAATTCACAGTTTAGACTGAGAATTTTGCATGCAGTTCAGTGGTATGAGAGTGTTGTTTCTATTTGGGGGTATCGTGTGTACTTTCTGGCCTAGATTCCATTTGATCATAAAAAAAAAAAAATCAGTGTTTTGCCTTTCAGACAAATCTATGAGACTTGGACAAACCAAAACTTTTCGACCAGATCATCCATCTGCCCTGCTGTGACATAACTGGCCGACTCAGGCTGGAGGCTCCTCTCCTGGCCACAGTTCCGCTCCCTGAGGAATTGCTCCATGAGGCATTCTGCCTGGGCTGCTGTGGTTTAATTATATTGGAGAGTTGTGGGTGGGAGAGTGTATAAGCCTCATGTAATGGTCTGGATGTCCATGGGAGGCTCCCTGTGAACATTGCTTCCTCCTCTGAGCTGGTTCATGCACAAATAAAACCTGGGTTCTCTCACCAAGGAAGGGCAATTAGAAAGAGAAGAAAGGATGTCAGCAACAGAATGTTAATAGATTTTAACCTCCCCCTACTTGAGACAGGGTCTCAAGCTGTAACCTAGTGTGATCTTGAACTTGAAGCAATCTTCCTGCTCCGGCTTACATGTGTGCTGAAACTATAGGTGTAAGCTACCATGCCCAGCTTGTTTTTTTTTTTTTTTTCCTTTTTCTTTTTAAAAATAAATTTTTTTAGTTTCTTTTATTATACTTCAAAGCTAGAGCTACTGGCAGTGTCCTAAGACTAGAGAGCCCACACAGCCTTGGCCAGGTTCACAGATGCAAGGCTTGCAGAAGACAGGCTTCCCTGTCTTCTGTATGTGCTTTACTCGGCAGCTCAACCTGAATTTTCAGCTATAACCACCATGTGGGTTTCCTTCCCAGGAAAGATCTGTGAAGCGCTGTGCTAGGCAGCACAACAGTGACCACAAATGTCCACATCAAATACTGGGGCTCAGGCACATGCTGTCCTGCCTCATGCAGGGCTCTTGCAGCTTGGGGGAAGGGAGTAGATTCTGAGATGAGAAAATTATCCTGGATGATCAGGTTGAACCCAGCCTAATGTCGAGCCCTTAAAGGGAGACATTTTCAGGTGAGTCAGGGTGTGAGACCCCCCCCCCAAATCAGAGGTTTGATGGGTGACCCACAGGTGACTTTGAGGATAGTGGAAGAAGGACAATGTAAGCTTCTGAGAATTGCCCTCTGATGACAGTCACTAGGAGATGGGGACGTCGATCCTACAACCTCAAGGGACTGAGTTCTGCCATCCAGAATGAGCAAAGAAATGGGTCCTCCCTGAAGCCTCCAGCAAGGAGCAGAGTTCCCAGTTTCAGTTCAGAGGAGGCTGGGTCAGGTTCTAGTGTTCAGTTCTGTAAGCTGATACATTTGTCCTGTTTCGGCCTTAAGAATGAGTCATTTGTTACATGAGCAATCCGAAAGGAATACTCACAGCAGACAGAGGCAGCTGTTCCTGTTTTAGTGCAGGTGGTAAGGAAATGCACCTTGGTCTGCTCAGAAGAAGTTACTGGGGGTGAAAGCTCTTAACGTACCAGGAGATGGGCACTCAAGACAAAAGGAAGTAGGGGATTCAGAATACCTCAGTGCATTTCCTGCTATGCCTTCAAAATAAGATCAGCAGTGCACATATTTATTTAATAATAATAATAATAATAATAATAATAATAATAAACAACCTCTGGGGTACACAGGGGGTGTCAGGCCCAGGGCAGGCAGGTGAAGTAAAGGAACCCAGTGGGGGGTTGTGATGCTTGCTCCTGGGGACAAACGAAAACAACACGCCCAAAGCTCTTCAAGACAATTTGAGTTAAAGCTTGACATCGGGCAAACAGTTCCAACAAAAGGCTGAATGAAGCTGCTAGAGCCATCAGCGGGAACAGGAAACCAAAAGATAATGTGGGTGGGGGGGGGGCGAAGGGAAAGGTACCCAAAGGCATACAGAAAAGGGGGAGCGAGAGCCAAAACCCCAGGAGAGAAAGGCCATGCCTCACGATGTTGGAGGATGCCTCACTGAATGCCATTTGGACATAGATGCCCACAGGGCCCGCGGTGCAGTGATGCCCCAGTTTGGACATCCTGCTCATCCCTGGCTCTCCACAAAGCCGGTTGAGGAAGACAAGGTCATCCACTTCAGATCTATCCGGAGAAGAATGAACCCTTGTTGTGGAAACCGCTGGTGAAGACAGAAAGGCAGCAGAAGCCTCTAAAGGCCCGGGGTTGTGGGCAGGGGACCTCCTAAAGCACGGGCAGAGAGGCAGGCAGACAAGCTTGTCTTCATGGAGGGCAAGGTGAAAGAGAGCCCACAGGGAACCTGAGGGAGAACCTCAAAAGCCCAGGGTGCTGAGCAGGTAGAAAAGGAAATGCTGCAATACCACGCCATGGCTGAGCGCACATCCCCATACTGCAATTATTCTTAAAACAAATTCCAGGGCATGGGTCTCAGCAGCCTGTCAGTCATCTGAGAGGCTGGTTGTGGGAGGCCAGTCACCCTGGCTCTCACCCAGCACACCGCCTACAACCCTACAAGAGCAGGGGACAGAGGCAAGGACAGTGGTAAGTGAGGAGCCTTGGCCTTTTTTATCTTCTCGCATTCCAACCCCCTTCCACTCCAGGTCCTCTTCCAAGCTACAAATCTCACTTCCCACCACTTCCATCTAGTGAGTCATCACTTTACATCCTGTCAGGACTCATGACAGGGCCTATAAATTTTAACTCTCAAGTTCATCACTACTCAGAGGTGCCAAGGTTTTGCCCTCACTGGGTTGTGAGTGACCTCGTGTGGCGAGCATGTGTAATTGCAGAGTGAAGAACCTTAAATTGAATTTGATGACTATTAAGCCAGTATCCAAAAAGAAAAAGGGAAGACAGCTTCTAAAATAAGTTTGTAAAAACAAAACAAACCCCCAAAACAAAAAAGAATTGTTTTTATGTGACTATAAACCTGGAACTGAGGCCTATGTTAAGACAGAGAAGGGACAATTTTCCAATTGCTTTTTAAAACTCAAGATTGTCAAAAAAAAAAAAAAAAAAAAAAAAAAAAAAAAGTCTTGTTGCATATCAGGTGTCAAAGACCAGGCAACAACTCTAGAACTGAGCATGTGAAAATCAAAGTCTTAGGCTCAGCTTGTACACTTGAGAAATGGGACTCATCATACCCACCCCCACTTGGTTCTGTGAGGGGATTCCTTCCATACAACGTGACCAGGTACATACAGTGTTGCCTGGGTTGGGCCTTGAATCTTTTGGTTCATGGCACACCCCCCCCCAGTGGTCAGAGCCACATCTCCTTTGCCCAGCCCTCCTAAATGCCTTCAGAAAGTCCCCCCTTTTTTTCTTAGCTCAACTCGAATCAGTTCACCCCAACCTCCTCTGTCTTCAATCTGTCTTGTGAGTGCCAGTTAGTTTGCTCATGCATATGGGTTTTTACTGGGAATGATGCCCAGTATATTATAGAGCCCATCAATGGCCTTCAAACCATCCATCCACTCCTTCTTCCATCTTGCATACATTTCTTGACTTTCTGTGATATGTGTGGTTGTGTGTAAACACTAGAAACATGGGCTGAATAAAACTGGCATAGAACTTAGAATTAACAATACAAATACATACTTGGAGTTCTGAAAGGGGACTGGGAAGGGGCTGAGCAAGGTGAAGTCGCAGGAGAGGAGAGTGAATGCCTAGTTATCTGGGGAGGGAGAAGAATGGAGATAGAGGGAAGAGAAAGTTCAAAGTTTAAGGGTCCTGAGGTAGACTCAAAGGAGACCATGAGCTTACCAACACCTACAAACAACTTACTATTATCTCACAGACATTTGATTTGTTGTACTGTATGAATAAATATATATGGACAAGTATACACGAAGAGGAAATAATGGAGATGTATATTAAGACCCTGTCAAAAGTACTGTGAAGAAATCGGTGTTGGTGTCCTATGTGCTCAGGTAATGGTGAAGTGCTCACAAACACACCTGAGTCTCCAACTAGCTACCCGGTCTCAGGGACAGATTTCAGGTGATGTGTCCCAGCTGCTCTGCATTGCTATCCCAAAACAGGGCTCACAGGAATATGTGGGGCTTTGGATCTTAATGTCTATATTCAAAACTAACAATACAATGTCTTTGCCTTCTTATTTTAGCCTATGGAACTTCAGAATCATTTTTTTTCTTCTTTTGCTACCATTGTTATTTGGTCACTGAACATAGTCTGGGTGACCTTTTATGTTGTTGCTGGAACAAAATAAGAGGTTCCATGCAATCTTTTGAGGCAAAATCTTGTGTACCATGAAATGGTGATTTGGAAACACTTCAGTTCGAAGAAGAACCTCCTGTAGAGACAGATGCAGGCTCTATTTTTCTCAGGTAGGTACCTTAGTGGCTGCTCTGCTGGAGATGTGGGCTTTGCCCTTACAGCAGAGAGGTAGAGACACGCAGCAGGGGCCAGAAATGACTGTCACTAAGAGACTGCAATGGAATTGTTTCTGAGGGTTTCAGGAAATGTCACATGGCCCAAGGTACAAAAAAGGGCTGGGGGCCAAGGTTCCTGTGGATGAAGTACACAGCCAAATGACTGCATGAATAAGACAGACAAATAGCTTCGACCAGCAGATAGATGGTCTATGGATCTTTTTAACCATCATGAAGGTATTGAAGAGTAAAAGCTAATGAAAAGTATTAGGTGGTCCTCTTAAGTTGGGAGATGACTGTCCAGACTCAGTTTACATGTTGCCTCCACCCGGCATGGTACAATTTGCTTTTCACAATTCAGCAAACACACACCCCAGAGCAAATGAGAGCAACCAGTTGATGGTTCCTTCTTACACACAAAATGAAGACGTCCTGCATGAAAAATCAATTTACACAGAGTTCAACCACACACACTTCTGTTGAGCTCCAGGCAATGTACCTGCCCCTTCTCCCATGGAGAAGTTTAACAAACCCAAGGTGCACAGATGAAATTACAAAACAACGTGTTCTTTTTTCCAGATGAAAATAGCAATGCATCCAAAGAGACATTTAAAAAAAAAAAAAAAAGTGTCACTCTGGAATTTAAAACACACACGCCCTCTAGCTGTTGAAGTTAGTGTTGTTTATATTGAATCTTATTTCAGTGCAAAACGTTTAAACATTATGAAATAATTTGTTCACACTGTAGGAAGCTACGCTGGCAAGTTTTGTTTGGTTTTAAGATCAGGGTTCAACGATACTTTCATTTTTAGAGAGTTCATATTCTATAAATAAAACATAATCTATCGATATACTAGAATTTATAGACTATAAACTCTGTAAAATAGAGAACATGTTTTACCATATTAGTGGTTACATAAACTTAAACCTTGTAAGGATCGTTTTTTTTCTTTTAACTTAATTTTTATGTGTATTCGTGTTTTGCTTGCGGCCTGTGGACCAATGTATGCAGTGCCCAAGGAGGCCAAAAGAGGGCACTGGATCCCATGGAACTGGAGTTACAGATGTCTGTCAGCCACCACGTGGATGCTGGGAATCCATCCCACGTCCTCTGGAAAAGCAGGCAGTGCTCTTAACCACTGAACCATCTCTCCAGACCCAGGAGGGCCTGATAGCCTACCTTTACCACATCCATTCTTCCCTTTCTTGGTCACCATTGTAAATGAATGTGTGAGTTACATATTGTCTATGCACAGACTGTGACTATGTAGTTTGGTGAGTTTGTCTGGGCACGATTGCTTATCCTTTTATCTATGAATAACAGGATGCTGCCATCACCCCCCCCAGAAAACTTTTAGCTTTTTTCCATCCAGTACCCCATCTGTAACCTGTATATGACTCCCATTCATATCTCCATAACTGTAGATTAGTTTTACTTGTTCTTGGATGTCATAACAATGGAATCTTGCAGTAAATATTCTTTAGTAACTGGCTTCATTAGCTCAACAAGTAATTTCAAAGATTAGATCAAACAGCTCCTCAGAATTCTTTATTATAGACTAGAATACTGTTCTGAATATACTATAATTTTTCCATCCATCCATTCTTTCAGTAATGAGTATCAGTGTTACTTCTTGTGTGGATAGTGTTTCTGACAGATCTTAATGGAGTTGAAAACTACGCTAGATGGACATGAGAAATCAATTGATCAGGGAACATATTGAGAGAGGGATTTGAGGAGCTTGTGAGAGCCATAGGATCAGGAGACCTGCCCTGAGACAGTATCTGCTAGATATGGTTGGGATACAGTACCCATGAAATTTGAACATTATGGTTTCCTAAACAAGACTTACTTACATAATGACTACAGCAGTCGACACACCAATGGACATGGGGAATATTTCTCAAGGTCCCACCCTAGATGAAGAACTATATGTTGGCAATGGATTTAGAGGGAGAATTACTTTTTTCTAGATGTGAGAGCCCTGATAGGTTATCCAGTCCCAATTAGCCAGCCCTAGACACATGTATATGGAGCAACACTAAATGTACTCAGGAGGATATATACATATATATGAATATATACATATATATTCATATATATGTACATATCCATAATAATTATAGAAGTCAATAATTTGAGAAGGAATGGGGGGAGTTGAAGAGTAGATGAGAAAGGTAGAAATTACATAAATACAGTGTATTCATGTATAGAAATTCTCAAAAACTTACTTAAAAGTTTAAAAAAGAAATGAGCTGAGAGTTCCAAGTTATCAGCATAGATATTTTTACAAATTGTTGTGGATGCTTTATTGCAAGTTTCTGGCAGAAATAGAACAAACACATCTTTGCTACCCTCTATAAAGTGTCTGAATCACAATTAGTAAGAATCCAGTTCAATCTATTTGGTTCAGCAAACAAGTGTGGATAGAGTCCATTATAGGCTTGCTGGCTTTTCTGATAAAAAGGATTCTCTTTCCTGGTCTCAGAAAACAACAGTGACCTTTGAGCCTTCTCACCGGAGCATGCTAATGAGCTGAAAGTTGTGGAAGAAGTGTGGGTAACCCATGAAAATTCCTCATTCAGACAAGAAATGTAACCACTAAATGTCATCCACAATGTGCAGCTTTAAAGTCAGTCAATAAGGAACTTATTCCAAGGCCTCCCCTCCAGCATGTACTGTTGGTCAAGATCGTATGTAAATATTATAATTACCATATATTGACTCTGGAATATCACATGGATTATCTTTGATATATGCGATTCACCTGTGCTGATAACCTAGTAATAACCACATATTTATTCTTATATGTCATATAGGATTTCCTAAATCCTCACTGCTTCACCAAATAAGTGCACATTTCCCCCATATTTCAGAGGAAGAATCAGACCGAGGGCATTAGGTAAACAAAGTCATATTCTTAGTATCTACCTAAGCCAGACTTTGACCTGAGATTGCCACATCCCAAAGCCCTTTCATGCTTTACCCTAAGACCCCAATAACTTGGTATTGCATGGCCCCTACTTGAAGAAGCCATGCAAATGCAGCTGACTCTCTCATGGTGTTGAAGGCCTCAAACATCTCTATTCCAAAAGAGCAGCACACAGACCCCAGAAGTTTCCATCGGCACACAGAGCTTTCAGAGAACTTAAATAGACAACAAAGATGTGTCTGAAGTGCAGAGAGGACGACACCAACAGTGCTCTGTAGCACATAAAGTAAAAGAGAGACAGGTATAGGGGATCAAGCTTCAAGCTGAAGATCAGAAAAGCAAAGCAGCCAGCCCCGAGCTCTTACCTCTTTCTCAGGCTGATCCTGTCTCCATGAGCCCTCACCAAGCCTCAGACTGCTGCCTCTCCTCAATGTGGCTGGAGAATGAATGCCAGCTCTGAGACCTTCCTTCTGTCTTAAATATCTCTCATGAGTCCTCGGGTTAAATGTGTTAGCTCCGTTACTCTTTTACACTGATTCAGATTCATGTAGCCCTGGGTGGCCTTGAACTCAGAGAGATCCATTTGCTTTTGCTCCCGAGTCCTGGGATTAAAGGTGTGTGCCATCACTGCCTGGTTTCTATGGCTAAATATTATGGCAGCTTTGCTATTTTTTTTAATCTCCGTGGCTTTAATAAATCATAAGCAATGTATTACCACAGTGCTCAGTGCCACTCCAATCAAAATACTTCAATTTCTGTGTTTGCTACATTAAAATAGAATGATTTTGACTGTGAGATTTTTGTCATTGGCTTTCAAATGGGACATATACTTTAAAAATAGCTTGGAATGGCAGCTATTTTTAGGTTGAAAACACATGTGGTGACGATCTTGGATCCCAGTGATGAGCTTTTGTATATATGTGAGCTTTCTGGTCTCATCCTGGTTCTGTAGTTAAAAACATCTGTGGAGAAATCAGATCCCTTCACAAGACAGTGCATCCTCAGGATAATATGTCATCAGGTAATAGTATGGAGAATTCATTCCGGTGTTTCTAACATGTCCTGAGAAGGCGCCATTTACATAATTTTTTAAGCATCCAGAATTAAGTAAGTCAACAGCAGACAAGAACATCCCACTACTGGACAATCATTGTGCTTGGAGACAGTCCACGTTTTTTCTAAACAGTAGTGGATGATGTAACAATGGAGACAAGTTTCAGTGACATTTGCATATTTCCAGTGTGTGACAGGAACCAAGCTATAGCTCTGAGTCTTTCACTCAGCTTTGAAAGTCCTTTGACCAGTGGTTCTCAACCTGTGGGGTAGTGACTCTCTTGTGGTCGCATATCAGATATCCTGCATTTCATATATTTACACAATGATTCATAGTAATGAAGGATAATAGTAAAATTACAGCTATAAAGAAATAATTTTGTGGTTGGGGTCCTTAAAGGTTTGCAGCATTAGAAGGTTGAGAATCACTGCCTTAAGCTGTATGGAAAGAGGACAAAAGGAATGGATGTCCACCCTGAGCTGAGCACCACATACTGCATAATCACCTGTCTGGGGAGGTGAGCAGGGGAAACCAGGGCTACCTAAAATAGCATTTTTCTTTTCCATAGATATGTTGTCTGGGTTATAAAACATCTCCATAAATGCAACAATGGGCTCACTCACTACTAACACTTAAAAACTATCATGGCAGGGCTGGAGAGATGACTTGGTAGTTAAGAGCACTGGTTGCTCTTCCAGAGGACCGGTGTTGGATTCCCAGCACCCACATGGTGGCTCACAACCATCTGTAATGCCAGTTGTTTTGAGGGACATAACACCCTCTTCTGGCTTCCGTGGGCACTGTGGGCATTGTATGATTGTGGGACACACATACCTGCAGGAAAACAGCTGTACACATAAAATAAAAATTTTAAAAAAAATCTAGAAAAAAACTTTTAACAACAAAAATATGATCACTTTGATATAGACAAGGGTGTAGAGAGATAGGGATCTCTCACTGAATATTGACACCCTTGGGAAGTATAAGTGGTAGAACAATTAACAACATAAATTGCTATGGGTATACATTTAGCAAATTCTTTGATAATACATATGAAAATTTATCATTTTAATAATACACATCAAAAATTGAATGTCTTTTAATCATCATCTCATCATCATTTGTGTGTATATGTGTGTGTGTGAGAGAGAGAGGGAGGGAGATGGAGGGAGGGAGGGAGAGAGAGAGGGGGGAAGGAGGGAGGAAGAGAGAGATATGCATGGACATCCATGCTATAGAAATCCTACTTGATTATCAGACATGTTAACAAGTGAGTCTTTACCCACTGATCCATCTCTCTAGCTCTACACCTTATTTTTGAGATAGAATTTATCAGTGAGTTTTCCACTTGTCTTTGTCAGCTATGTTAGTCAGCCAGTGAGCTCTAAGGATTCACTTGTCTCCACCACCCTACCCCTAGTACTGGGGTTATAGACACTGGGTCTTGTTTGTGTGCTAGGGATCTGAACACAGGCCCTCATGCTTGTCCAGTAAGCAAGCACCTTACCCATTAAGTAACCTCCCAAGTTTAATCAAAATTTTAAAAATAAGAAACCTAAAGATGAGGGCAGATGCATCGTGCTTGCTTTAATTCACATTTTGGTGGTCTCTGGTGGACTGGGCAGTTTCTCAACACACCCTGGCTATTTGATTTTCTCATTAGGGAATTGTCTGCTCATTTGTGGGGTGTGACCTCATCGTTATTCATAAAAGTTATATAACCTGGTTACACAATGAGGCTATTGTCCACTTAACTGTAAAATTTTGTATATGATTTAGACACCTGATTAATCTAAGCTAAAGTTGAACTTAAAATGAAGAAACAGTCTATGCAGCATAAGCAGAGAAAACAACAACAACAACAAAACAATCTACTTTTGTATTATAATATGACATGAATTGTTACTTGAGAAGAAGCATAAGCTAATTCTCTAGCTGGGGACTCAGATGTAGTGAACTGAGTCTTTCATAGGTCACCCTAGAGCACAGCAATTACTCCTCATGATGTGTCTCCAACTCTATATCAAGTGAAAAATATGAAATCGATTCAAATATATCCATATGTGAAATAAAATAAAGTTTCCTCTCATCATCAAGACTGAGCCACGGCCTCCCAAATGATCATTTTGTTCCCATATTAAAGTGCAAAGTCTTGGTCTAGATATAGGAAACCAGGGGCATGCTGGACATAGTCACTTAGATGGACAGTCTGTCAGGGTTTATACAATGCTGCTAGGGGCAGCTTCTACCAGGTAAAGAATTCTGATGCCCAGGTTGAGTGTGTGACCAAGCACAGTTATGTTCCCTCTGTGATGGGGCCAATAACATTTGTTTTGAAAAGCACAGATCTGTTCACTGTATTTAATCTCTAGCGACAGGACAAAGCTCGCCCTCGCCCTCAATAGTTGCTTCAGTTCTTCAGTTATAGTGTAAAATAAATGGTGACAGATTGTTTCGTTCCTTTTGTGTCAACCAAAACACCCACGGGATACATAATTTGGTGATCAAAGCCTGAACTGAAGGAAGTTAAGAAAGACTCCAGAATACAGCCTGGTATCTGATTTGCAAAGGCAGAGCATAGAAGGGAAATCCGTGTACATTCAACTAAAATACTCTTGGGGTCAGGGATCCATGGTAAGAACAGGAATCATTTCGGGCTTGAAGAAAGCTCCCTGTGGGAGACTGCTGGGCTACTTTGGGATCACTGCTTTCCACCGGCCTAAAAATGGAGCAGTCTGTGGAATTTCTAGGTCAATAAGAAGTTCAGAAGAGACACTGAACCCTAAGAGACACTGAACCCTAACAAAGAGAAGGGCTAACCTGCACCCTTTACTAGTGGCAAAGGGTACTCTGGGCTTATAAATTAGGAATACCTAAACCTTGGATAATGTAGCCATGATAATGAGTGATGCTATAAACATATCAGGCTGAGACAAATAGCCATCTAAGTAGAATTTATATAATCACCATGATAAACCCACTTGCTTATTCAATTTATGGTCCAACCCTGTGGGCTCTTACTAGACATAAATACAATGATGTTACCAGAGGAAGAAAGATACTTAATCTGTTCCTTCAGAGAAAGAAGTGGTTCAGCGAAAGACTTTATCCAGTCTCTCTCAGAAGTGAACTTCTGAGGATCAGAAAGAAAGAAATACAAATCCATCACAAATGCACCAAACTTTAGACAAGGGGCTTATTCCTCATCATCACCCCTCCCCCACTACCCTAACATCACCTCAGAGTTAAACAGCACCCTACCTTCTCTAGAGTAAAACAAGGAACTTGGACGTTTCTGGCTCCGATTCCTACTTCCTGCCTCTCATGGCTATTAGTGTGTCAATTCTATCTGGCTTTGATGCCTTCCCATCAAAGTCATTATTGTTGTTAGTCAAGGTTTGCTTAAATGAAAATACTTACTACTTATCCCCTTCTTGTTCATTATTAAAACCCATTACAGACTTCTGAGTTCTACCTCATTTTTTCAGAAAATGTGTCTTCTATAGTTCCTTACTATTTAAAAAAACAAAATTGAAGAAAAAAATTTTAACCACTTCTTTGTGAACAATATCATTTTGTAGAGGAGGCTTGAGATGCACACTAGTAAAATGTGGCATATGAGTATGAACAAAAGCTATTCGGGACAATAAGCTTTGGGTATGTACACAACCATGTGAATAACATCCAGATCAATTTAAACCAATTCATTGCACAGATGGCCCTCTCATAACCCTTGTCTGTCAGTTCCTGTCTCTGCCACTCAGACAGCTATTCCTAGCCATTAATTCTTTCCTATTTTAAATTTCACATAAACAGAATCTCACAATAATTACTCTTGTTTCTGGCCTTTTCATGTAACACAATGCTTTTGAAGATTGCTGTGTTTATCTGTAATTTTTTTCTTCTTTCTCACTGTGATTCCATGTCATTATCACCCTGAAGTGATAGTTTAACAGGGTATAGAACTCTGGGTCAATACTTACTTTTCTCATATTCTGAAAAGATTATTCCAATGGCTTTCAGTCTTTATTATTGCCAAAAAAGCTCCACCCTGTCAATGCAATCACATTTCCTTTGAGGACTATTTCCTGTGGCTATTGGCTTTCTACCCTCTAGGTTTAAAACGCTTCCTTCCTCTTTGGTGTTCTAAAATTCCAGGTTATATCATGGTGCCAATTTGCTTTAGCTAATACTTAAGAACTTTACAGAAGTCAAAGTGATTCATCAGCCTATGGCCTTATGACCCTTTCATTTCTAAGCCCACCTCAGACATCTGTCCCAAGAGGGAAGATGGGAACTCACACAGAATATCAGTTCATAGAAGAGTGGACAGAGATTTAATTTCTCCTCTTGAGAAGAACCAGAAGGCACTCAGCTTATAGAGTTTATTGTGCATTGGCTCTCTGCATGCACAGTCAAGTCCTATCTACTGCCCTTAGAGATGAGAACTAAGGCAGGCATCTGTTTCCAGGGTTAGCAGACCCCTGCTCCATGACGTGTCTTGTCTGGCTCCTCTGAGTTCCCCCTTCCTTTCTCCTACCTGCTGACTTCTTCCTTCCTTCCTTCCTTCCTTCCTTCCTTCCTTCCTTTCTTTCTTTTCTTTCTTTCTTCCTTCCTTCCTTTCTTTTTTAAAGCATATTTTGTATATGTGGGTGCTTTGCATGCCTGTCTATGCACCATGTACATGCCTGGTAACCTTGGATGTCATCAAAAGATGACATCAGATGAACTGGAGGTAACACAGATGGTTGTGAACTGCTGTGTGGGTGCTGGGAATCAAACCTGGGTCCTCTGCGAGAGCAGGCAGTGCTGTTAACCACTGGGTCGTCTCTCCCACCCTTCTTTTTCTTTCTTTTGATCTCGATTATCATGACACTAAAAATGATATTTGAAAAAGTTTAACCAGTTTTTATAACTCTGCATGGACTTTGCCTACCGTACTGCTAGAAGCTGCATGTTCCCCTTACTTTCTTCCTTTCACCTACGGACTTTTGAGTGCTTAACAGTCAGGTTTCCCTAGGTAGAGACTTAAATCTTGGTCATCACTATAACAGCTATCTTGAGCAAAACTGCCTGTTTTTATTATTTTTCCTTTCCTTTCCTCCCCTTCCCTTCCTGCCCCCCTCCCTCCCTCCCCCCATCTCTTATTTTCTTTCTTTTTTGAGACAGGGTTTCTCTGTCTGTCCTGGAACTCACTTTGTAGACCAGGCTGGCTTTGAGCTCACAGAGATCTGCCTGCCTCTGCCTCCCAAGTGCTGGGACTGAAGGTGTGTGCCACAGTACCTGACTACCATCTGCTTTCTAATGAGCTGGATCTAATGCTGCATGATCTGTGTGCCTGATGGGCAGGGCTCACCGATGCCCAGTAAACTGAGTGCAGTGCTGAAACCTTTGACTTGGACCCCAGCAAAAAGCTGATTGCCTTTTAAAGTCATTTCTTTGTCCTAAGCAAGTTGTTTTTGAATGAGGGCAGTTAGAATACTGGTGGTGTCCAGACAGCCCCACTACCACTCACTAGCTATTTTATACTAGATCTCTATCTTTGTTTCCTCATCTGAAAGAGAGAGACAATAAAAATTCTTACCTTAGAGCGCTGTTGTGAGGATAAAATATGTGGTTACATATAAAGCAGATGGCACTCAGCAAACCATCATCAATAATTAATATTATTAAACATGGGAAAATAATTTATTTTGTTAATTTGCCTGCCCAGGAAGCAGATCATGTGTAAGTTAATGTTCCAGACACAAAGAAAGATGTAGTTCATGAAAAGGAATAAAATTGGATAACTAAATATAGTAATATAGTTTTCATATATGTTGGATACAGTGACAAACCCTTTTATGCAGGGATAATTTTTAAGCCCACCAGTGGATGCCTGAAACCTTGTATAGTGACATCGCATATTTTATATATACATAAATACTATATAATGTATGATAATGTATGATAACTATGATAATGTATGCTTTATCAATTAGGCACAGTTGGAGGTTAGCAATAACTAATAATGAAATAGACCTATAATAATATACTGTAATGCATATAAATGAAATCTTGTGTAAATCTTGTGTCTGTATTTCTGAATAGGCTAATTCCTCAATGTACTGCATCCTATTTTCACACCATGGATGACTGTAGAAAGCAAAACCACAGATAAGAGTGCCTACTCTATGTAAAGTAATCTTTTTCAAATACTACTCAACCAAAGACCATACTCTTGTAATTTCCTTGGGTTAGAGAAATCATTTAAAGTCAAGGAGAAGATTAAGATAGCAAGACATAGCAATGCACAATGAGGCAGGGTCTTGCCTCAGTGTGTAAGTCAGTGCCCAGAGAAAGGTACTGTGATGAGGGACTGCACTGAAGAGCATATTATGCAGTGGTAGGCTTCTGTGAGGGTGTGACTCACTGTGGGCTCATAACAAACTGCACACTGACTGGGTGTGGGGATCACTGGCTCAGTGTTTTGGGGAAATAGGAATATTACAGCAAGAGTGATGTCACTGTTGCATACAATGTGATGCCACCGTTGTATACAATGCTCTCAGGGCTTGAGTCAAGAAGAAACTTCAGATGAGGAGTAGAACAAATCATTATCACATCATCAAGGGACATTTAACGAGGGACATCATGTTCCACACACTCGCAGGCTCACTGGAGCCTTGACAGGAACTGACTTAGGGCTACAGTGGCTCTGCCCAACCTATACTTTACTACTTGTAGGTCTAGGAGACTAGGGTATAGGTGACTGTGTCTACTAGAGCAATCATTTCTGCTAGTTGATCTTCAACAGAAAAGTGAGGGAAAGGTGGTCATTTTCCTAAGTCAGGTTATTTTTTATTTTTCCCAAGAATCATTAGCTGCACTTCAAATATAGAGGGTAGTTTCCATGTACACTGAAGAGGAAATAGATGGTCCCTGTAAGTCAAGTCAAATATTAGGTTTCAACCACAGTAAGATTATACTCTTTAATGTAAATATTTTTAGTACTTTCAAAACACTGAATTTTTACTGATTCTACTTGTATTTCTGCTTTCATCTACCATGTGGTTGCAGTGTCTACAGAGGCTGGAAGAGAGCATCAGATGCCCTGGGACTGGAGTGAGCTGCCATGTGGGTCCTGGGAATCTAACTCATGTGCTCTGGAAGAACAGCCAGTGTTCTTAACTGCTGAGCCATCTTTCCAGCTCCCCCCCAGATAGAAAATTTTAATTCTGAACTTAAATATAGATGGTGCTCTTATATAATACTGATTAAAAACAAAACAAAACAAAAACAAGAAAGTTAAAAACCAGTCTAATAAGTAGTATCAGCAGACAGGAACACTGTAGAAAAACAATTATTTAACACTTACTGTCACCACCAATTCCATACAGGGTTGTTTATACAATTTAGCGTATTTCCTTGGAAATAAATGTTTTCTTGAACAGAAATTGAAATCAGATGACACATAAAGTCTTCTGTTAAGCTTTGCCCTGGCCTTTGGCAGCCCTAGACCAGGCCATTTTATTTGTAAATTGGATCCTTTTTCACATAAATCTCAAGTTTATCTTATTCTATAAACCAATGGTTCTTAACCTGTGGGTTATGACCCCTTTGGGGGAATCAAACAACCCTTTCCTAAGACCATTGGAAAAACACAGCTATTTATATTACTATTCGTAATAGTAGCAAAATTATAAAGTAGCAACAAAAATAATTTCATGGTTATGGGTCACCACAACATGATGAACAGCATTAGGAAGGTTGAGAACCAAAATTGGAAAGACCTTAAATAAAATGGATTTCAGAATCTTGCACATATTGGTTCTATCATTGGTAATACATTTAGGCAAAAAGGATAGCCAGCTCCAGCTGTCACTTTTCTACCTAGAAATGACTTATTTTCCCCATTCATAAGAGTGGACATTGAAATGAAAACAACAGCAGCAGCACCTTGCAAGTGACTGTCCCCTCTCACTAGCAAAGGGGACAACAACATCAGAACTTCCCTTAAAGGCTGCAGTGCAGAGTCACCCTGCTGTTGACATGGTTCTCAAGACACAATTTCTATCCTCTGAAGTGAAAACATTCCATTTAATTCAGAAGTAAAACGGTTACTATGCAGATTAATATCATTACATGGTTTATAATTTGCATGGTTATCAAACTAGGGCAGAGCCATAAGCCTGTCCCACTTCACCTAGTGTCCATCAAGACCAGATCGCTAAAGGACCAGGTCTCCTCTAAGCAGTTCAGCATCCCCTGGCCCCTGACATCCTGGTGATCAGCTTTCCCCGGGATGCAGAAAGCATAGAAAGGAGGGCCCTCTAGCTTTGCCAGCACTAATTATTTCCATAGTACCCACCAGGCTTCTGTCACTAGGACAGAGTGTCAAGAAATACAAGCTTCTCACTCTGAGAACAGAGTGATGTAGCAGCTCCTCAATGAGGCATTCACTGAAGCTGCAGGTGTCTCACAGCTCTGTCTCCCCCAAGTGTCTCCCCAACACCGAATTCCAGAACTTCTTCCCAAGCATTCATTCTGACTTCTGCATTTCTAATAAACATGCCTCTGTTTCAGGCAGACGAGTGATGGAACTCACACCCGAGCACAGTTAATCTGAAGCACACTGGAGAGTAGGGGCAATTTAATCCCTGTAACACCTGAACCCAGTGACACCTGAAATGGACTCAATACCAAATGACAATCTCCTCTCAAGAGCTTTATGAATATTAATAGAGCCATCACAGCAACATTTAAAAACAAAAGCATGTCTTCATTTTCCATTGCAACATTTCTGAGCTCCCAAAGGCCCATTCCCTTTCATTTTCACAGGTTATGGTGTGCATTTCAATGAGGTGGGTTCGTCTTTGTAAGTGAGGTTAGGAGATCACATGATCCCTGTGTGCTCTTGCTAAGTTGGCCGCAGGGAAAGTCATGATTTCAATCTGTCACGTTTCTAAGTGAATAACCAATGTATGCGCTAGTCAGTGAGCAATTGGGAAGAGGTGATGACATCTCACAGCTATCAGAGTGGCTATTGTATGAAAATCAGAAAACAGTTTGGGCAAGACGGGGGAAACCAGAACCATAGAGCATTGCTAATGGGATGCAGTGTGGGGTAGCTGCTGTGTAAGATAGAACACTGTTTCTGGAAAGTTGAAAAGCTAATGATCATATCCTCCAGCAACTCCTCCTTTCTGGGTTTCTGCTCATGATCAATGAAACAGAGACCCCCCCCCAACGTTCCTAACAGCCTCATGCACACTAGCTCAAAACAGGGACAAAGTGGAAATGGCCCCAAAGGAACACATCTACCCCTTTGAGTCCGGAGTCCAGCAACACTTGCAGAAATACAATAGTTGTTAGTTGAAAATATGCAGAGCAGGTAAATAAGGAAGAAGAAAGGCCATCTTCCTTTGGGGCTCCTAGGATAGTATGGGGCATAAGGCCGAAACAAAACTAAACAAGCAAACAAAAAACAAAAATAAAGGAAGCATCCGAAAATCCCAGTTCTAATCTTGTAGTCCCAGCAGGAAAATAAAGGTGAAGGGAGATGCATGTCAGTCAGTCATCTCAGAGGCCACCTGCCCAAAGCCCCTCCTGGTTGCAAAGTGTTCTCCCTACTCCAGGGCCTCCCAGTGTGTCATGAAACACTGTGGTATACCTCTGCCCTAGACCAACTGTGTGAGAGCTGAGGAAAACACCCAGCTAGTGTGCACCAATTGCCCATTCCTACTCCCTTAAGAGTACCCACTAATGATCCAAGAAGCGTCTCCCTACGTCAGCCCTCTGTGGGGCTTCACACCCAGACAGCTAATGGTCTATCACGTATCACCTTGCAGCTGTTGTAATTTCTCCCTTAAGAGCACGTTATCTTCTACTCCTATCACACTGCTTCTCTCACAAGACTTCTGTCGGTATCTGGGTAAAAAGCCCGACATCTACCATTTACCGGGTAGCACTGCGACAGTAACTGAGACTCCATCTTTTGCCAAGTTTCAGGTCCTCTCATCAGCCAGCCCTTCACTTGTTTAGTGAGGTCCACCACACCACCTCATACCCAAGGTGTTCTGCACCTTGGCCTCAGCATGGCTTCCAACCGTTCCCTTTTAGCTGTTTAGTCTTTCCTAAAACATCCTCCATTCTGAAGACAGTGCCCTTTCTAAAACAACACATGTCTACCTGATCGTGTTCCTTTTTCTATTTTAAAATGATTTTGTGACTTCTACTGTTCTAGAGCAAGACAGTGGTCTTCTGTTCAGAACCAAGGAAGGCTGGCCTGTGCTGGAAGATTCCCCAGAAAACTCCTTTTTCGGCCCTCAAAAAAAAAAGCATCTTCGATCAAAAATTCAAAGTAAGAAAGGGGGGTGGTTGCATTCTTGTTCGGCCTAGGCTACTTGGTTGCTTTGCCCAACTGTCCCTGGGGCAAGGGTTCATGTTTCAATTATAGAAGAACTAGACACCACTAGGATGTCCTGAAAAGGCCCCATGCACCATGTGAAATTTCTCAGAAGGTCCATGATCCCATGTTAACAGTAGTGACAGAGCAAAGCTTAAGTAGCAACTACAGCTCCCTCTAGGCTGCTAATGTCTCACTTTTTCCTGTAAATGTCTAAATCTGGGGAGAAAGAGTCTAGCCAAGCACTCTAGTTTTTATGGTATAACCCATTATTTGAAACAAGAGAACTAATTACATCTTCCCCGTAATTGCCACAAAAATATGGCCAGAATGCATGCATTCTATCATGGGTATGCCAGCAGAAGAAGCAACAGCCTGTCCCCAAAGTTTCTGGTCATCTCTGCTAGAACTATTAGTATGTCTGAAGAAAATGAACTCTGACCCTCTTGTCAGCAGTGGAAGAGGACTCACCTACATAAGTAGCTTAGAACTGAGATCATTTGAGGTTCTTGAAAAGCAAATGTATGGGTTCTTTGGACAGTGACACAATGAAGTGGCTAAGAGTGAGTCCTGCTCTTCAGTTGCTGTGTGTGTACTCATGGTTCACATCTGGCTCTCCAGGTGTTACATGGTGGCATTAATAGTGTCTGCCTAGTGGGACTGTCATAAAGACAAAGAAAACAATGGGAGTCAAGGCTTGGACCGTGTCTGGCATGTCTTACACAATCTCCATCAGCTCTGATACTGCCAACAAGGATATTAGAGCTGTATTTGGGCCAGAATTTCAGACATGAACTTTGCAGAAGTGCCTTGTAGCCACAAACTGATCTGTTAGTGGGAGAGGATGTTCCAAACTGAAAGATGTAGAAGAGGAAGAAACAAAGGTTGACCCCTTCCTTCAATGTAATGCTCGCTTAGCTACAGGCTAATTTTGCCACCTTTCCAGGGGGTTACCTTTTTTTTCATTGAAGTGTGGCTTTCTACACATAATCACATCACATAGGTTTTCATATAATAAATGAAATCCAAACAGAACTTTCCATGCTATACAAGTATGAGAATGTGTGTTACATGTATTGATTGCTACATATTATAGTGTATGTGTATCATTGGTTCTCAACTGTGTGTGTGTGTGTGTGTGTGTGTGTGTGTGTGTGTGTGCTGTAGATGGAAAAGGCAAAGGCTAGGTATGCTACTACACTTCATACACTGCACAGTCTATATGATATGGTTAAACACATACAGTTCCCTAAAAGGTTTAAGTGTTGAAAACTTGGCCCTTTACTGGTAGAACTATTAAGGGGGATTGGATCACAAGGACACTATCAATGAATAAGCTTATTGATGAGTTAGTTCATAACTGAATGGACTCTTAGGAGGCAAGGCCTCATTGGAGGAAACAGGTCATTGGGGATTATTCCTTGGAAATCATACATTCCTTTGCCGTGATCTAACTTTCCTCAGGCCCTAAGCAATGGGCTTGAACTGAAACCATGGGACTAGATAAGTCTCTCCTCCTTTAGCTCTCTAAAGCATTCTGTCACAAAGACTAAGATAGTCATGGAGAGGAGGCTGAGGCTGAGGTGGTGTGAGGCAGGACTGCTATGCAATCCCAACTTCTAGGTATGACATGGCTATTATACTCTTTTGTTTATAGAATCTGTGATTACAGAAATAAGAGCTCACAAACTTAAGACTCTGGAACATCCTGTCATAGAAAGGGGTTTATGCCCGTCATCCCCAGCCTCCCCCTGAGAATTTATAATGGTTGAGGAGGAGGGAGTGAGACTTTCTTTTGTACTTAGCCACTGGTGGGGTACCCCTACACCCATAAAGAGCTCTAATAAAACCCATTGAGTCATACCCATCAACCCAAAGGCAGGAGAGAAAGTAGAAGAGGACTAGTAGGGAAGAGAAAAAAAGATTAGCAGAGGTAGTGTGGGGTCAAGAGAGGGTAAGGGGAGTGATATGATTCAAATGGATTATATACATGTAAGAAATGTCCTAATGAAGCCCACTATTAATCAGTATTTGCTAATAAAAGCATTTTTTTTAAAACCTGACTAATAGATCCCCCTACAAAGAATGATCCAGTGCAGAGACTGAACAACTCTGAAAAGCCTAAGCACCTGTTTCTAATATGCACACTAATGAGGCTGCCAGGGACAAAAGCTGCTATTACCATGAAAGGAAAACTTTGTGCATAGGAGTTAACAGTCTTCTGAAACAACAGCAACATCCACACTGCACAACTACAGGAGTGAGGTCCAAGCTTAAAAATGGGGAGGGGTCCCCTTGCTTTCTTCTGGGATAACACTGATTCAAAAGCCCCACACCCCAGGAAAAGAACTTCCTAGAGTCTTTCCTTCTTCCTAGACAGATAAGAGTAGTTGAATGGAGCTCCAGAATGGATTAAGTCAGGCTGACAGGCATGCACTTTTCACTAAGATACACACTGGGGATTCTTGGCCTCCTGCCCGGTGGGTCAGGATTGAGGAGAGGCTTAAACATATTCTGACACAGAGTCTCAGAATATTAATTGGGCGTCTGAGAAGCCTGAAGAGGCACATAACACACTGCCAGTACTTCTAGAGCAGTGTTTCTCAATCCTCTTAATGCTCTGCCCCTTTAGTACAGTTCTTCATGTTGTGGTGAGCCCAGCAAAAAATCATTTCAGTGCTACTTAATAACTATAGTTTTGCTACTGATATGAATCATAATTTAAATATCTGATATGAAGGACACCTGATGTAGGATCCTGCCTACCCCGCCAAAGGTGTCTCAACCAACAGGTTGAGAACCACTGTTCTAGATGAGCATGGTACAAGCTTGGGACTAAAAGCCTGCTTACTACATCTTTCTAGTAAAAATATTTATTTTCACTAATTTTATGTATGTGCATACATGCATGGGTTTGTGCATGTGAATGCAGGTTCCTGAAGAGGTCAGAAGAGGTTGTTGGAGCCCCTTGGAGCAAGAGTTCCAGGAGGTTGTGAGTTGCTCAGCTGGATCCTAGGAACTGATCTCTGGTTGTCTCCATACTCCACATCCATCTCTACAGCCCTCAGCACATCTTAGTAAGAGTCACTTGGTGGGCCTGGGGATGTAGCTTAGTGGTACAGAACTTACCTAGCATGTGCAAGTGACCACACTCATAAAAACAAACAAACAAACAAAAAATGCCCCTCCCAAACACAACTTTCCTAATCCATTTGTGTTTAATATAAATGGTACTGAGTGTTTACTACATACTAGGCAATGAGGACACAAAGGATTAAGACACATCCTTGGCTTCCCATGGCTGGAGATGTAGGCATCCATTATAGAAGAACAATATCAATATGGTAGTATCACCTAATACTCATAGAATCTTACCAAAAACCCAGATGTCAAAATCTAGGTAGCTGTGGCAGGCTTCCTGGAAAGCAGAATGTCTTCCTTGTTTTTTGAAGGATGCAGAATGTTGGGGCATACTGTGCAAAAGCACTGGGTCTAATCTGGCATGGTACCCAAGGAGGTTCAACACTGGATTCTTGGGGCAGAAAGAACGTGTCAGCATGCACAGCCATGATTCTCAAAGTTAGAACTAGAAAAACAAGCTGCAGCCAGCACATAAACACAGGGGTTTTTATTTGTTTTGTCTGTATGCATGAAATGCATGTCTTTGCACGTGTACATGTGTGCATGTGGATATGCAGATTAATGTGTTAGATCATGTGTGTAGAAGACATAGGCAGACATCGAGAGCTTTCCATTGTTGCTCTCCACCTTATCTTTTGAGACAGGGTCTCTCACTGGACCCAGAGCTCACCAACTGAGCCAGAGAGCTCTAGAGAACCAACCGTCTCCGTTCCCTCCCCAATATTAGACGTATAGGCAGGCATAAGTATGCCTGGCTTTTACATAGGTGCTAGAGATTCGAATTCAGTTCTTCATGCTTGCACAGTACATGCTTTACCAAACTGATTCGTCTCCCTAGATCCTAAATGTAGCTGTAAAAGCATAAAGTTAGGAGTTCTCATCATTACATATGACTATTATTGAGACTATTTATTCTATAATTTATTTTTTTATCTTGTTTTATCTCTGTAGCCATGGCTGGCCTGGAACTCCCTATGCAGACCAGGCTGGTCTCAAACTCACAGAGATCCACCTGCCTTTACCTCCTGGATTCTAGAATTAGAGGCATGTGCTGCCACACCTGCACATTCTTTATCTTAAATTTGAAGTCACTCTCCAAAGAGTTTGGAGCTTTTTTTCTAGTAAAGATTTATGAACAGAATTTGACAGAATGGTTCCTTGAAAGGAGACAAAGCTTTTACAGTCCCAGGGTGCCCCATTCTAGCTCTGCTGCTGGTCTAAAGAGCCAGGCAATTCAGTGAGGAAGAGCCCATCACCTTCTCTATATCATTCTCACCCAAATGACAAGTTTGAACAACACAGCTGCAGGCCAGCTTCCTACCCCTCCTACACAGCACTGCAGGACCCACACGCGAATGTGAGCAGACTCTGAATTAGATCACACTTTACTCCAGAGCCACTGATCCCTGAAGTCTATGAGGACACTCTGGGCTGCCCCCTTAGCTTGTTTGGGAATGTGCTCAGAGAAAAGCAATATTATGTTAATAAATTAACTAGAACAATTTGAGCCCAATAAAACAAGTCCCTTCTGGGTTCCTTGCAGACAGGGGTGGAGGGGAGTTCCAGGAGACCTGTCTCACAGTGCACAGAGCTCTCTTTCTCCCTGGTTCTCCGCTGCTCTGGGGCTGTGAGGAGGTCGACTTCCCTGGGTTTTTAAGAAGCTATGGTGTTAGGAAGGCACTGTTCAGACTTCTCTTGCCCTCCATGCAACATTTATTTCTTTGTAAACCTAAAGCCAGGTGGGATTTGAAGCAGAAGCATGCTTTTATTGCCAACTGGTAACTTTAGAACTTTTAAGATGGCAAATATGATAATTATTGAATAAATGAATGCCGGGTTTGTTAAATCATTTTGTTGATAATTCCAGCATTATTAATTCTAATTATGAAGTCCTCACAATTCACTGAAATAATTATTTCTCTATAATATGGAATACTACATTGATGCTATCTTTTCTGAGAATATTTAATTACATGCATAATAAAATCCTCACTAGAATGTAACATATAAATATAATGATACATATAAAATATAAAACTATGTAATTACGACCATAATTTTTAAGTGGACACACACAGAGAAAGAGAGGAAAAGGAAAAGAAGAGGGAGAGGGAGAGGCAGAAGGAGAGAGAGAGAGAGAGAGCCAAATACAAATGGCAGTTTGTGAATGGTAGAATTACCTTAGTACATTTTTTTTCAGCTTCTGTAATGAACATTTATCACTGTGTAAGGGAAATTACAGTTTTCCATGTTTCTAGTGTTGGTAACTATCATTTTCATAGTCATATAAGATTCCATTAATTATTAATCTTTTGAGAGGAAAAAACAGATCATGTCAATGTTTTTACTATTCTAGGCTTGGTATTCTTTATCTAACATACAGGGGATTGGAGTCCCAGGTTTTCAGATGATGGGATGCTAGTGTGGACTTGAGTGGCCAAGCATCCACAGAATCTGAAATGCCCAAATCCTGAGACTTTCTGAGCAGTGAGTTATGGCTTTTGGGGTGTTTGGGATTTCAGATTAGGAATGTTCACCCTGTATCCCTTCACACTGAATTAATTTCTGCCTATGCTACCAGAAATTTTAGGCTGCTAATGATTCAGCCGTGCTATGAACATTGCAGCGATTCGGGCACAGGCAGTGCAGAAATTTCTCCCTGGCATTCTGCCTTACAGACCCTTCAAAGTTCAGTGATGAGATGGAACAAAATGAGAGTATGTACAGAGTTCCTGCATGTTCCGGGAAAAAGAAATGTGCTGCTGCTGTAGCTTCACCCCACCCTTCCCCAGCCACCGGCACTCACCTCCAGCGAAGGAAATAGCAGAAGTGGACTGAATAGTCCACTGCTCCCTGCTCCCTTCAGCTGCTGCCTCATGCGTGTGCTGCTCTGTTAGGAAGCGCCTTCACATCCTCTCACTGTATGCATACTTCATGTATCTAGCCTCTTGTGATGTAAGCCACTCTAATAAATTCCATCATACAAAAACAATGAATACATCACACACAACACACACATATCACACCACACACAATCACACACATGCACACACACACATTCTCACACACTCTCACACATAAACACTCACACACTCACACAATGCACACTCACACACATTCATACACAAACGCACATATGCACACACACTCTCTCACATGCACATTCACACTCACACTCTCTCACACATGCACATGCACATACTCGAATACACACACTCACACTCTCTCAGGCCCAATCTCCACATCCATTTATTGCTGCAATGTTCTGAATGAATCAACCCAACGGCAAGGGTTAATGTCCTCCCTGGGAGACTGCACTCCGCTGCAGAGAGCAGGGACTTTGATGAGGCATACACATCACACTGACAGGTTGGGAAGGCTCAGGGCTGTCAATTTCCTCAGCTTCCACAGCTGCAGAGCTGAGTGAAGAGTGGCTTCTGCCTTTCAGCCTTGTCATCTTGCCGCACTCCTGAGTGGTTTCCCTCTACCCTGACCTGTCCCTTTGTGTCCCTTCTACCTTTGTCTTATCAGGTTAATGAAACTGGTGATATTCCAACGTTTTTCTCCTATAAGCACAATAATAACTGTGGGTGTATGTGCTAATGCACGTGTATTTATACATCTCCAAGTATGTTTTTCTAATAAAGCAAACATCTTAAGAATGATAGCTATTCGGATGTGAGTCAGTCTCTGGTCAGGGTAAGCATCACCTGCATTTATTCCTAGCTGATGTGGGACATGGGGTGCTTGATTTTCAAAAGGCTGCCAGAATCATCATGAGCTTGCTAAACTCTATAAACCATCAGCACAGAACCTCAGTCCTGCATTCCTGCATCATAGCCATGGCCTCTCCATATACAACTCCCTCTCTCCACCCCCGCCCCCCTGCCTTCCATCTTAAGGGCAAACATTTGCTTCTCTGTACACTGAGTTGAAAATGGAGGTCAGCAGATTAATAAGTTAATATTTTTAAACCCCATGTTTATGGGGATAGCTTGCAACAAAAAATAAAGGTGCCAGTCTCTTATTGAACTCTTGGGGATGAGACCTTGTGAGGTCTCTGGGGAATAAGAGGTTAAACCAGCAAAAAAAGGATCACTTGGTTCTTGGAAGTTGCTATGCTTGTTCATTACTATTTTAGGGCACAGGAAATATATTAGTAAGAAACTATGTGAGTAAAAAGGAGACTCAGAGTGACAAAACTTGAAATAATTATGAGATATTGTACAGATATAGGGAGGGGACAAAGGTAGGATTGGGGAGCCCCAGAGAGGCCAACCCTACTTTATGTGTAGCCTTCGTGATTCTTTTTTATTTTCTAATGAGGACCCACTGTGGCACACCTGATGCAGAAGGAACAATGAAACTGAGGGGGATGCTTTGGAAAGAGCGTGGACCAGTCAGGACCATCAGGAGAAGGCGGTTAGAGAGTTGAGACAGCTTCGGAGTGAAGAAACAGCATGAGGAAATGTTATTCAATTAAATAATAATAATAATAATGAATTAATGATAATAACTACTATCATTTTGAAGCAGGATCTCACTATACATTACAGGATTGTCTCATACTCCTAATTATGCTTAGTGTTTTGAGTGTTGGGATTGCAAGAGTATGCAAGTATGTCTGGATTATCCACATGAAATTTTGTAAAGGACAGCAACATTACAACCAAAGTATCACTTAACATAAATGGAATATGGGCATTAAAAATTAATACAATACAGTAATTAAGCTGGGTGATAGTGGCACATGCCTTTAATCCCAGCACTCGGGAGGCAGAGGCAGGCAGATTTCTGTGAGTAACTAAATAATGCTTTCTTTAGTTATCTAAAGTCATCCAACTCTCTCTGATCGACCTTTCAACCAAGGTCAAGTATAAAGTCATCTGGCTAACATTCCAGGGAATGTTTTATTTAACTTATATCATATATATATATATATATATATATATATATATATATTCATAACAGGTCCAGAGAGGTAAAGAGAGTTGTCTAAGGTTACACAGTTGGAATTCACAACTGGAATTCTTCCTGTATGGCAGCAATGTAGGGAAGTACCAGAACCCACACTGGTCTCGATACAGAAACCCTTTTGTCTCTGGGGACTCTGGCCACTCTCTTCTGCACTTCTTAATCAAGCTCACACAAAGCTTGAGCAGGTAACTGCTAAATGAGTCTAAGGGCGAATTAGCAAACATCGATTGCAGTTTCTCCCTCTAGACGCTAGAGTGAGAAATTAAATCAAGCAAAATGAGATCATCCCAGGTGCTGTGGCGGGAGAGCCTGGTCAGATCCACCATGCCAGGAGAAACAGATACCCAGTGTTCCTTTGTGCTCACTAGGCTACACTGGAACACAAAATCTAACCATGGAAGTAGTCTAAGTCTTGAAGACCCTACAATTGCCAGCAAGGCACAACTGTCACACCATGGCTTCCTTTGCAAGCATGTGGCACCCCAGCATGCAGAGCCTAAGGCATTTAAGGCCAAGATTTTAATCATCTTTTGAGGCTCTACTCATCCAATTGGAAGGATGGGAGTGATTTCATCTTCACAGATTTCTCTTCTAAATTCCACTCAGAACTCTGGGTAGAAGTGGATTACAACCCGGTTGAAAACAAGCACACTGTGTATGTGCTTTAAATACCAAGCTGTAGTTTCTAAAATGCTATTGTTCATATTCTACAACACCTAAGAAATCAATCACCTTTCACTGTTGGGATAGTATACAGAAGGCTGGGAAGATGTGAACAGTTGAGGGGAGAAGCAAGATGGCCCCAATTTGCACACCACTGGTGTCATCTCTGCTTATCCCCTTGTAGAGACCATCCACTTAGTGCATATGCAGTCTGTGTGCTATAAGAGATTTGCATTGGAGACAAATCATTTGTATCAAAACTGCAAACTTTAAGTACATAGCTCCATGAGGACAGGGGCATTGTCTTTGTGAACACCCTTGCACCGAGCACCATGTCAGCACATACAAAGCACTAAGTGCTTGTTACATAAATGGATGGGTGGATGCTGGATGGATGGATGTGAATAAGTATTTGGTCAAACATAGTTTTATAGAAAACCATTCTTTAGGCAGACAAAAGTGGATTAGGACATGGAGTTCCATAATTGAGTTCTGCTTCCTAGAAGGTCAGTGTCAGTGGAAGGCAACAAAAAGGACACACTTGTTAGGCAGCTGCCAGTTTCTATGGAAAAAAATACCCCAGATGACCTACTGGAATGGGGCAAGATTGATTTAGGTGTATGGTCTCAGAAGTGGCAGTTCACAATCGCTTGGACCCACACAAGGGAGAATATCCTGTTGGGAATGAGACACAGTAGAACAAAGCCACTCATCTCCCAGTAGCCAGGAAACAATGATCTCAGTATCCTCTTCAAGGGCATGTTCCTGGTGAATTAAAGATTTCACCACCTGCCAATAGTGCCCTAGGCTGGTGACTAAGCCATTAGTACACAGCATCTGGGGATATTTTGGGCCCAAATCATATCATATTCTCCTAGTTAGCGATTTCCTGTCCACAATCTTGTGATTCATACAGACTTCAACTACAGAAGGAATGTTTATATTTTTTGCTCAATTTTGTTTCTACTTTAGTTCCCCAGTTAAAGTATAGACAGGGGGTATATTTTACATCCATTTGTGTAATAAAAGCATTCTCGTGTTCACAGTAACCCAAGCCTGGGGTTAGACCTACTTTACTGCTAAGTACTTCGAGGTTTTAAAAAAAAAATGGAGTAACTTGTCCAGGATCAAATGGGTCAAGGGTAAGGGTAAGAGAATCAAACCCAGGGTGTGTGATTTTTAAAGCAGCCCTCTTGGGCACCTTACTATTATGCTATTATGGCATATACAAAGCAGATGTCAGTTATATGTGCTGTATGACATCCTGTATATATGTTATAAGTGAAAGCAAGGAGGAAAACTCCCCCCCTCTGTGTGTGTGTGTGTGTGTGTGTGTGTGTGTGTGTGTGTGTGTGTGTGTTTAGGAGGAAAAAAAAACCAATTTGGGAATAGATCTAATTAGATGCTTGCACATTTTATCCCAGTTCTCAAAAGCCAATTAACTGCAGGAGTAGTTTTTATAGCTGTGAACACACCTAGCTGTATCAGTCAACCTCTAACCCACAGCTGTGATTATCTGTAGTCATTATGGATTTTTTTCTTCTTAAAAATATACTCATACCTGCCCACTGTGACCATTCTCAAAACACAAATGCAAACATAACAGCAGACCCTTCCAGTACCACAGAGACAGCCACTCGAAGAGCCCACAGCTGGCCTTCTGTTCCCAAGGAACTCATTTTTAAATGCCTGGGCAGCATGTGGATGTTCTTTTGCTTGTCAACCCCATTGATTGATTGATTGCAGCTGCCAACAAAGAGCCTTTGAGGCAGAATCCCAGGCTGGATCTAGGTTTCATGGGTGGGTGCTGTGGTAAACTGTGAAGTCTGCTCTGGGAGCACAGTATGGGCATCTTTGGTGAAATAACACGGAGTGCATATTCACATATTAATTCCCTTCTTCAAATTAAGGCTCAGAAATCTTTACACCGATCAGAGAAACCCAGACTGAACTCAAGATGGAGAATGGATATTGAGAAGGGAAGTTAGGCTTAGCCAAAAGGGCATTCAGACAATACACCAGTGGTCATTGCGTATCCTCTTGAGCAGTACTAATAAATTCTGTGGGTGGGCTCTGCATGTGGTGCAGTAGTAGCTTATTTTAATTCTCAGCACCACAAAAAAATAATAACCAAATTAGTCCTATTGGTACTTATCAGTAGCCCATTATTCTAGCAAAGCCCCAAAATCCTCCCCTCAGTGGTCTGACACCATCTGATTGGCCAGGACTCTGAGTGAAGTTTGACTAGGATACAGTTTTTTTTTTCTGTAGGAAGCTTGTTGACAGGCCTCCTTTGGGAAACTAAAAGCGTGAAATGCTTTTCACTCCAGTGAATGGTGTCCCACATGACACAAGATCGAGCCTACAGACCCTGCAGGCCATAGAAAGTCCCTTCACACTCTCCACTACATAAGTTTCAAGTGTCCCTTCCTGGCACCTTGGCAGTTCATGGGGCCTTTCTTAGGCAATAAAATAAGAGGAAGCTCTATTGGGAGCTCAGGAGTTATCCCCACACCGGATAGCTGGATTATTTTGCAGATATTCTGACCTGGATCAGCCTTTGACATGTCTCTATGAGCCTCTGACATCTTACATAATTTATGATACTGCATTTCTTTAGCAGCAGGTGACAGAGACCAAAGATGGCCCCATAAGTGACGATACCCACACACCCTGCAGGTGGCATCGGCTCTACTCACCCTTTTCCTGCTTTGTTATTTTCTAGTGTGTCTGACCTAAATCAAATCCAGGCAACACAGCACACCATTTAAATGGCAAGAGTGTCAAAATGCATATCCCTTAAACCCATCCTGCCATTTCTTCACCTTAGATTACATGTTTGCCCAACCACTGCTATTATTGCTGTTGCAAGTGAAAATAAGATCGGTCACCATGGCTCCCTGAGAAAACATCTCTGACATTTACCTTAGCACACCCAGAAAGCTCAGAGCATTACATGTCTCAGGGGTGGGAGGTGGTGAAGACCAATGAAATCCCGTCTCTTTCAATAAAACTTCATGGTATAAAAGGGCAAATGATTTTGTTAAGGGCGCACACAGACTAAGGCGAGCTATGGTGGGGCTCGGCCATACTTCAAGGACAGTTATATCTTCCCCTTTGAAATTTGGTTTCAATACATGAATGCAGAGCCATAACCAGCCCAGAAGAGTAGTGTTACCAAAGGCATGGAGGAAAGCCTCTGCAGAAAGCATAGTCCTTCATGAGAGTGCCATGGTGGGGAAACAGAGTCACAGAGATCTGAATTCACACCCTTCTCACACAGAGAAGAGCAGAACTGAATTCAGTTCCTTCCTGCATTTCTTCTTTCTAGTGTGTGACTGCCAAGTCTCCCAGTTACTGGGCCTTAGTTTCCTTGGGGTTGATTTGGGGATAAGGACCAACGCCTGGCTTCTCAGAATCTGCCTGAAGATAGTGGGCAGAATGGAGACCTGTCTGTGTGTTACAGTCCAGTATAGTGTAGTTGTTGACGGAGTCCTGGATTAAGGGGGGCCAATGCATTTGTGGTCTTGGTAGGACTAGGTGAACCATACCATTGCTTGGTGACCCCTACAAAAGTAGGAGGTTCTCTCTTAAGTAACTCTACAGGTAAGATGTGAAGAGAAAGCTATTTTTCTAGCAAATGGACAAACATATTCTAAGAGTCCATGGGCAGCTAACTGGTACCCTAACATATTAAGGGGAGCCATGATCTGCTCACAGACTTTAAAAGCTCATACCCAGAGAGATAAGCCAACAGTGGCAACTCTTTCAGAGTTCAGTTCCTCTTTTAGGCAATATGGGGTCTACACAAGAAACAAACTAACACACTCCCAGTTCCTACTGCAGCTCAGACACACCTGCTTCTGTCAGTGCCGGTGGCTCTCCATCCATGGGACCTGGATACTGAGATGGGAATGTAAGAGCCTAGGAAACTAAGGGATGCGAACAACCAGTGTCTCTTGCGCCTCTCATCTCAGCTCAGGTTGCTTCCACTCCTGCCTTTCCTCCCTCTTCCAGTCCAGCCTCTTTCTTCATGAAGAGAGAGACACCACTGCATTGCCCTGCCCTCTCCTTTGGAACTCTGGCCCTCTCTCATTCTGGCCTCGTCCACTTTAGCCTCAGTTCACCACTTCTGCCCACTACTGATGGCTCCTTCCTCTTCCTGGGGTCTCAGCCTTTCCCCTGAATCGCCTAGTTTCCTACTTTTCCCTGCTTCCTTGACCAGGAAGGTGGGGTGAGACCCATGATAGCTGGACTCTGTCATGCTGCTTTAGAACAAATTCTGGATAGGCTCACAGTATGTATTTGTCGAGTGAATGAATAAATGAATGAGGCCAGTGAATGATGAAAGAGACAGCCAACCTATACAACAGCCTTGAGTGTTAATGGATATGACAATGAGGATTTATTTTAAATCTGTAACAGCACTTCAAAATTACCCTGCATCAATCAGATGGTGTTCTTAAGAATTCTATCTTAGGCTCCTATATCTCAAGTAATTATACTAAAATGGTGTTATTAGAGCTAGCTCAAGAAAATTATCCAGCAAATGAATGGGATTTAAAAAGGAAAAAAAATCTTAAAGAGATTTCTAATTACATAGTTTAAAAAATTACCAGAGATTTTGTCTGACGCCGCCTTGCATTTCACGAAAAGCCCTAGAGAGCCACACATTTCATGGCCCACCTCCTCTCACCCAGCCAGTGAGCTTAAGGTTATTGTGTGTGGTACTGCAGAGTCACTAAGAGCTAGGGCTCCATTGTGCACATTAGCCAGCTGAGGTCCCTAGGCAAGGGCCCAGCCTCCCTAGGCCCCCATCGGTGCATCTCCTAAATGTGGATAACAGTACCTAGCTGGAAGGGATTGGCAAACATTCAAATGCATCATTCAGCATAGTGAGCACTGAACAAATGTCAGCCCTCGTCTCACCATCTTTCCACTTTCCATAGGTCGACTGAAGGACAGCTGCAGTTTGCAATCTATCACCCTGCTAGGGTGTTTGCAAAATAAACTTCATCTGATGCTCTTAGCTTTGGCTTGTCCTTCCAAACTTCTCCCACTGTAAGGAGATGCTGATTAACCCAAAATAAAAGTTCACTACATCATCCATATTTATGTATACTCACACTTGTGCATACACATGTACATACGGCATTTGCATTATGTTTATCTCCTCTACAGGACGCAGGGTCCCTAAAGGAGGTGATAGGTGAAAAGGGCCAATGATTGTTGAGTATGCATCAGATCCTTTTCTACATGTTTTGCATTTAATGCTCACAAGAAGCCTGTGTGGTGGTCAATATGCCATACTTATCTTCTACTCATCCAGTAATTGAAGAGTTGCATTGCGTTTATAGTACCTTTGAAATGTATATAGTAGTCTAAAATGGAGAAAGCAGGGGGCACATTTACGGAGAATATTTGTAAGAGCTGGAGTGATGATGGCTTATACATTTCTGGATGAGAAAAGCCCTGCTTTATTTCTGGTGATGAAGTCTGAAACTTGCTTGTCACCAGTGAAAACAAGTGGCTTCCCAGGGAAGCCGAGTGAGGGGCGAGCTCTCACTCAGGACTGGTCCAATCTCTGTAAACTTCGGTTTGGTTCTCAGTCTTTCTCATGTACAAAAGATGCACTTTGAAGATGCTAGAGCACAATGGAACTGGTCTTTGTGGTGTTTGATTTTAAACAGAGAAAATCAAAAGGCCTGCCCCCTTTTTTTTTCCTTTTTCATCTCAGTTTGCAGCAGTGTAGTTACCCCCGGACAGCAGACAGACATGTGTGGGGATGTCAGTGGTTCTGTCCCTTTCACACTGTGCACTTTCATAACGGGTGTTATCATTTTATGGCAGAATGCTCAATTCCCAGTACCAAAGGTTTAAGTCAGAGAATGTAACCCAGGACTTGTGCATTTCTGCTCTTTTTAAAAATGGCCTTAGAAAGGGATCCATGTTGTTCTTTTTGAAGCAGAAATGAAAAGGAACAAGCCAAAAGTATCTGGCTCACATAGTGATTTGTTTCCTGGCTTTCATATAGTATCTAATGCTTTATGCTTTACCATGATGGACATAAGGCATTGTGTAGCTACAGCATTACCAAAACTCAGTCTCAGAGCTCTTTTTCAGATATTCAACTTTTTCTTTAAAAAAAAAAAGTCTCCCTCCTCCCCAACTTCTGAGCAGCATGACCCTAAGTAAGCTGCTTTGCTTCAGTGTGTCTGCAAATCATCTTCTCCAAAGGCAAGACAAGAATAAGAATAGTGGCAATCAGGCCTGAAGAGATGGCTCAGAGGTTAAGAGAATTGGCTGCTCTTCCAGAGGACCTGAGTTCAATTCCCACAACCACATGGTGGTTCACAACCACCTGTAATAAGGTCTGGTGCCATCTTCTGGCTTGGAGTTGTACGTGCAGACAGAACACTGTACACATAATAAATAAATCTTTAAAAAATGAATATTGGCAATCATAACAAAAACAATTATTATAAAGAGGGAGGGTATATATACTATGGAACTTACTACCTGCATTTAAATGGGGGAAGGAATCCCCTTTCTGTGAGGTACAATCCATTCTGTTCATTCTAAATACAAGCAAACAAAGGTCATTTTTTCATTTCCTTCCCAAAAAGTAAAAGGCAAAAGTTGGACTTGACATGACTCAAACAATGGCAAAGAAGCTGAAGGGGTAACCATTTGGTGCCCAGTAGTAATTAAGCATAACGCACCTACAATGTTCAGAGGAATCTTTAAATAACTTAGCACAAACATGTGAATTACAGATGGAAAAATGTATGGAAAGAGTAGAGCCAGTGAAGTCCAACAGAATGGCTGCTCACTTGTTTATTCATTCATGTACACCCCATACCCATGCTGGACATCAACTACATATGACCTACTCTCTTCTGGGTTCTGGGGACCCAGCAGGGATGAAGTGATGAGACAAAGTCCTTGCTCCTGGGAAGCTGGCAGTTTTGCCTGACTGAGGTAGTTAGCAAATGTTAGGTGTATATAATATAATATTTAACTACTAAATTTGTGCTTGTGAAATTATCTTAAAAGACTAAACTTAGAGCAGAAAGACTTCAATTTACTGCACTGTAATAGTGTGTCAGGTCAGTTAGCTTGGTGATTCCACACCCCCAGCAGGATCCTCTGACTGAGGGCAGAAGATACAACAGCGCAAGAGAAGGGTACTCACTAGATTCCTATGGTTAGCCTAGGCCAAAATGTTCTGGAGAAGGGAGCATTTCAGAGACTGCTCCAGTCCTAGCCCTGGGTCACAGTCTCTGCACCTCTCCCCTGGCCATGGTGAGCCCATCCAGCCCCATCTTCAGGTTAGCAAGGCCAGGTCCTCCCAACTTGATCATGACGTGTGCTGAAGGGACAGGACATTTGGCGCTTTGGTCTCTGTCGTGGTTTGAAAGTGAGGTATTTCCCACAGACTCGAATGTTGAATGCCTGGTTCTCATCTGGTAGTACCATTTTGACAGATTGTGGACACTTGAGGTGGGGTCAAGTCAGACAAGTAGGCCACCCCTCCCCCCCACACAGACACCAACCCCTTCTACATTCACTTCTCTCTGCTTCTGGTACACTCTGAGGTGAAGGGGGTTCCATTGTACACAGTTCCATCATCTTGAGCCTCTGACTTCCCAAGGGGCCTAGCAAGCAGCACAGAGCTAAATGACTACATTCTGATCATTCTGAAACTGTGAGCCAAAATAGCTCCTTCTCAGTTTACCTCAGTTTACGTTATGTCTTTTAGGCATTTCATTACAGTGACAAGAAAATTAACTAATAGAGTCTAACATCTGGGTACCTCTTTTACCTTTTCTGACCTGTACTCACCACTATGAAAAGGACTTCCATTACTTTCTGAGGCTTGGGTATCTACTAATGTCTCACTTCTGGTGGTGAGATCCCTGTTTGTTGTCTCCCAGAGCTTGCTCTCTGTTTGCTTATTTCTTGCTTATCTCATTCATAGACCCAAATCTATCTCTCCCACAGCCATGGAGCCATTCTACTTCATCAGCATTTTCAAAGTGGGCTTGTTTCTGGGCTGATCACTGATGTATTTGCCTGCCTTGTTACTTCAGGGTAGAACCCTACCGTAGTAACCAGTTGCATGGTCAAAGACTTTGCTCTGATGCATGGACCTCCTGAGACCTCACCATAGCAGCTCAGTAGGGTCTCTGCTGGTAAACAGTTAGGACCATCATGCACTTCCACACAGTGTGACCCTGAAAACAGTGGATCAGCATAATCTGGAACTCGACCACTGCAGTCATTGCCAACAAGCATCAACCAAGGGAGTGAAAATTTGAGTCCTCCTAGCCTTCTGACACACAATTGGCCATAACTGTATCCTATTTTCCAAATGCTAACTCATATTTTCAAACGTCTGTGTTGATATCTATTTGATGATTTTTATCTCTTCTTGAGTTTGTCAACTTTCTATTATTGTAACAAATATCCAAGACAGCCAAGTTATAAAAAGTAAAAGTTCCCTCTGGCTCCTGTATTTTGGAGTTTCAGTCTGTGCTTTTGGACTGTGATGAGAAAGTATATCATAACAGAGAGAATGTGAGAAACAACACTGCTCACCTTGTAGCCAGGTAGTGAGACAGGAAGAGACATGGCCCAAAACACCTACTTCCAGGGCAAGTTCCTGTGGCTTAAAAACTCCTATATGGCCTCACCTCTTAAAATGTCTTGATGCCCCCAGTAGTCAGTCACACTGAAGACAAAGCCTTTAGAACAAGGGCCTTTGAGGGTCATTTGAAATCCTAGCCCTTCTCCCTGATTGTAAACTCCACAGAGGTAGGGACTGGGTTTGATTTGATCAAATTGTATCTGCTAAACTTCATATAGGCCTGATCATCACAGGCATTGACTCGCATTTATTTCCATAGCTTTACTGAAGTGACTTCTGGTTGATGGACACAAGGGTCTTCCTAGATTCAGGCCATTCCTAAACTGAAATCATGGCAAGCTGGCTCTCATGTGGACCATATTAGTCTTCTCAGAATATTCATCATCTTCTCCTCTATGTCACAACCTAGTGCTCTTTGCAGGGACACCCTTCCCTTCTAAGGTTTTCAATGGTGACTGTTTCTTTAGCATGACTATTATATTTCTGCACCATAGGAACAGTTGCTATCTTCTGTACTTCTCAATAAAACTCCCATATCACTTTATCCTCATTCCCTAAAGCCCTCTCAAGCTGTTTGAGGCATCCAATACCTCTGACTCATTTGACATCATCCCTTGTACTCTGGATACTTCCTGGCCATCATCATTCTGAATCCCACGTTCTTGAATGTTTCTCTTCCAAGGATCTTGGTCTTCCATTATTTTAGTTACTGTACATCACCCCAAACATCACTGAATTTTCGTTGAGCAGAGGTAGGTTGAGGTCATTTAATGGAAGTCTCAGCTACCTGTTACAACTAGCAACTCATACAGTACCTGTTACTTTACTAGAATGAAGGCAGATAGGCTTCTCCCTGGTGAAAGAAAATTCAGGCTAAAGTAAAACAAAGCAAAGAGCCAAGAATTGCCATGCACTTTCTAATACAGTTGTAACTGTACAATGTCCTTCTGTAGAGGCCAAAAGTTCTTAGGAGTCATTTGAGAAGAAAATGTGGTCCTGAGATGAATTAACTTGAAGAGTGTTTGGAGTAGTATATATCTGGATGAAAAATTATAGAAGCTGTAACTTTATTTTCAAACACTGTCATCCATTCTTCCTATTTCCAATTGGAGTCCTTTCACAGTCAGCTTGTACCTCACTGTTGATCCAATATGGCTGCCATGGCTCCCATCCCATCCCTTAAGTTCAAAGACAGAGGACACAACATTGGTCTAAGGTAATCAAAGCACTTTGTGGTAGTGAATGGCTCTGTGACAGAACCTAATTACTAAGTCAATAAACTTCTATGATAGCACCGAATGTGGGCAATGAAAGGGAAACCTTAGATGGAGAGAGAAAATTGGGGAGTCTGGAGTCACTAAGCATCAGATGAAGTCACACACTTGGCCTCTCTGTAGTGCAGAAGTCAGTGACATGTTCATCATACACTTTTCTCTTCCTGAGCACAACTGTTTCCTGGCCTTCTTTACAGATAGGTGAGACCTATGAGAATGAGTTCTAGCTAAGAGATTATGCAGAATAAGGAAAACCATTTCTAGGCCTTCTCCTAAACACAGACTTTGGGGTCTTCCACTTTCCTGACCCCGTAAAACACCCCTGAAGATGTTCCAAAAATGAATAAAAGGAATGGAGGAAATTATATTAGAGGTGAGGGAGGCACTGGCAAAGAAATCCACTTTATAAGAATAACATTGGAATAGAGACCTGATTTGCAAAATCTGTTGCTTGAGGAAGCAACAGAGCTGAGAAAGAATGTTTCCAATAGACAAAAATTGAATGCAGAGATCATCAGGCGAGAAAGGGCTTGACACCCTGGGATAATTGGGTGCTTTTTACTAGCAGGAGAATGAAGGGTCCAGTGGTCTAGGTAAGGCATCATGCCTTGACCACAGTCTTAATAGTGGAGACAGAAAAGAAGGTGATTTTACTATATATTTTTGGAAACAGTACAGACAAAACTTGCTGGTTGGCTGGAAGCTAGGGACTTGGTAAATGGAAGCAATCAACAATGTTTCCTAAGTTGTTGACTTTAGTTACTTAGAGAAGCTGATAAGGTGTGACACTAAAACATCCCCATCCCCCATCAGCTCATGATGTGAATGCTTTGTCCCCAGAGCTTGCTGCCATTTTGACAGCTATGGAGACTTTGAAGGTTAGCACAGCTGGTGGGCCACTGAAGGTTCTAATTACTTCTGCTTCTGGCTTGAATTCTCTGCTTCCTGGCCCACTAAGATGTGAAGAATCTCTACCACATGCTTTTTCTGCCATGAACTCTGTCCTGTGTTTCTGCCCATAATGGAGTAAAACTCCCCAATTTAAGGGAAGGGTTCCCTTATTCTATTTCTGCCAAATATTCAGTCACAATAATGAAAAGTAACATATAGATATTTATACCATTTAATCAGATGATAAGACTAGTCCCAGCCTGGGGAAGGAAACAATCAGGACTTCCAATTTTGGACAAGTAAGTTTAATCTGATGACTAAGGGTCCATGTGAGATGCCAACACAGGCATAATGCTTATATTTCAGAATTTACTAGCTCTAGATCATGATGAGGTTGGTGGGGTGATTGTGATGATGGTGGCAGCTAATATTCACTGAGCATGTGTAAAATATCTGGCATTATTAAGGTGCCTTGCACAGACTGTCTAATTAACTCTATGATGCGCCTGTCAACTAACACCATACTTTACACACAATGAAACCTTGTCAACCATAAGAGTTCTATTTTCTATGACATGAGACCCTTTCATATGCAGGGTGCTTGGGGGAAGGACCATGTCCTTCCTCTCTCTCTGTATCTCCACAGCACTGGACAGAATGCCTTGTGCTGAGGTACTCAGTCATCATTGTCTGATTCCATGCTCCTTGGAGGAGCATGAGGATGCTGAAGTCAGGCTTCCATACTGATCTCTTTTCTCTGCCTTCTCACCTCCTTATTATCAGTTCCTTGTAGGAAGGGACTTCCAACCCAATACCTCATTTCCCCCTTCCGCATGAAGTCAGAGAATTATTCAGAGGCATATATTTTGTTTGTCATTAGAGGTATGAAGCATGAAGTTGTGAGGTGGGGGTCTTGGCCCATAGTTTTCATTCAGTGCCTCGTTTGTTCTTTCTACTGGGCCTTTTAGGTTACTGGGATAGTGGTTAGTAAAGATGGAACTCGTTCTGTGCACTACACTCCCATCCCCCAATTTGTATAGTTTCTAAAAATTGCTGCAATCATGAGCTGGAACTGACTGAATCAGATTTGAACAATTCAAACTAGAACTGGCTTTTCTATTTCTCTCTGGCCAAGCATTTCAGGTCAATTTTTACTTGATGAAATAGAAATAGAGAAAGGATAATTCCATACACGTTCACGGCGCTGTCCCCTGCAATCTTAAGAGAAATGAGGCACTGCAGAGAAGGTGAAGATCTGATGCTCTTCAGTAGGGGGTCGCTAGAAGTGGAATGGTAGCTACCACTTCCCAGGAGAGGGCACAGGACTTGCTGTGCAGCAAGTGAGAGGCCCCTGCTGCTCATCCCCATACTGCTCTCCTCCTCTTACTTCCCTAGACTCACCCTTCTGGTCCATTCAGCCTCCCTTCCTACTCCCAAGCAAGCCCAAATGTGCTTCTCCTGGGTCTCTATAACTGAGGGGGTCCCCATCTTAATGATTTTTAAATCATAAAATATGCTACGAATGAACCCCCTTCTCTCATTCCCAGAATATGGGTTCTTCATGGAGAGAGGTCACGTGAATCTTATCTTAGATAGCTTAAGGTTTAGTCCAGGTTCTGGCAGTTTCAGTGTGGTTAAAAATAAACCATAAAAATGAACCACACGGTGAGCACACAGGAAAACAGTATGCTGTTGACAAGAAGCCTTGGTTTTAGTCCAGGCTTTCGGGGAGCTCCGTAAACACCTCAGAACAAGTTCTTTGCCCTCTTTAGATCTATTGCTTCATCAGTTAAAATTGGACTAGCCCAGTTCTGAAGCTCTCAGTTTTAGCATGGACAGTGTGTGGGTGTAGACGAGTGACTAACAGAGGAGAATGCATTTACGAAGGCCAGTTCTACAAGGCCCTTGTCTCCAATCAGACAAAATCCCTTCCTAAACGACCTCCAAAGGATGCTGGAAATGGTAACAATCATTCTGGACCCCCAGGCAGAGAATCTACTCTAAGTTCTAATAATTCTGTCAGTCTTCCCCATGCAACTGCACACACTGTTTTTCCCAACTTTTCACCTAGCTTCCCTAGGACGGGACTAGGGAAGGGTCCTGACAAAGCATGCAACCGCAGAGGTTATCTGATTGCTGGCACACATGGCAGACAACTTAAGAACCCAGAGAATATTGTGCACATTTTAATCTCCTCCTGCTCCCAGATTCAACATTAGGATCAAAGTCCTTAGAGAAGCTGATGACTTTTAGTGTGACATTTCTGTCAGTGAAGATTCTAATGGACTCTGAGGAACATCTTCTACTCCAAGAGGACCCTGATCCCTCTATCCCAAACTGGGAGAGGGTGAGCAGAAAACAGGAATGAAACTTTCTTTGGAGGAAGAGAGGGTGGGCGTGCTATCCCTTTTTCCTACCTGCTTTATTTTCCTACCTGCTATCAGGACGGAGCTTTGGATTGTCCTGCCCTTGCATGTCCCTCTCCCAACATGCACCTTCCCCCTTCTTTCTCTTTAGTTAGTCTATCTTTTCTTCTCTTAGATTTATTTATTTTATGTGTATGAGTGTCTATCTATGCACTGAATGCATACAATGGCTGAAGAGGATAGAAAACGACATTTGATCGCCTAGAATTGGAGCTACAGAAGGTTGTGGCCCACTGTGTGGATACTGTGAGCCAAAACTAGGTCCTCTGAAAGAATAGCCAGTGCTCTTAACTGCTTAGCCATCTCTCCAGCCCCAACTTCCTACCTTTCTTATAGCCAGCCTTCCCATGCTGATTTCCAAATCAACCCAATGGGATAGCATCCCATGCTTCTAAAAACAAGTAACCAGTATTCTTTTATGACAGCAAAGAAGATGCCCAGTTTTTTTTTTTCTTGAAAAGAGTAATTCATGCCCATTGTCAACAAACCACATCTTTAGTATGTACTCACAATTTCCAAATGACTTGGAATTGGTGCTTTTTTTTTTTAAATCACAACTTACAGTCTTATCTTACTTTTTCATGGCTGACATTTAAATTTACATAATGTTTTCTGGTGGGTTAAGTTTCTTAATTGTAAAAGTAACTTTAGTGAACACTCTCATCACTCTTAATAATTAGTAAGCAATTTACCTAAACTGCCCTGTTTAAAGGTTGGACAGAAACTCTCCTTCTCCCTACATATTATGGTCACATGATTTTAAGGTGTCTTTTCTTTTATGACTCACAAACTCATTGTTTCTAAGCCTAAGAAAATTATTCTGAATGTTTTATTCACAATATGTAAAAGAAAAAAAAAGACCCCCCCTTACCTCTCCCATGTGTGTATGTTCATGTCTGTGAATCTGGGCGTGTACATGCCATGGTGTTTGTGTGGAGGTTACCTTCCACCTTGTTTGAGGCAGGTTCTCTTGTTCATCACTATATAAACCAGGATGGAGGACCTGTGAAAATCTGAGATTTCTCCTCTCTCTCCCTCCCACCTCATGCTAGGACTGCAGACATTATAGGTGTATGTTACCAAGCCCAGTTTTACATGGACTCGAACTCAGGTCCTCATGTTTGGGTTGCAAGTGCTTTACCCATGGAGCCATCTCCTCAGCCCTTCATATGATTAACAATAAAATTGTCCTGAGCCTGAAAACTGAAAACTATATGTATATATAATACATATATACATGGACACATGCATGTATGTGTGTATATATATATATATGCACGTGCACAAACAAACATGTATGTGTGTTTGTGTGTATATACTTGTGATCTATAGTAGGTACTGTGTAAAGAGGTCTGTTATGTCATCTTTTCAAGTTAAATGAAGTAAAAAGATGAAGGCCTCTACTACAAGATGCCAGGTAATAAAATTAGTCAGCCATTCAACTATTCTAGAGTAACTACACTGTGAGAAGGGCCCAGCCTTTGGCTTTACAGTGTCCATTCCTTACAATATCATGATGTTTTTCAAAGATGGTACTTTTAAAATACAAGACCATGAACCTAAGTTTATGCAGCATTTGCCCTTTGAAAGTCAAACAAAAAATTATTTCTTTTTCCATATCAGAATATTTGAAGAGTGACAGAAATATACCAGTGCTTGCCTGGGTCTATTTACTTGTAATGTCTAGGAAGCATGACATTTTTCTTCAAGAATTGGTTTTTAAATCAGCAACTACACTATCATGCAGACATGATATTAAACTGCTCTGGTGGGGAAGATGCAGTGTGCGATTAATTCCCCATCCTCACCAGGAAATATGGAAAGAATTAGAACCCTAAGCATTACCAACAGCTATCAATAAGGGGTAAAGAGGGTGGAGGAGTGGGAGCTTGCTGAGCTGAGGCTTGGGGAGCAGAGAACGGCTGTACTGTGAGGCTGGGAAATGACAGGAGGTTAAAGTTGCCTGCTCTCAGCTGCAAGCAAAGCGTTATTTTTATGCACCAGTTTGGAAAACAATAGAACAGAATACAAAGGTCTGGCCATTTGCTGAATGGAAATTTCAAATGCGATAAATTCTTTCACACATCTACTGATACTAATGAAACCAAAGTAGATGAGAGAGCTAGGTTTTTTTCTTTTTCTTTTTTTTTTTTTTTAAATTAAGTCAAATAAACCAAACTGTTTTTCAGTTTTTTTTTTTTTTTTTTTTTTTTTTTTTTTATCAGTGGTTCTCATCCCCGTAGGACACACTGCTCATGAGCTTTGTTCAGGAAATCTCTCTGTAATGACTTCTCTTGAATGACTTTGATGATCTTGGCCACCTGGCTTTTACTTAACTGCTCCCAAGTTGGACTTACTACAGCTGTATGTTGACAATATGGTTGAGTCTACTGGCTTTAGACTCTATGGGTGTTCTTTATTCGTGTTGAGGAATTTTCTGAGCTCTTTCTTCCCCTTGGCTTATATGTCTTCAAGTTAAACACAGGCTGAGTCTTTTATCTGCAGGTTCTGTCTATTTCTCACTTGGAGTTAGTCTGTGGAACGGCCCATGCCATATCTTGACTGCAATATGGAAAGGGCCAAGCTATCCAAATGTTCATGTGCCAAAGTTTAGCTGGGGTTGGGGAGTAGGGTCATAGTAATGATTATGATTCCGCCAATTTGGATAAACACTAAGTCTCTATTTCTGTTGGGACCCTAAGTGACATCAATATTGCTGGCTACACACTATACCCTAAGTCTTCAAGAGCCAAGGGCATAATCAAGGCCCCACCTCTTCCGGAGGGTCAGTATTTCACAGCACTTTTATATGAACAGTCAGCCCTCTTTATCCATCTGGGTTACTAATCCCTATGAAGGAGGTGATCAGAAGAAGAGTAACTGAAGGATATGAGGGAACCAGGGGGAGGAAGAAAGAATGACTTGTAATTATTGGATGATGTCATGGAGGGAGGGAGCTATGGTGAGAATAATATAACTGGGCATTCCTATGCTATCTATGATCGTGTGTGGTGGGAATACAGTCATTATATTAATAACATGACTGAGGATTTCTGGTGCTAATTTGAGATACATACTGATAGAAAGCTCATCTGACTAGCTTTCCAAAGTGTTCTTGAATGTCTTCTATGTAATGATTCCAGTTCTTTTCTGACGAGTGGGTACTACTCAGATCAAACACACTGTGTTTTCTAAGGGAAGCAGCAGGCAAGAGCACTGCTCTCAAGTTTGCAAAGAGCCTGGAATCATGATTTGTGGATACTCGCAGAATTAGACAATGACCTACTGTCTTTGGATAGAAATCTCTTCACCTGTAACAGTTAAACAGTTTAACAGTTAAAGTTTAGTTGAATGAAGTAAACAAGAAATACAAAATGAAATGCTAAATACAACAGCTGGAACAAAGCAATTCATTGCAAATGTTATGTTACTATTCATAATAAGACACAGGTTCAAGGTGGTGTAATGGCTAAGCAGGTAAAGGTGCTTGGTGCCAAATCTGATGTCTGATGGTCTGAGTTTGACCCCCAGGATCCAGGTGGTAGAAGGAGAGAATTGAGTTCTACAAATTGTCCTCTGACCTACACACACACACACACACACATACACACACACATACACACACATACTACACACACACACACACACACACACATGCATGCACATGTACAAACCTCACACTGTGACATGCTGCTATTTTACATTTATTCATACACAAATAAATGTAAAAAGACAAAAACAAAACAAAATCTACCCACACAGATTTCACATGCACATACTGTTAAAGTTCACTTATGATAACAACCCTGGCACAAATAAAGAGGGGGGGGAACTAAAGCTAAAATTGACTATACAAAAGCTGCCATGGAGTATCCTGGGATGTCTTTTGGCTTGTGAATTTTGTTTGTTTATTTTGAGAAGTTCTTTTCTTATACAGCTCTGGCTGTCCTGGAATCCTCTCAATAGGCCAGGGTAGCCACAAACTCATAGAGATCTGCCTTCCTCTGCCTCCTGAATGCTGGGATTAAAGGCATGCACCACCATTGCTTGGTTCTTGGGTCTGAGTTCTAATGCTAAATGTCACACAAACAATAAAGCAAAGAAATCTTAGTTATGTATTTACTATTTTCAGATTCCTTTCTTTTCTGGCTTGGTTTCCAAGGGAATTTATGCTTTTGGGGAACTCCTTTCTGATTCCCTTCTACAGAATGCTAGAATAGCAGACTACCTAGACTAGACTGTTTAGGTTGTTCTCCATTGATTCACACACTTGAACAACAAATGCTATAAAGTATCGAGACTGTTAGTTTAACTTGAACTGGATACAAAGTATCAAGACTGTTAGTTTAACTTGAACTGGATTTACCATGTACCTTTCACAAACACAAAACAGTGATACACTCCAAAGCCCAAAGGCTCAAACTCCTTTTCTGATGAAAAAGCCAGAGTCCTAGTCCATTCAGCAGAGTCCTTCAGCTACAATAAAGGATTCTGCCTGTTCACACAGCCAGCCATGCTCTTCTCAGACTAATTTCAGTCTCCTGCTTGGGAGAAAAGATCATACAAGAAAACCAGCATAGATATGGGAAAAATGTGGTTTTAAAACTCAACCTGACCTTGTATTGGGAAGGATGGAAAACAAAACAAAACAAAACAGAAACAACCCACCAACACTACCTCTGCTGACTGGAATGACTCAATACAACCACCTGTTGGCCATTACCAAATGGCTAAACTACATGAATTCTGACAAATCCCTCCAGATTTGTTGTCACAGGCTGGATAAATGTCTCGGGTGATGGCATGAATCTAATTTGACAGGTTTCATTCTCTGATGGGTAACAGACTCATGAGTTATTTGAATGGGTTTAATGGGAGCATAGAACAAAAGAGTTGGAAGGGTGTGAACTAAGACTCCCCCTGACAGAGGTCTCTTTCCTCCACTATTAAAAATTGAGGAGCACCACATTGACTGCCTCAACTTTGACAGACTAGCAGTTACTCTTATCCCCCATTCACAAGCAGCAGCAACAAAACTACCATCCCAGAGAGACTCCACTATATTTCCCATGCTCCAACTCCCTCTACATTCAAATAGCTCAGGCTCCACCAGACCACAGCCTAGGCCCACCAGTGACCCAAAATCCATGCTTTAGGGGCAGCAATTATTCAGATTCTTTTGATATAGAAAAGCAATCATCAATTTACCCCAATGGCACTGTTACTAAACACAACTACAGCAGCACAGAATGTGTAAGATGGATTTATTCTTTCTCTTTGCAAGTAAAAATGAGATTTAGTTAACATTCCATAAACTTAATTCATTTAATGACCTGAGCATGGGGGAAGGGAGAGGGAAGAGACCCGGGGCAAAGGAGAAAATGGAAGATGGTAAGAGAGAATAGGAGGGCAGGGTGCATGATGGAAGCATGGTATAGCCATGAGCAGAAATTTCAGTTAAATCCATTCCTTAGCATAGTTAACATGATAGAATAATTGTAATAAAATATACTAGCAAGAATTCTTTCAAATATGAAATGGTGCCTAATAGAATGTTCAGAAATGTGTGCATTCATTACTACTACCCAATCCCAGCAGATTTTCACTATCACCAAAGAAGAACGTACACAAGAGCAAACACTTTCCAAATGTTTCCCTCCCTCCAGCTGTCTACATCTGGCCCCCATGACATTCCCTTCATCTTAAAAGTTTTGAGCATCAGGCACTGGTTTGAGTGCTGGAGGGCAAACAACTCTGCCTTAGTGGAACTTCTAGTTCCAGTGTCTGAATGCCTCTCTCTTTCTCTTACACATGAGCGTGTGTGTGCACGCGCGCGCGGACACACACACACCACCACCACCACTACCACTACTACCACTTGATACCTCTTTAGTCACACAGAAATACACACACACACACACACACACACACACACACACACACACACACAAAATTTCAATGCAGTCAAAGATTCCTGTACACTGTTCTGCTTTCACAGTTTAGCTCTGATCAACTGAAGTCTGAAAATATTAAATGGAAATTTCCAGTAACACACAACCCATATGTTCTTGTTTGCATGCACACATGTGAGTGTTCCAGTGTGGGTGAGTACATACATATTTATGCGCATATATGTGGGAGCCAGAGGACAACCTCAAGCATTGTTCTCATGAGCTGCCCACCTACTTTTTTGAGACAGGGTCTTCCATTGGGACCTGGAAGTAGCCAGGTAAGCTGTGCTGGCTCCCTGGCAAAAGCCCCAGGAGTCCTGTCTCCACCCATCCAGCACTGGGACTGTAAGTATGTGCCACCTCACCCACTGGCTTTTTCTATGGGTACTGGGAATTGAACTCAGGTCTTCATGCTTGTGTAGCAAACACTGTCCCAACTCGGCCATTTCCTTAATCATTCAGAAGTTTACAACTGCATGCAATTCTGAATATCTGTGTGTCTGTTAGGTCCTTTCTGTGCTTCCAGGACATTGACTGTCCCTTAGCCCAGCAATCCATGCTTAACCCATTGCCGTCCCATCCATCTAAACTACCAGACCAATGTCACAGTGTCCCAATGTTTCAAGTAACCCCTATTTTACTCATTAACCATCCATAGGCTGTGATGCTGGCCATTCAGACACACCAAAGAGAAGCAGTGTGGTATTCCTTTAAGCAAAGGAGTAGAAGTTCTTAAGGAAAGAGGACCAGTCGTACTGGAGGCTGCTAGGATCTATTCTAAGTGGTGTTTTTTATTTTATTCCATTGAATTGTGAAGAAGAAAAGGGAGGTCCACACTAGTCTTGCTGTCACTTTTCAAACTGTAGACGTTATGGCCGCTGCTGGGTAAGTGCTGTCATTCACCTCACCTCACCCCATGTCATGACAGCAGGGTAGCAAGACGGATACAGTGTACGATACCTCGAGAAAGTGAGAAACTATGTTCACAAAACCTTTACTACAGTATATTACTATATCTGTAATTTATTATTAGTCATCATTCTTCGATTTACTGTTCCAAACATATGAATTAAACTTTATCATAGGTTTGTATGCAGAATAAGAAGATATAGTAGATATAGAGTTCAGAATGCCTGTGCTTTTTGTTGTTCACTGAGTTCCTTTCTCTGTATTCCCTCCCAACCTGACTCCACATCCATTACAACATAGAAACCAGATCTAATCTTCCTTAGACTTTTTTTTTTTTTAAACACAAGTAGGAATTTCCCTCTTCTCTCCTCTGGGAGGGCTGTGAGGGTCAGGTCAAACAGTCAAAGAGAAAGAGACAGGAATAAAATGAGGCCTGGGCTGCAGGCAAACTACACTGTTGGCTGTAGAACAGTCAGATATGTTCTCACATATCTGACTTACCTATGTCCTTACCTATACCTTACCTAGGTCCATAGGCCTTATATATGTCCACAGGTTTCATGTATGTCCACAGGACATGTCCACATGTATGTCCTCACTCCACTGGATGTCACTAAAGCTCAGCCACTGGATTTATGTCTCAGCCCTACCACTAAAATACATTTCTGACAAAAGTGAAACTCACATCCAAAACAGCAGGTGCTAGCCCAACCTTTTGAGCCTTGGTTGTGGTCACTGATGCATTTGTGTCCAGTGGGACAAGGAAGTGAGATTTTATTCTTTTAAGATTTTGAAGGAAGAATAAGTCTAACTGGTCAAGATCTGCAGGCTCTGACCTCCTGGGTGTCAAATGTTCTCATCAGCTCATAGTTTGCAAAAGGTTTTGCTGTCAGTCACTGCTCTGAAGTGACCAGCTTTCTGCCATTGTTATTATATATTTTCTAAGAGTCTAAGAGAGGCATTACAAAAAAGTCTATGGATATCACATCTTTAGACATCTACCGGTTCAGTGAAAACAGAGGCTTAATGAGGAAAGTAACTGAAACAGCCTTAATTGGATTTAATAGGGCCATAGGCCAAGCTCTTGGCAGAACTGGAGCTGCTTATAATTTGCCATCAGAACAAGAGTGAAAGGGGAGCTGTTAATAGATGAGGTGAGACATCAGTCATGAACCCAGACAATTGGGGGAGGTGTGTGGTTACCCTACAAATGGTACCATCTGGGTGCTAGCAGAGAGCCGTGCCTCAATGCTGACCCAGAGCCTGACTCTAGAGGGAAGATCAAACATTGCTATATTATACTGCAGAACATGCTAATTACTTTACAGGGGTCATCTCTTGTTCTAATCTCAGGACAGGAGTAAGATGGCCTGAATACTAAAGTCTTTAAAACCAAAGGCTGAAATGCTCCATTGAGCAGTAAATAGTGAGAAACAAGTGTGAGTTAGAGGGAGGAGGTTCCAGGGGGCCATGAGTGCCCATGTACAAACACAGGGAAATAGCAAGGATGAAGGAGTTTCCTGTACTTTTTCCCTTTAAAAACAAGTATGAGGACCAGCCACAGTAGCACATGCCTGTAAAGCCCCTCTGCTTGGGAGGCAGAGTGAGGAGGGTCAGAGTTTAAGGCCATCCTCAGTTGTAACTGTCCTGGCAGGAATGAAGACGTTCTAAAGAGACACCCATGGCCTTCCCTTTGGTCTCAAGAGTATCGAAGCGATGGAAGCCAGTGGTTTGGAAGTCCCTAAGAATCTCATGCTGGTAGAAGAAAAAAGTTGAAAGCCTGATACCAAGTCCAAGGACAACTTTTCTCCTGCAAAGAGATTTTATATAGCTCTGACTTGTCAGACAACCTTGATAGAGAGACCAGAGTCTAAAAGGTGATGGCAATCCACCTTGCCAAGGCTATGCATACCTCTTGCCCTCTACCTAATCCTAAACTTCATGGTAGGGCCCTGGAAGAAGAACTGGGTCAGGGGGCACTGGACATCTTTACTCCACTTCATAATGTCTTCAAACTGCTTGAATCTCCATCCTTTGTCCTTTGCAAACAGGCCTGCCACCATTGTCTATTGAGGATGGGTGGTTCAGTCTCCCTTCTTAGGGATTCCAGAGCATGACTCTGACTTGAACTACTCTAATGGCAAGGCTACATGGTGAGTTTGGGGCTACCCTGAGCTGTATGAGACTGTGTCTCAAAATTAATCAATTAATTAAAAACAATTATAGGAAATAAGTGCATGACAATTCTGTCCTGATAGCTCACAAGTACAAAATATAAAAAAGATCAGGGAGTAAAAACAGCTGCAGTTCTCCACACTACTCTTTTTTCCCCCTGACAAATCAGGATATAGCTGGGTTCTTTTTTTCTAAACTATTCGTATATACAGGAAGAATTTTACCTGAGGGCAACCTTTCTCTGGAGCAAGCATTTGCACTTGAATAATGATGGTGGCCTCCTTTACAGAAAAGGGAATTTATTTTAGGCCTCCCAAGGGCTAGCAAAAGTTATTATTATTATTACAACACTATGAATGCCTTATGTTTAAAACTCTTACATTGCTATAAAATCAGCACAAATTTATAACTGATAATATAAACAAGGCCACAAAGCCAATAAAATCCAAATGAATCACATTAATCCATGTAATTATGCTGTGTTGAAATTCGTTTCCTTCCTGTGCTCTGCTTCTCCTGAGCTTGTCCTGCCTGCTCTGCTGAATGGCATGCAGTAGCTCAGGTTCCTGCTTGCTTCTGCCACCTCAGGCCTAAATGCCCGACTACCACCAATGCCTCCCCATCATGTCTTCTGGCCTGGTTTCAGCTGTAAGGGATCATTTGTAATTATAGTCACCTCTGTCATTTGAGCTGACGAGGACTAAACAAAATCCATTATTTGATGCCAGGGCTCCAATGGCCACATGCCATTGTGGGCACTAAAGCCTCACAGCAACAGTTAGCTTCAAGATGGTCACCGGGAGCCCAAAATGTGCTCAAATTGAATTTGTTTTTAAGCCTTCAAACTGAATTTCACTAAAATTATAAATTCCATGTAGTATATGATGTGGGTATATTTTGTTGACTGTAGTATTTATAGTACTTAGCAGTGTACTTAGTATGTTGTAGCACACACTTTCTAATCTTGTATGTATATGTGTTCATATACATATACACGTACTTCCCCATACATAAACATACACACACAAATATACACAATACATGTACATACATATTGACAGTACACATACATACATATAATGCACTCATACAACACACATATACATGTATGCACATATAGACACATGCACAAATATGTACACATACATACAGATACATATACTTTAAACAACATAAAATATCTTGGGGTAATGCTAAACCAAACAAGTGAAAGACCTGTAAAACAAGAACTTAGAGTTTTTCAAGAAAGAAATTAAAGAAGATACCAGAAAATGGAAAGATCTCCCCTGCTCTTGGATAGGTAGGATCAACATAGTAAAAATGGCAATCTTGCCAAAAGCAATCTACAGATTCAATGCAATTCCCACCAAAATCCCAGCACAATTCTTCACAAACCATGAAAGGATAATAGTCAACTTTATATGGAAAAACAAAAGAGCCAGGATAGCCAAAACAACCCTGTACAATAAAAGAACTTCTAGAGGCATCACCATCCATGACTTAAAGCTCTATTATAGAGCTATAGTTCTGAAAACAGCTTGGTGTTGGCACAAAAATAGACAGGTAGGCCAATGGAATTGAATTGAAAACCCTGATATTAACCCACACCCCTATGAACATCTCATTTTAAATAAACTAATGATGAAAGAATGGATATTGATGGAAATATACTTATGGTCCTCAATCTGCTGGGATCTGAAGGAACATAACAGGCCAAGAGTACTATCAATAGCTTTGACAGCTGTACACACACATGAAACAAATTCAGTCTCAATTTATGTTCAAACAACTGTGGGAATAAAAAAAAGCATCCATATGCAAGCAACTCATTCGTCTTTGAAAGAATATCAGAACTACTCAAGGGAGTACCTTTGACCACCAGCAAAGAATTGCCTTCCCAGCTGCAGAGTTCAAGAAGCAGGCCCTGCTCCCACCTTAGCAGCACAGTAGAGCTGGGCCTGTTGGCAGAGGCACAGGTGAGTTGGCCCCTCCGCAGATGCCCCCTCTGCCATGTAGTGGTGAGGGCAAGGGAAAGATGCCCTCCCCCACTTTGCCCTGCCTGTGTTAGTCAAGTGAGCTGACCCTATTGGTGGAGGAACAGGTGAGCTCGCCCTGGGGTGTGCAGCCAGCCAGATAGCTGACCCCCAGAACCAGGGTTATGAGTTGGCCCACCCCAACATCCCACCCCATCTATGATCTGCTGGAACATGTGACGGGGTGAGACCTGCAGACCCAAAGCTGCAGGATCTCCACAACACAGGGCAACAACAGGATATTCAAGAGGAGTCCTAGTGAGGTCCAGTACCAATAGTGTAGCAGAAACCAAAGGCCTTGGACCAGACCAATGACTCTGCAATGAACAACTCACAAGATATATGGATTAAAAGGGTAAACTGTGTGACTATCAGTGTCACTCTACAGTTTCCATAACGAGATTTTTCCCTGTCTTTTTTGTTTTTCCTCTTAAATTTTATTTCGGTTGTGAGCCTAGCCTTTAACGGCTGAGCCATCTCTCCAGCCCTAAAGGCTATTTTATTTTATATTTGTAAGGAGGTTGCAAGGACAGAGGATGAATAGGAAGGGACGAGGAGATGAGTGGGCTCAAGATGCATGGTGTGAAAGACACCCAGAATATATACAAAAGGAAGCTTTAAAAAATTGTTTTTGATCAGCAAAACCCAGCATTCTCACACTGTGGCACCATGGCACAAGGGGAAGAGAGTGACAACAGAACTAGAATGCATTGCCTAGCATCTGCAACAGGCCAGCAGCACCGTGCTGGGCACTCAACATCCCTTGCTTAACTTCCAAGGACTCTGAGGTGATTTTATAGTATTTCTTATTTTTTTTTCTCATTCTCTTTTTCTCTCTCCCTCTCCCCTTTCTCCACACCCCCCTCTCATTCTTACCTTACCCACCTCATGTGCATGTGTGTGGGCACATATGTATATACGTGGGTGCATGCTTGTGGGTGTGGAGGTGCCAAGTTTATTTTGGGAGTCATCCTCAATTGTTCTTCTGCCTTATTCATTGAGGCAGGGTCTCTCAAGCAAACCCAGACCTTACTAATAGGGCTAATATCACTGGGCAGCTGTCTCTAAGGATTCTCCTGTCCACCTTGCAAGCTGCAATTAGAGGTGGGCTCTGGGTATTGGAATCCTGGTCTTCATATTTAAGATGCAAGCACTTTTATGTGCTGAGCCATCTCTCCAGCCCTATGCTCCTTATTATTTTTGGACAAAGAAATAAATGCTGAAAATTGAAACAAACTAACACATAGGGAATGGGGACGTTGGTCTGGGGTCTCTCCAGTTGAATTCTTAGGCAATCCTCGACCCCAAAAGAAGTGGCACATGACAACTAGAGGACAAGGGAGCAAGGGACAACAGAAGATGATGTGGTCTCCTGTCTTTAAGAGATAGACATTTAAAACACAAAAAGTATATAGGCCCATTTGTTTCTAAGAAACACATCAGAATTTGGGAACTCCTACATTTTCAGGTTGAATTTAATTCGCTTTGGAGATGAGAAGGTTAACTCTGTCAATGTAGAGGCTCTAGTATCCTCCAGTACCCTGAGGATGGATGGGAATCACAGCTTTTGATTCAAGGGTCCTCCATCTTCACAGATAGGCTACGTCCTGTCTACTGCCAATACATACTATACTTAATGGTATTTGGGTCAAGAATTTTTTTTTTTAATTTTGACTTCTCAAAGTGGTTTATGCCTACTGATGGCTCAAGGGAGGGAGGGCTAGGCAGGAACTAAACCAGCTGGGGCTCCAGAGACACTCCTTGGGCTATAATCTCAGGGCTGTTTCTTTCTGGTTATTTAGCTTTGAATCTGTTTGTAAGTAGAGTGTGCCCTAGTTTCCTCATTGGTAGAATGAGGATATTGGTAATGGCTCTCTTGCAGAGAGAGCATTTGTGAAGTTTTGTATGTAAGGCGCCCAGCGTGTTTGCTATAATAAGAACCTGATCAATGATAGTTACTTTATCAGATTATGCCTGGAAAATAGTAGAGCTAACCATGTGGCATATGATGGAAACAAGCTGCTATTTTTAGATTACTTTGATCATAATAGATTATTACATTTACCTAATAGGAAGTGCATAAGGCTCTAAACAACTCCACAACTCACTCTTTTTATAAGCTGTGGTATTCCCCTTAGAATTCTTAGCACCATATTTGGAAAAGAGATCACAGAACCTTTTTAATTAAAAATAATGAATACTGTTGGCTGCAAACTCAGTAGTAAAAAATAGAAATGTTTACCAAGGTGGAAAGTGCCAGAGTGACACATGAATGCGCCTACACCAGATTAGACACATCTTAATCCATATGGCACGGTTTTTTTTTTTTTAAACTGCAAGGAATTTTTGAATCTCTGTTATCATCTACTAAAAAAGAAACAGGATGAGGTGGAGCCACTTACTATCAGTCCGGTTCCAAGGGCCTGGAAAGAATATGCAGACTGGAAGATTAATAACTGTTTGGGAAGAGGGATCACAGTATGGCACAGTCTTATTTATTTAGGGTACTTCCCCCCTTAAAAGCAGTATTCCTAATATGCTGCTCTAACATTTCCAGGAAGAGGCTTCTATGAATGCCAAGCTCTTCAAGAGGGCCCTGATGGGTCATTTTGTCCTCCTAAGAAGTGCTACTAAAGACACAAAGAGTAATTACAGCAATTACCTCCAGCAAATTAAAGCAAGCAGCCCCGGAGTAAGAAATATGGTTTGGCCTCAGTCCCAATCTAGCACACTTTCTCAACACTGAGGCCCAATTTTCTGGTTTCCACCTCTTCCTGTTCCTCTCATGCTAGCTGTCCCTTCTTGCCACCAAGGTAGACCTCAGTACAGTCTTTTCTGCTCTCTGTATGTAGGCTTGCTTTTTGTTTGTTTTGTTTTGTTTTGTTTTGAGATATGGTTTCTCTGTGTGACAGCCCTGGCTGTCCTGGAACTCACTTTGTAGACCAGGCTGGCCTTGAACTCATAGAGATCTGTCTGCCTCTGCCTCCCAAGTGCTGGGATTAAAGGTGTGTGCCACCACCCCCTGGCTGTCTTTTCTACTCTCTAGATGTCGTCTACTAGCAATAGTCAGCACACATAGCAAGAGGGTGGCATTTAACAGGCTGTGCAACCTGCTTCTAATCTGAAATATCACTTTATCCAAAATACCACAATAGCCAAGCACTGTATATGTAAGAGAGTGGTCTAGGCACTGTGATGAATGGAAAGACAAATCATATATCAGCTCTGCTTGTTCACTTAATAATTTTAAAATGCTTATCCTATTCCTGATGGACATCTCCCTGGGAAGTGGGAGGAGCAAGGATGCTGAATACAATCAGGATAAGATTCATAGTAGCCAGACATGGTGCTGCATTCCTGTAACCCCACTGACCTCAGAAGATGAGGCACAAGGATCACAAGTTCAGGGCCACCTTGGCAACTCAGTAAGATCCTGACTCAAGACAAAATGTTAGAAAAGGCTAGGAGGTGTAATTCAGTGATGGAGTACCTGTCTACCACACACACAGTTCTGTTTTTGGTCCCCAGGGCCATCCCCCACCCCAAGTTCACAGGCATGTAGTTAGTTTATCTAAGTCCAAAGTTAAGAGTGGGATGGCATCATGTAGAAGCTGAGAATTAATTGAATCTGTCCTGGACAATCAGTAATAGCTGTTGTAGTTAAGCATGTCCCTTCCAGATTTCACATTTCCAACATGGCTGTTTAAAGGTGGAGCTAGTAAGAGATCTTTGGGGTGTGGAAACACATCCTCTGTGGTGAGTAGGCTTATGTATCCCTGCACAAGGTCTGGAGGGGGTAGTTCATCCTTGCTCTTCTCTCTTTGCCATGAAATACACCAACCAGGTGCTGGCAATGCTGACCTTGGCTTTCCCACCACTAACTCTGAGACGGCGAGTTTCTGTTCTGCATCCACAGTCCAGTCAGCGGTATTCTTGTGTTGGCAGCACAGAATAGACCAGAACAATGGCTGACGTAGTGGTCTCTGGGCATTCAGACTGTATTTGGACATTACGGCCTTCAGTGAGCACCTGTGGATTCTTCTTCACACTGTTCCACTGTAAGTGAGGGTCACAAATGTAGTGAGCTGCTCTGTTCATCTCAGATCATGGCACATATTTACAGTGGACTTGTGGGGGGGGCATAGATAACAACTGTCACCTGAGCTACCTCTTTACTCTTCTCCAAACGTCTACATGTCCCCACTACTTGCCATGAAAGTAGCAACACCAAATAGCTTAGTTTATTTTAGTTGAAAACAGTTTTTGTTTTTTTTTCATACAATATACTCTGATTCCAGTTTCTGCTCCCTGAACCCCTCCCATATCCTTCCCACCCACCCCGCCCCCAACTCAAATCCACAGCCTTTCTTTCTCTTTCCCATTAGAAAACGAACAGGCATAAAATAAAACAAAAGAAGCCAAACAAACAAACAGGGAAAAAAAAAGTCAAAGAAAAATCACTAGAAACACATACAGATACTTCTTCAAAAAGATGTGGTAAAATACACACAATCTAGAATTTAGTGTTACCAGCCATTTTTAGGTATGGAACTCAGTGCTGCTGAATACTTTCACACTGGCTGGACCATTATATTCCCTCCTAAATCTTGCTCTCTTAGCAAACAGAGGATTTATTCTTCTGATTACTGACATACTTCTGTCTAGCAATGCTGAGGTCTAGAACTCCAGCTTCCCTATTGTCAAAGTAGATACACACATATAAACACACACACACACACACACACTCAGGCTCACATGTACACACTCACATACAATAGAGCAACAGAGGCAGAACAAATACACTCTTAAATGTCTGTGTTAAGCTCTGGGTAATGTCTGTCTCGAATGCTGTGTGGGAATGGTTAATCATGCATGACTGAATAGTGACTCAATAGTGGTCTTGCCTCAGGTGTGGGTTGGGTAATTGAGGAAAGTAACCTGTTTATTTATCACCTCTAGACTGGCCACTGTAATATAGGGCCATAGAAAGGCAATAGGGCCGAGCTCTTTGACAGGCACAGTGGCAGATGCTAGTTTTGTGAGACATTACCATATCTCTTCAGACTCTTCAAGAGCCATTGGCATAAGACAATGAGTTGATAACAGCTGTCTGTGTTGGAACTGTGCAGTTCCTCTTGACCTAATAGCACTCAGTCAATGTTTGATGTAGTCCTTCTGTGTATAAGAGATAGTATTTTAGGTTCTACAGAGACTAAAGGGTAGGTAGTATGAATATGCTCAATGGCCCAGAGTGGGTAAAATAGGTACCTAACAACAGCTGCAGGAGGAAGGAGATGAAGTTTCCTATGGAAAGAGACATAGTGGAAATCAAAATCCCCAGCTGTGTCCAGTCATTTGGGCCGTGACAACCAGGGATCTGTGACAATTGCCACTAAGAGAAGACTAAAATGCACAACTCCCTAGGCTGTCACAAGAGGGGCTGGATCACAAGAACCATCAACAAAAATTCATGGCTATGCATTTTTAGACTTTTATTACTCTCTGTCTCTGTTTCTGTCTGTCTTTGTCTGCCTGTGCTCTCTCTCTCTCTCTCTCTCTCTCTCTCTCTCTCTATATATATATATATATATATATATATATATATATATATATATATGTTAGAGGACAGCTTGTGGAGAGTCATCCTTTTCTACCATGTGGGTCTTGGGGGCTAAACTCAGGTTGGCAGCAAACACCTTTACCTGCTGAGCCTATCTTCCTTCCTTCCTTCCTTCCTTCTTTCCTTCCCTCCTTTCCTCCCTTCCTCCCTATCTCTTTTCTTTCCTTCCTTCTATATTTATTTGTTTGTTTGTTTATAAGATACTACCCAGAGGAAAACTTGTGTTTGTGGTGGGGCCAGAAGATCAGAGCTCCATTGTGACCCTGCAGACTGCCTGCTGTGGATCTGGGATAAGTCAGCTCTCCACAGTCTCTACCTCCAGCATAAGGACAACAATGCCCACCCTCAGACAGTGTGAGGAAACCACTGTGTGTTCTACAAAGCAGCTGCCCAGGTATCTGGTGTATGGACAGAAGCTCTTGGCCCACGAAACAACATCCACCAACATTTACTGAAACAAGCATAGTATTTGGTGTTTCGAATCAACTCAAAGGAAATTTAAACCTTACATCCAGAACTCAGGGTATTTATCAAATGGTGAAGAGACATAAATCTTTAAAAGCCAAGACAGTGAGATGGCTTAGAGGGTAAAAGTGTTTGTCATGCAAGCCAGGTGACCTGAGCTTGACCCCCAGAACCAATAGAGGGAATGAATTCCATAGAGTTGTTTTCTAGTCTCTTCACATGTACCATATAGACTGTGCTGTGCTCCCAGCACACACACACACACACACACACACACACACACACACACACACGAACATTACTTTAAAATGTACATTCTTCAAGTGATTATACAATAATAACTCCCAAAAGCCAAGGAAAGTAAGGAAGCAACTGGAAAGATCTCGATATATTAGGGAATAAGCAAAAGGTTCATAAATACTATCAACATGCTTGCTAGCTCAGCCCTGACTTTTACCAGCTGTGTGAGCTTGTGCAAGTTGCTTAATTTCTTTGGGTCTTTGTTTTCTTTGTCTCAAAGACCAGGTTAATAGCCCCACCCTTCTTGTTTTTAAAGTGGATGCTGTGAGATGCAGGATAACATGCCCACATGGATCCTACTATCTTCAGAAGTCATACAAACACAAGTCAGACACCACATTTACATCGCCTCAAAGAGCACAAGAACAATCTAATGGTTCCCAAAATCAGCCCCCTTCCCACTTGCCTGTGTGTAGCCTGGGACAAACAGAAGGGCTTCCTAGCTTACACAATAGAGAAGACTTTATGTAAAAGGTCAGGCCACGTATGCATTCACTTCAGTTTTGGACTTGAATGGATGTGGCCTGACCTACTTGTTCACATCAATAGGGTACTTGAAAATTTTACATCTCTCTCTCTCTCTCTCTCTCTCTCTCTCTCTCTCTCTCTCTCTCTCTCTCTCTCTCTCTCTCTCTCTCTCTCTCTCTCTCTCTCTCTCTCTCTCTCTCTCACACACACACACACACACACACACACTGTGATCTGCCTAATGAAATAAAAGCAGAATTTCCATTTACTGTCTGTACCAAAAAGCAAATTTTCTTACAAAACCACATCTTTTTATTCTGCATTTCTGTGTGAAAGTTTCCTGAAGCCTAGTCTAGAGCATCAGGAAGGAAGGATTCCCAACATCCAAAAACAACGATTAAGTGCTGAGCGGGAATTGGTGGGGGCCTTCCCTTGACGTTGCTCTCAAAGCCCCACCTGTCTTCTGAAAAGCTTGCTCATCTTGCCATGCCAGGGCTTGCAGTCAGCACCAAGGCTCTTCAGTTTCCCCTGAGAATGATCTAGTTAGTGAGTTTAAAAAAAAAATTACCCTTCAATCCAAGACAAAGCCTCACATCTATTTTCCCCATTTCCCTTGTACATTGGCATTGCCAGTGCTGAGTCAGGCGAGGACCAGGAGGAAAGGATGTGATTAAGAAAGTAGGTGGTTGCTGGGTGATAAGTGGTGGTGGTGCACACCTTTAATCCTGGCACTTGGGAGGCATAGGCAGGGGATCTCTGTGAGTTCAAAGCCAGCCTGGTACACAGTGAATTCCAAGACAGCACAGAGAAACCCAGCCTGGCAGTGGGGTGGGGGCTTGTTTCTAGGGATGATAAACAAATCCACAATCACCTCTTGCATGCCTAGCTGGGAATCACCCTGGAGTGAGAAAGCTGAGGCAGGGCCTTGCCCCAGACACTTAAACCCACTGCATTCCACATGGAAATGAGAGTGAGCAGGCCTGGCCAGTCTGGCTGCCCTAGCAGCTGCACAGGCAAACAGTAGCCAGGCCCAGAAAGGGAGATTATCTTGAGCTGAGGCAGAACACAGGCAGCAAATGAGCCAGTGCTGAGGCAGAGACTGACTCCAAAGGCCTCTGAGGAGAGCAGAGCCACCTGCCTGGCTATCTCGTCATTGTGATGCGACAGGGCTTTGATAGCATTAGCCTCCTGCTTAATGCATTACATGGGACAATGCCAATTAAATACAACACCCAGTATTTCAGTATTTGAATGCTGTGGAACCCTTTCCTGAAGGCTGTGCCACAGCGGTTAGGCTTTCACGTCCTCTCTGGTTTCCATGCACCCAACTTCCTGACAGTGCTGATCTCGCCTTCCTTGGAGAGAATCTTCTCTTGCCATTTCTTGGCTCTCCTCTTGTTCTCTGACTTTTCCTTTGCCCTTCCTTTCTTTTGGCCCAGGAAGGAGGACCCTGCCATGGATGCTTCCCATGCTCCTGGCCCTCTACACTCGACTCACTCCATGCTACTCATGTCTGTGCTGTTTCTTCTCAATCTGCCCTTCCAGCCATGCTCTCTCCTTTGAGTGTGAGACCCAAGTGTTCCACATATCCACAACACACCTCAAACTCAGCCAGCACAACAGACGGGCCAACTAGAGTCATTCCAACCATCCTTCCACCTTGGAGGAAAAGGCCAACAGCAAACCATACAGCATAGAGGCTGACTGCTCAGCTCTTGTGTGCATGGCTTAGGTTTAAGTTCTGGCCCCACTACTTAACAGTGGGACTATGGGCAAGTTCTTTGTTCTCTTTATATCCCATTTTCCACATCTGTGAAATGGATGTCAGAATAACCATATGATAATGCTATGGAAGTTAAATAAGTTCACAGAAGGTCCATCACTTAGACAAAGGGTGTTAGATCCTTATTATAACTCTTCTCCATAGACATAATAGGAACAATATGCATGAATAAGGCCCAGCAGGCTCCTCAGGCAAATGGTTTATGATCATTAATCTGCCTTCTGCTAGTGAATAAGCCGTGACATTTGGCAGAAGTGAACAAATTAATTGGAACCCAATGGTGGCTATGATTAGCAGCAAAGCATGCTCACTTATCCCACATAAACGAGGGTAGATATTGTCCCTTAGCCCATCAAAGCTAGAATGGTCTTAAAGACCCTCTGATAGACTGGACACCAAACCAGGGAAATGCCTGAAACAACAGGGGCACTTTTTAAAAGTACACATCTCTAAGCCCTCCACTCAGACTATGTCTCAGTTGGGCTGGTATGTGTCCAAAGAGTTTGGAATAATATGTACGTGTTGGATTCACTGATTCAATCGTTCTCTTTTTTGCCAAAGATGATGTATTGAAGACCCCATGTAAGTAGCCTGCTTGCCTCGTGGAGGCAAGGCAAAGCTCACACACATATCAGACATGTCTTCAGCATGCAAGTGAATCATAGGCATGAATACTGCACCATGTGCTTAATGCCCAGGGGGTGACAAAGGCTGAGAGTCCACATGTGGTTCACAGCTAGGTTTCATGAGGGCTGCATTTGCAGAGACAAAGGCTGGGGCAAGATGTCTCTGACCTGTGAGGCCATTTGGTAACAAGCATCCACAGACCATTGCGAGGGGAAACAAAGCCTATGCCATGTCTCTTCCCTTTGAGAAGCCTCTCACAATGTTGTAATGTATGCTTCCATGTGCCCAAGAACAGCTATTCTAAATCCTGCCATGCTGAAGATCTCCTCCCCTAGGAGTTTTAGCATGGGAGACGCTATTTCCCAACCCCAAAAGCCTTCTGAAAAGCAGCTCATTTTCCATGGTGGTTTTGGCAATCACAGCCCCTGGAAACAGCAGTGTTGTCTTTTGTGACCAGCACAAGCAGCCACAGCCTGAACAATGACCTCATGACTCAACTGTCCACTCCCTTGGCAGAGGCACAGCTCCTGCTGCAATGATAAGGCCTAAGCTTTATCACCACTGGGCAATATCAGACATGGTCTTTGTCTCAAATAGCCAAACTCTAACGGAAAATGTCTGGGAAATAGCACATTCAAGAGTAGCTTGAGGGGACTCAGCCAAGACCCTATTATTATGCTATTAATATTAAGTCATTAAGTTTCCAAATGTGCTTTTTCGGGGACACTTAGATGCACTGTGTATCCATTTTCTCTGGTTTTCTGAGGTCAAAACTGACCAGAGGCCGAAGTGAAATAGATAACATGGGGTGATCTGTAGTTTACAGGGGGCCCTCCTTTTCCTCATCCCCAAATGCCTCCTAAGAACTTCTCTCTTCAAAGCACAAGTCCTGTGGAATAGTGGCAGGTTCAGCCCTTGGATAGTCTCGTTGTCTTCTCAAAGGGTGTCTCAATGGCAGCAGAGAGCAAGCTTGAAGTAGCAGAGGGAGGGGCATATACGGAGCAGGAGAGGGACAAGTCACACAAAATCTTCCCTGACTTCACATGTCAGTCAAGGGCTGACTATTCTAGACCTAGCTGCTCTTTTCCTTTTTGATTTAATAAAGTTTTATTTCTGCAAACGCACAGTTGATTGAACCTCCCATGCATCTTCGCCAGCAGCTGGGGAATCTCGGCCCTTTGTGTTTCTGGTGTAAATTTCTGGGGCTCCCTGCTTTGAAACCAGCTTGATAAGTCCTTTACTAAGTAGCTCCTGAAGGGATGCCCTGGCCAAGGAGCCTCGCATGGCATCTTCAGTCTCTCGGAGACTGTAGTCGAAGCCATAAGCTTATAGTTGGGTCTTCCTTACAGAGTTTGTCTTGTGTGGCTTTTTTTGTCCTGACTTTGCCTTTGGACTACTTTTTGGCTCTTCCCCAGACTTGTTTGCTGGGTCTTTGTCTTCCTTGACCAGTTAAAATCACGGAATACTTCACAAAAGACCTACCTGTTCTTTATCCTACACATTCTCCATTTAAATCCATGTAAGTCAGCCAGGGAGAGGTGACTTTTAAACACAGATTCCTGGCCCCTAAAACTGAACAGCCCGATGTAGGAGGCTTTGCGGGGTCACAGGAACCTGTATTCTAGCAAGCACATGGTTAGCTTTTTTTAAAATAATATTTTCCTTTCGCTGAAAGTAGATTCTTTCCTCATATACCCTGATTACAATCTGCCCCTCTCTACTCCTCCCAGTTCCTCTCCACCGTCCCTCACCTCTGCATCTGCATCCACTCCCTTTCTGTCTCTTATTAGAAAATAGCAGGCTTCTACAAGATAACAAGCCTGAAGTGGAATAAAATAAAATACAATAAGATAAAACAAAAGCCATTACACGGAGGTTAGATAGACAGGGCAACTCAACAGAAGGAAAAGAGCCCCAAGCCCACAAGAATCAGAGATGCATTCATTCACAGACTCGGGAGTCCCATAAAAATATTGAGCTGAAGGTTATACTATATATGCAGAGGACATGGTGCAGACCCGTGCTTGCTGCCCCAGTCTCTGTGAAAAGGGCCCTTTGCAGCAAGCCTGTAGCCAACAAAAATTAAATGGAGACAAACTCAGAGCAATTCCCCTAAAATCAGAACAAGACAAGGTTGTCCAGCTCTCTCCACATCTATTCAACATAGTACTTGAAGTCTATTCTAGAGCAATAAGACAACTGAAGGAGATCCAGGGGATACAAATGGGAAAGGAAGAAGTCAAAGTATCTCTGTTTGCAGATGATATGACAGTATATGTAGGTGACCATAAAAATTCTACCAGGAAACACCTATAGCTGGTAAACACTTTCAGCAAAGTACAAAATTATCTTATAAAAATTGTTAGCTTTAATGTTAGGAAATGTAATGTACACTATTTGTAAGGCTTGGAGAGGACTGGTGGCCAGTTGTGACGTGTTAGCCTGTGACCTGAGTAGGTTGTGAAGGTCTGGTTTGTGTTGGCACCTCTGTATGGTGTATCTTAAGACTTCTTGTAATCTCTGTCATGTGGATACACATAAGGGAGGTATGGATGTATTTTTAGAAGTGTAAAGGAACATAAAATATAAAACATACATTATCATAATCCTTCTCATTTTCACTCATATAGGACTCATATTTAGGATATATTGGCAACCTGCTTCTGATGGATTCTGGGTATAAAATGTGTGAAAGTTCCCAGAGGACCAAAGTAGAATTTCTTTACAGCCTGAGCCAGCTTTCAATGAAAATAAACATTTTCTAAATTTAATAAAGAATACCATGAATGTATTATAGTGCGAGCATTAAGGTGGTTGTCCAGAATGCATCAGATCAGTACTAGATGAACAGGGATATGCTTGGGACTGAAGCACCCACCCATCAGACTTCCAGAGCCATGGGGTTCATCTGCACTCTGCCACACCCTCTAGTCAGACCAGAGCAGGGTCTCGGATGGAAAAATGCATCTAAGTTGGGAGCATTTTGATTACCAATAATTACTTTAATTTTTAGTAATTATTCTGAAAGTACTTGTGAGAGCACAGACACCCAGCTTAGTCCCTGGCCCTGTCACCAAAATGACCCCACAGAGCCCAGGTGAGAAGAGTCCAGAAAGTCATAAGGACCTGGTTAATGCTCTCATCTAACTAAACCTGCCTCATTTAAAGACTAAACATGTCCCAAGTTTTAGAAAGCAATCTGACACAGTCAAATTTCTAGGAAATTACATCAGTCTTTAAAAATTATATAGTAGTGTGACCAAATTATGATCAAGGGTTTCAAAGAGCAAAACATTATTTACAGCTTTTCATGAATGCAGACATTTAGATAGCAGATAGCCAGCAACAAGGAAGAAAAGAAAAAGTATGCCAAATTTCCATTGGAAATAAAAAACAAACAAACAAGAAGCAAAACAAAACAAAACATGTCACAGCCACATTTGTTAGACTCAGAGCTACAGGAAAAGAGCCAGCCCCCAGCAGAAGCCTCCCAGGCTTCTGGCCTCCACACTATCTCCGTGGAACAGACAAATCCAAGTCTTTTGGTATTTCTCTGTAAGCCATACAAAGCTGGCCTTATTTTAGATGAACTTTCTCTTTCCTGTTATGTCACAGCCACAAAAGCCTTTGACCTGTCCTTCAACACACCAAGAGAGCACCAGTAGAAATTTCTGGAATGTTTTCTCCCTTCACTTTCCTCACTGTCCACCCCTCCAGATGTTGGGATATCATTCAAAGTATATTCCAATGACACCCTCCCAGGCTTCTCAAACTGAAGTTCCTGACTCATCACCCTTGATCATGACAATTTCATTAATTATGTACACAGGACAGATCCATAGCTTTTGTTTGTTGTTTGTTTATACTTTTCTTAATTTCTTTAAGTGGAGTATTAGTGCCTTAGGAACTAGGACTTGCCTCTATTAATCAGCAGCATTTCCAGTCTAGAACTGTGACTGGTACATAGTAAGCCCACAGGCCAGTGAAGAAAGGAAACCCTGAAGGTATCTGATGAGTGCCACATCTTGACGAGATCTTAGGACTCAAGCATGTGGGGTCAGAAACATGTCACTCACAGTCCCAATTAATCTAAATCATAGTCCTCTGCCAGGTCTAATTTAATTAACACATAGTTCACACATTCATTTATTCTTTGCACTACTGAGTCAAAACAATCTCCCCCTAACTATGAGAGGTTTTGGCTCAGTCAATGCACAGGGTCAGCTTGAATGTGCAAGCGTGCAATGTGTGCCACTGGGCTTGGATTTCACGGATGCTTAAATGACTCTCTGAGAATAAATCTAGCAGATTCATTCCTAAGTACATTATTGGGTTGATGTATCAACATGGCCCGATCATCTGGAAAGATTTTACTGAATTTTGAGTTTCCTGCAGAGACTCAAACATTACCATTGAAATGTTATTCTGGGTCTAGGAGAAGAGCAATTTGTATGGGTCATACAAAATATTATTCAAGTAGTTAGATGTAGCATTGTTTTAGAATAATCTGTAGATTCAAAATATACTTGAGGAGCTAAAAGGTCATCAGATAACAGGTGCATCCTGGTGAAGCAATTGCTGTGTGAAGACAAACTGGATTTCAGCCATCTGCACTGACTGGAAGGCAAGGGCAGCTAAAGACAGGGATTCAGCCATGAGCACGGACCAGAAGGTAAGGGCAACTGTGCTGAATTAGAATTGGGTTATAAAACATTCGATGTAGCATGGAAAATACTATTATTTGAAAAATGTACATTAGAAGCTATTGGTACTATTTAAAAATTGGTATAAAAGATGATGGTGGGGAAATTATAAATAAAATTTAAATCAGTATTTCTCTACTTGAATATGCAATCATTCTTCCTTTATAGTAGAGGAGGCACAGATACACATGTAACACACAAGAGATTGAGAATGTGCTGTAAGCCACAATGCACAGACAGCACCTGAAAAACATAGACTAGGAGAGTGACACGGCTGTTCCTTGGCCAGCACGATTCTTAGAAGCATCCGTCACTTCATTCTGTTTATATGAATTTACTCATGAGGCTTAGCTCAGCCTCCTGGGGAGAGTGGAGCTGGCATATGATCTTTCCAAATCTAAGAAAAGAGTTACTATGATTTTATATTCATGACCCAAGGCATGCTGCTAACCACAAAAGCCAGTGGTGTCTCTCCTCATATATTTACCTACTAATGCCAGCCTGTCTGTCCCCAAAGTTTATAATCCTGAGGCCAGTGGGAGAAAAAGAAAAAGAGAGAGAGAAAACAACAACAACAAAACAAACAAACAAACAAAAACAAACCCAGTACCTACAAGTGGGGAGACTTGGACAAATTCAGCATGGTTATCTCAAACAACACCTTTACTTTTGTAATTTCTACCTCCATAATTCTGGCTGCCAGTGTTTCCAAGTATCTCTGAGTCACTATTCAGAACCTTTTAATCAATGTGACACACTACTGACCTTTACTCTGAATAAAACTAATGCTATCTGTGGGCCTTTCTTAAAATGCTTTAACAGCAAGCCATTAGCAAGAGCACAAACAGAAATAAACTACACTGTAATTATAAAAACATGGACCATAAATTTAAAAAAATTTAAATGTCTCAAAAAATAATATTTCTAAAAAAACCTTTCAAGATATTTTTTCTCTCTGTTTCCCCTTTTAAATTATCAGATACCACTGTCTTTAGGTTCATTATAGCTCAGTACAGTTAACACTCACCCTAGGGTTTTTATTTTTCCTTCCTTCTCTTTCAGTCAGACTCTGAAAAACAATTCTTTCATTAACTAGCTCTCGGGGGATAAGTCTTTCCTCTCCTGGCTTGCTTGAGAGGGCAGTCATTCTAATTTTATAGGGAAAAAAAAAGAGAGATTGTGGGTGTGACGCTGCTTCCCCCTAACTGTAGAACTCTTTTAAACAGAGTGTGTGCCATCTGGGTGTTAATTTGTTGTTATAACCTAAATGGCTTTCCTGGGTGGCATAATGAGAAGCTCAGTGGAAATATGGTTAATGCCACACGAAGCATGGATGACAGCTAGCCAAACTCTCCCTTCCTCTAATGCAGCCTCTGTTCCACTCTGATATCCTCAGGAGCTCTATCCACACTCCAAATAAACACAAGGGATCCCACAATGGAAAGAATTATGGAACGTAAATTGGTAGCATTCCTAGGAACAGAAAAGAGGCCCAGTCAGTGCCTTGGTGGTCTGTCATCACCAGCTTAGTGAAAGATGCAATATGATAACCAAAGGTCAGAAGTACTGTGAGTATGGAACACTTGAGTAGTGAAACAGGACCCCATGGTGACACCCAAGACTCTGCTTTGGTCCTGTAGGTGACCATGTTGAGAAATCCACGTAGCAAGGAACTGTGGGTAGACCCCAGTCTACAAACGGCAAAAGGCTGAATCCTCAGTGGCAGCCACAGCTACTACGACAAAATCTCAGTGAGCATGGATGAAGATTCTTCCTACAGAGTAGAATATAGCCCGAAGGTGCCTTGACTGCAGCCTTGTGAAATTCTGGTCTAGGCCCAGACTTCTGCCCCATGGCAAATGTGTGGCAAGAGATGTGTTATTTTAAGTTGCTAAATACATAGTGGTGTGCTATGCAGGGACAGAAAACTATACACTGAGAGAAGAAATGAGCTCCTGTCTATCCTTACACTGAGTCAGTCAGCCTAAGTCTCTCTGAAGGATTCCTTGTCAATTGCCCTCTTTTGGAAAAAAAAATCATAGGGAGACACATTCAGAAGGCATAACACAGAGCTGTCTGAACTCTGTGGAATACTCTAAAGGATGTCTGTCAGCTTCTTGGATGCTCTGAGTTCTATGATGGAAAGCTTATTAACCGGAGCATCTTCTGAGGCAGATAATGAAAAATAATGGCTATAGTGACATGTCCCAAAATCTTATTACACCACACAGGAAGCTTCTAAGTAGCTTCTCTTGAAATTACTAGAAATGAAGAACAGCGAGAGACAATTTGTCTTCATCTGCTGACGTCTTGCAAGTGAGATCCCATTAAGTCTCTACACCCATGAGCTCATAGAAGAGTTCTTGAATAGTAGTAAATTAAAAAGAAAGAGCCTGCCCCACATGATCTTCTACCTTGAAGCTATTTGAACGGGGCTGTGATCCTTTGTGTATTAATTTATTCCTGTGGTAATTACATTCCCTATAATTCCAAAAACTTCACAGCTTTTTTCTTAAAAGTAGGATGGGAATGTTGAAAGTTAATCACATAAAGTTTAAAAAAAACCAAACAAACAAAAAACCAACTACATAATCAGTAACTTTAGAACATCTGGTCCCTGCAATAAAGCAGACTAAAATCAGATTTGAAACTATTTCTGACTTTTAAAAGTATGTTCGAACATACTCTGTGTGAGTCCAGGATTCTGTTGATACAGGCTATCATTTCTTCAATGCCCACTGAAATAGTTGATCAATGCCAAGATTAGCTAATATTTGGAGAATTTAGCTGAAGTTTTACCAGAATATTCTCAATATTTATCATGGTCCTATAGATGCAGATAGTTTCTGAGGTCCTTTCTAAGTCTACCTAATCATGATTAAACTTAAGTTTTGAACAATTGTTTCTAAAGCATCTAAAGGCATTTAAGAGTTCACAAAAAGAATGAACACAAAATCATCTGTATAAAGAATGTCAAGTTGCATAAAATGAAGAATCCTATCTTGTGTTACTGTAGATGTTGATGTCCTAGAAATTTCTAGAGGGGTAAGGCATGACAGAAATCTGAAAACTGACAGTCCAAGTTGAGAATTGTGGATCGTCTTGTGCCTGAGGCAAGTGAAAGGGCCAAAGCCAGGGTATTTGAACACATTAGGGGATGGAGCCATTGATCACACAGCATGTATTCATTGAATTATTGTGTACTGGGACGTCCTGGAAAACTAGTGGGTCCCTGCTGCACTACAGATAATGAACAATGAGGCAGACAACAGATCAAGGTGATTTTCTGAGAGTCGAGTTAGGCTAATCAAACAAATATATTAGTGAGATCCTACACCCTGTCAGACAGTGCTGTGGAGCCTGAATTATGTCAGCAAACAAAGAAGACAGGGATACTCACCCTCATGGAGATCACATCTTAGGTGTGTAGGGACTGGCATTAATTATAATGAGCACCGGGTTATGTACTGTAATAAAAACTGGTATGTTAGGTTAAAAAAGTAAGTAGGCACCGAGAATGAAGGTGACTGGGAGTGTTTACGTGGGAGTGCAGAGGGTCACAGTTGTAAACGGGGTGTTCAGCCTAAGCACCAATGACGTGTCATTTGAGCAGATCTGAGGGATGAAATGGATCATGTAGCAGGGACTAGAGGACCATGGGACAGAAAGGATAATAGAGATGGGGGAGACTGCTCTAGATGGAGTAGCCAGGGAAGTCCTTTTCAAGAAAATGGAATTTCAGCTGAGGTTATAGTTCCCACAAGGATCCAATATACATGGACCTAGAAGCAGAGCATTCTCAGGAATGGGCACTATAACACAAAGGTCCCACTATCAGACAGTTTGGCCTACAAAGAGGACCTGAGTGAAAGGGCATGATGATCAAGCATCATGACCTATGCCAGGGGCAGAGCAGGGTCATCTAAGTTGCCTGGATTTTTAGTTGCTTCTCTGCCAAGCTACTGAATTCTCCCTATTTAGACAGCACTTGCATTTCAAACACATTCGCTTAACTCTCTGATGCTCCTGGTTACCATTCATTTTCTTCCTCCCTAAGTTACTCCAAACAATGAATCTAGACATGTAGCCCCTCGCCTGGCCCTTCCATGTGCTCTTTACCTCACCTTAATTGAGGATCTGCCTAACACTTCTCTTGAAAGCTACTCAGTCTCCATACAGCCAATGAGAGGGCCATGTGGCCTCTGCCAGTCACACCTTCTGCTGCCACTGGCAGTGATGGCCATGTTTACTTTCTGGAAGTGGTTTTCTTCTCCTTGTCATCACAGCCATCCTCGCTTTCTCCTGCCCTTTCTGGATGCTCCTCAACTACCCACTCTGGACATGATCCATGAATAAATATAGATGTCAATATGAAAGTATACTTATGGGGTTTGGTGCACTAGAGGCGCATCCAACAGCCTGCTGACTTTGGCTTGGGAACATTCATTTGGTCCATGGGGAATGCATTGGTGGAGATGTGTCAGAGTTCGCACTTTCTAATGGTATGACATCTGATAACATAACACATCTCAAGGCCTTAAAGCCATCATCTGTAAAATGGAGATTTTTAATAGGTGTCTTGTGAGGTTATAATGAATACGAAAGCATTTAGCATTCACAAGGTCTCCAACCAACATCGAGCACTTAACAGGTACCATTTTCTTCTGTATGAACAATGGGGGAAAGAAAGGTAGGTAACATTAAAGGGGAAAGATACTTTTAAACATGTGGGCAGGGTCATTGTGAATGACCCATAATCATCTTAGTTAACTCTGCTTTATAAATCGAGGTTTCAAACACACCAAACTTGCGCAGTCACCTTTTGAGGTAGCAACAGAAAATGAGTATTAATCTTTATGGAACACCCCAGTGTCACTCCTCAGACACATTCAATGTGCTTTTTCCTTACTGAGAGACAGGATGGGGAGCCAGCTTTGGAGCCTGGCTTTCCATCTCTACCCTGTAACTTGGTAGCTGAGAGTCTGGGTTCCCTATGCTTCTGTTACATGGGGCTAATTACACTATATCTTATGGGCTAGTTTGGAAAATTAAGTGAGTTAATACAGATGAAATACTTAGAATGGTACCTGGCACGAAGTTAGCACCTGATAAACACGAACATGACAACTATGATGTCAGCTGCTGCCATTGCTGGTCCTGGCACCCTTCAAGCTCGTTTAGTGATTGGGTAACAGGCAACCCACTTTTCCTCACTTGCCAATTCCCTGTGTAAATCACTCTCCATGTGTGTATATTACGAGAAGTAGACATTGTCGGGGGTTTTCCATCTGCATCTGCACTGACTGATGTCCTAGTCTGTGCTTCAGAAGGCTGTCCTTGTGCTCCAGTAAACTACCTCAGCCTCAGGCTTCTGCTGGATTCAGCAATGGAAACATTGGTAGAGGAAGGAGGAAGCAGAGTAAGTTCTGGGTATCTATGCCTTAGCTCCTGGTTGGCTGGGTGTCACAGATGCTATTTTTTCCTTGGGCTATGGCCTTGGCCAGGCAGCCTCTAGTCCTCCATTTCCTGATCCTGACGAGGCAGAGCAGAAGTGAAATCCCCATCCCCACTGCTACAAGCCCCAGGGTGTTTCCCAATTTTGTTCCCTTCTGTACATTCTGTTCTAGCTGGTCCTCTCATTAAACTCTTCAACAGGAGGGTGTTTCCTGCCAGGATCCAGACTAAAACACAGGTCAAATGCAGTTACATATGGCTGTTCAAAAAAAAAAAATGTTGGCAATGTGTTATGGGATATTATTTTAAGATGTGTTTCATTCATTTATGCTGTAGAATATTTGTTTAATGATGTAAAGATGTGTTGCATTTGTTTAACCCTGTGAAGCTATGTTACTTTGCCTGCCTAAAACATCTGATTGGTCTAATAAAGAGCTGAATGACCAATAATGAGGGAAGAGAAAGGATATAGGCAGGGCTGGCAGGAAGAAAGAATAAATAGAAGGAGAAATCTGGAAAAAAGGATTGAGGAATGAGAAAAAGAGAGAGAGAGAGAGAAGAAGAAGAAGAGGCCAGCTACACAGCCAGCCATGGATAGTAAGTACAGAAAGGTATCCAGAATAGGGAAAGATAACAGTGCAGAGGCAAAAGGTAGATGGGGTCATTTAAGTTAAGAAAAGCTGGCTAGAAACATGCCAAACTGAGGCTGGGTAATTAAGAAAAAGCTGCTATATGACTGGGCAATTATATATTGCTATATGACTTTTTTGGGAGCTGGGTGGCAGGACCCCAAAGAGGAGTAAAATTACAACCAACAACAGCAAGGTGATACCTTGAACACTCTATTCAAGTGAAAAACCAAGAGTGGAAACCAGCCAAAGATTCTCTGCAAAGCACTCCACTTCAAAATGTCTGCCACCAGAGTAGAGCAGCTCACAAGGAGGGCAAAGTGAAGGCCTTTGCATCCACCAGCTTCCCTGGGATGCAGATGCCATTTCTTCTGACACCGGGCAGAATCAGAGGATCTGCTGGTCCCCAAGCTCTCCCATGCTCAGTTGCCTCTCCACCCAATTCAATCCATGAGTGACGTGACGCCTTGCCCTGGAGAACAAGCTCAAAGGCAAGTGTCCCCAGTGCTACCTCATCTTTTCCAAGCTGGCCTGGAGGAACAGGAGTCAGAGATGCATCCTGCTGGCAACCAGGCCCTTGGTGGCACTGTATGCCCTAAGGATGCAACACTTAATTACAACCAGCAGAGTAATTTTAGAAGGTGACACCAGCATAAGCTTTCAGCCTCACAGTCTGAGGTAATCATTAATTGCATCTTTAGGTCATAATCTATAAGAGGCAATGATTCCGTAAGTGTCTATGTACTGCTTTAGTGACAAGCCATCAGCCTGCATAAATAAAAGGGACAGCACTCTAATAACACAGCAGGGCAAGCTTGGGCTAAGAAACAATTGTGATGGGTTCTCATACAGAGAAACTGATTGCCTTATACAATGTTTCCTGAAAATTTAATTGAGGACCCCAAACATCGGGAGCCAAGTCCACAAGATCTGCAACTACTTTAATATTTAAAAAACCAAAACTATGAACAATATGTACTGCAGTTACATTTTAGTAATATGTGGATAATGTCTAAATATGGAGCCCAACTGGAGATGTGCAACAGAAGAAAACATGGAAGGAATATGACAGAGGGGATGAAAGAAAAGTCAGGTGAATCAGGCCAACCTCTCTGTCTAATTGCAGCACGTGGTTCAGGATTGGTGCCATTACCAACAAAAGCCACTTGCAGAACCCACATAGAGCAGCATCAGCAACCTGCAGCAATGGTGTCCCTTCTTCCCAAACACAAAACAACTGATGAGCCGTAATTTTGTTTACTCGAGAGACATGGTTCTGAATGGCTGTATACAAATCTGATTTCTGTGCAGACAATCAAATTTGAAACGCACTAGGGAATCTGCCTTCATGGACAGATCACTCAAGTGAATACTTTATAAAGTGAATAATGAGGACCTTGCCCCTGGCCCTCACTTCCTCTATGCTTACGAGATTAATGGCTGGCTTGTGTGTGTGTGTAAGCGTGTATGTGCACTAGGTCTGTGCATGCTTAAATGGCAGCATCATTCAGATTTCAAGTTGATGGGGCACTTGGAAGTCATTAAAATTCACAGAAGAAAAGATAAGCTTTGGACGGGTCTAAGGAAAGATAGGAAAAAATACTTTGCTTTTAGATACCTGAGTGCACATTCGGAAGGTCAATGAGAAACATATAAGGAGTAAAACTTCATGAAGTCACAGGAGAACAGTATAGAGCTTCTCAAGCTGGAGGGTTCATGCCCAAGGACTGTACAAGAATACACAGAGGTTTCCATTCCTGCCACAATCCAAGTCTTTCCTGCCGTCATTTACCCTATATTATTCTATTAGTTCTAAGTACAAAAGCTTCCATTTTGCATGGAGAATTTGTGGTAGAAGACATTTTATGGTACTGTATTCATTCAATGATTTTTAAATGAGTTTGCATGAGCCCGTGGGAACTTTTCTTCTTTGACAGAAGAACCCTGTCATAGTGAATGTGAATGAGAGGGGACAGGCGAATCTGTGAAGTGTGCCATCTTGGAATATATATCTTAAGCCTTCTCATGAAACTGGCTTAGAATATTATTTCTCACTTAAAGGAATCAGAGTTCTCGGCTGATTTCAGGTCTGAAGCAGACTATGAGAAGATGACCCAGGAACATTTGACACCAGCAGCAAGGGACCACCACAGACCATCAGGAGTTCCTCAAGGGACACTTAAATGAACAGGTTTCTGCTAGCCAGGCCCACATGAACAGAAGCATGAGTTTATTCAGACTTTCAGCACTGCAGTCCATGGCAACTGCTCTTCCTTGCTGGCTATCATTGATGCTAACAAATCAACTCCTCACTTTACAAACTAGAGAACACAGAGACAGAGAGCTTGTGTTTGCTCCACTTTGCCTGTATGAATTATACTTCAGAGGAACTAGATATCAACAAGAATAAGTTTCTCTTTACAGAATAAGTTCAACCAATATATATGAGAATGGTAAGATTTGAGTGCCACCATTTAAAAAGCTCCTAGTAAAATAACATTTTTAGAAGAAAATTGAAATTATCTCCCCCAAAATGATACAAGTAGAATCTGATGAAATCTTCCTGCTAATTTGCATATAATGAAGAGACCAGAGCACACATTATGGTGGAAGGGGCAACTCCACAAAATCCGGGTTGTGAAGCATCCAGGAGAAACAAACTTCATTTTATTTTCTGAATAAATTACAAAGGGAAGAGATAGGTAAAAGAAGACTATGAATTAAAGCAAGCTTTATCCAGATTTGATAGCATCTATTTTGTAGGCATTTATATATACAGTTCCTAATATCATCACATATGTCCTACTATAAACAAAAAAAAAGTTGTTTTGAAAGTTACTTAAAAACATTTACAATTTTAAAACATAATTTCTTATTTGGAAATCATAAAGTACTATGACCTCTCATATTTGAACAATAAAATAGATTTGGATAATTTACTAAAGCAATGCTCATCTGGGGCCTAGGCAGGCCATCCCTTCGTAAAAATTTATAATTATTGGGATTCATATAACTTGCAATGTCTTGCTTGATAATATAAGCTTATATTTCAAAAACTTTAAAAATTATTTAAGGTATATAACGCTGTTGCAAAGATCCAACAATTTAAATTTGCTGCTGAGAGCTAGATTCTACATTGGGCATCACCCACATTATGTAACAGGCACAGCAAACTATTATTATCCCTTAATTTTGAAGGAGAGGAAGTAACTTGCCTAAAGCCATATAGTCAGTTTAAAAAGCCACACAATCATCTCAATGCATGCAAAAAAAAAAATTCATTTCACAAAGCCCAACTCACATCTGTAATAAAAATTCTCAGCAAACTACAAATAGAATGACCTTGACAAAGGGCAGGCAGCAACTAAAAGCCCTACAGCTAACACAATACTTAATAGTGAAAGAACACTTTTTTTTATTACTTCTATTTAGTACTAATGGTCTTAGCTAGTATTATAGGCAGGAAAGAAAGAAATACATTTTGTTATTCACTGATGGCATAAACATCTATGTAGAAAATTCCTAGCAACATATGTAAGTTATAAAGCTCCTGGGTTTAGCAATGTTGTAAAATATATGGCCAATATAAAATTATAAACTGCATTTTATATACCACAATGACTAGAAGTTGAAATTAAAGTGGAAGTATCCAAACTTACACACTTACAGATAATTTTCACAGAATAAGTGCAGTAGTAATGATAATCCATTGGTAAAAGGAATTAAGGGAAAAGCAGTAAGTTGGAAGGTTTGTCCCTATGGATCATAGTGTAACTCAATAGTGTTACATGTCAACCATGCCTAAAAGGATCTACAGATTCCATATAAAACCAGACACATCCCAACAGTGTTTCCTGTAGAAATTGGTACATGGGTTCTAAAAGTTGTGTAGAAATGCCAAGGACTTTATTATAAAATATTGACAAAGTTGGAAGATCATACTACCTTAATTTAGGACTTACAATAAAGCTTCAGTGCAATAAGATCATTGCTAGACAAACACAACAAAACAGAGTTCAAAGATAACTCACCACACATGAGAAGTTGATTTACAAGTGTTTAGATAACCCATTGGGGGAATGAATATTTTTTTAAAAAATGACACTGTAACAGCTACTTACTTAGGAAGAATAAAGAGGTCTGGGCCCTAAAGCCCTAAATCCAATCCCTAGTCTGAGAAAGAAGGAAGGAAAGGAAAAAATGGGAGGGGGCAAGAAAATAGGGGAAAAAAGAAAAAGAACCTTGATGCTCTTTTCTTTCTTTGTACAGAAATTAACCTGAAATTGGTCAGGGAGACCTATGTGTGAGAGACACGACAATAACCATTCTAGAAGAAAGCATGGGAGAAAGGCCTCTGGCCTGGGGTTAAGCAATGATGGCTTAAATACTGTATAAAGATGCACACAGTGTGAAAGCAAAAGCTGACAGTCACCAGTCCCATAACGTGGGCACCTCTCTGGTGACTTCCTCTAACCCCAGTTTTCCTTTGAAGGCTCCATGCCCCTGATAATGAAGACTGTTCCCGTGTGAGTGCTGGAGGGGACATTAAATCATGGCAGGAAAAGAAGTGAGGATGGGATCTTAGTGACTCCAGACACCCAGGGACCCAGGAATCTGTGACAGATGCTAATTCCTTAGGCTCCTTGGTGCCTTCCTGAGTAGGTCCTGGGGCATAGATGAACTCACACTCTTCTAGATTGCCAGTAAAAGGGGAGGGAACACACAGCTGACTGTTTTGACCTTGTCAAAATATAAAAACTTCTAGCCTTCTTCTGTCCAGCTAAAAACTTAGGAAAGAGAAACCATGTATGATGATAGACTTGCACCTACAGCATGTAAACAACTTTTACAAGCCAATAAGATAAACAAGCCACTAAAAGTAAAAGCAAAATATTTAAATGGACACTTTACTAAAAAATAAAAATAAACAAAAAAACCCATACTTTTTTTTTTTTTTTTTGGTTTTTCGAGACAGGTTTTTTTGTTTTGTTTTTTGTTTGTTTGTTTGTTTGTTTTTTCCAAGACAGGGTTTCTTTGTGGCTTTCGAGCCTGTCTTGGAACTCACTCTGTAGATCAAACTGGCCTCAAACTCACAGAGATCCTCCTGTCTCTACCTTCCGTGTGCTGGGGTTAAAGCGGTACACCATCAATGCCTGTCTAACATACTTTGGGGGAGGGGGAAGAGGTGAGCACGAGGGAACAGGAAGATTGAGACAGGGAAAGAATAAAGACGAACAAAAAAGAGATACCATAATAGAGAGATCCATTATAGATTTAGGGAGAAACCTGGCACTAGGGAAATGCCCAGAGATATACAAGGATGACCCCAACTAATAATCTAAGCAATAGTGGAGTGGCTACCTTACATGCCATTCTAGAGCATTCCACCAGTGGACACCACCAAACCCAAGTTTGAAGGCCTCCGTGGGGCTCCAGCCTGCTAGCCCAGCCTGAAGACCTTAGATTTGTCACCTGTCTACAGTTACCCAAGTCGCCAGCTGCCCTCTTTCCTTCTGTATGTCTTCCCTGCCTTCCCTCTCCCTCCTGCCTCCCCTCTACTTGTCCGCCTTTGCCTGCGCATGCTCTCCTTCGCTAACACAGTGTGCTATGCTATGAAGTCCAGCATGCACTTGCTTTATGGTGAGCAAAGTCATCTGTAATAACTTCTGCCTCTCACTTCTGCTTCATCCCCAGTCTAGTCTCTTGCTCTCACACACAGAGACTAGAACCAAATGTTTACACCTTTGAAAATAAACTAGCAGCTTTATTCTTTTAGTTGTTCAAAAGTGGGTTATAACCAAAATACACATTAAGCAATGAATAGCTCAGAAACCTGTGATAATGGAGTGCATTTAGCAATGAAAAGAACAAGCTGCAGATCCACACAACACGGATTTGATCTTCAAGTGACATGTTGAGTGAAAAAATAAGGCAGATACGAAAGGCTACGTGCATACTGTAAGATTCCATTCATATGAAACTCCACAAAAAGCAATTTTGAAAGGATAGAGATCACACAAGTGGCTGCCAGAGACTGTGGGGAAGCGGGCCTTGGGGGTGGTATGACTCTCTGAAAATTTAATTTAATTATATTTTATTACTTTATATGTTCTGGTGTTTTGCCTGCATGTACTTCTGTGCACCATGCACATTCAGTGCCCGAAGAGGCCAGAAGAGGACATCAGGACCCCCGGAACTGGAATATAGATGGTTGTGTGCTGCCATGTGAGTGGTGGGAACGTGAACAGGCTTCCAGAGGGCTCGGGACTAGGACTTGGTACATCTGCCCTCCTCAGCGCGCATGTTCTTGTGTCTGCTTGCTTCCCTTTCTGTCTCACACTTCCTCACTACTGCTCTTTGCCCCTAAGCTAAAAGCCCGGCCCAGCCCGTTGGTCTTCTAACTACTTCATCGTGTCTTTATATCCGTGTTCTCAGGACGATCAATCTGACCGATTGATCATGGCATCCATTTGGCCATGACATCCAGGGCTCAGATCTCAAGGCCTAATGTCCAGTGGGCAAGTGAGTTAGCTTAGAAGATAACACTTGCTCAGGGAGCAAAGATGGAGCAGTATAGAAGCCTTCAGCCCCTGACCTAGGAAGCCCACTTGGGGCTGACCCCTGGCTACTGCTATCGCACACCCTTCATCTTCTCTGAGCATGTTCTGGCATGCAAGCCTGTTGCCTCTGCCTAGAAGACTCTTCCCGCACATATTCACAGGACTTTCTCCCTCACTTTCTATGGCCTTCTCTGACCACCACATCTAAGATGGCATCCTCTGTGTCAGTCACAGTGCTTGCCAGCACTCTGCCTTATATTTGTTCCATCACTGTAAAAACGTAACTTGCTCATACGTATTTGCTTGTTAGTTTGTTTATCTGTTTCCCTTCGGGAAGACCAGCCTACATTTGAGGAAGTACTGCTGCATTCCCTATGTTATTACAGGAGTCCTCATACCAGGCACAGAGCAGGGGTGACTGTGTGGGGCTGGTTTGTGGGGAGGAAGTTGGGAATGCTGGGTGAGGACTGTGGAATAGGCTGGAGAGAGAGCAAGCCCAAGTGCCCTGGAAGTGGAGTCTATTATGGGATTAGCTGGGAGCTGCAGGTGGGCTCTGAACAAGGCATGAGAGTCCTGTGCCAGGTGGGTGCCCGATTATCAGTAGCAACACAGTTTTGAGTAGAGGCGGATGAGGGATGGGGTAGGGTTATAACAGAGGCAGTCACAGGAAATAAGAGGCGAACCTATACTTTAGCGATTGACTGAAGGTGTGTGGGTGTAGGAGAGGTGGAGTGGAAGAGTATAAGGTACTGCCAAGGAGTCAATCTGGAAGCAGTCACTGGGTCATTTAGTAGAAGAGCCAGGACAGTCTTTAGATGACAGTTCAGAAGGAGCTGAAATGGAAGGTTTTAAGAGTTTGCTTGAGGGTTTGAGAAGCTACAGCTTATACACTGTCTTTATATATATTTTTTTTTCCAGTGCATTTTCATCTTACTTGGGCATTATTCTGATAGGAGGTTTAAGAAAAATAATCTAATTTGTTTAAGGCACATATACCAAAAGAAATGAAGGCAGTTTCTCTCACATAACAGGGGGGCTGGGGGCAGGAAAGTGGCCAGGTGTTTGGAAACATCATTTAAGGCAAGGAATCAAAACAACATGACACATGACAAATGTATTTCTCTCCTGGACACCCACAGCCCAAACTGTATTCTGTGTGGCATGTTCGCCATTTTATGAATACAGGCTGGGCCAGGCAAGACAGCTCTCAAAGTGAGAGCAAAAGTCGGAACTTGCTCCGGGTTTCCTTCTGCGGCGGATGGGGAAGAGGCTGAGGGAGAGCTGAGCCCTGGTAGCCAGGTAACCTGTGAAGAGGGGACTCAGGAGCTCTCTCACTGAGGTGGTGGCAATGTCATTCAAGGATGGAAGGGTCCTGCCTGACACAGAACCAGCCTGCTGTTGAGCTTGCTTTCCAAGGCTCTTTGGGCTCCCTCTGCGGAGTAGGTGGTGTTTGCTTGTCAGACCAGTTCTGAGGTCTTCTGTAGGGCATTACTTCAGATCAGTCCTCACTGGGATCCAGTTCAGCAACATCTCAGTCACTCCTCTGCAGTTAGCCAAAGCCATCTTGCCGCTCTATCTAAAACTTGTTCGCTTTGGCCTGTTTCTCCACTGACTCTAAGACAGGAAGAGTGGGCCTCTCTAGCGCTGCTCTTCCTTGCTTCTCTGGAAAGTGTAGGAAGAAGTTCTGGCCATTTTAGGAGGCTAAACTCTAGGCTCCTCTCTGTCTGTAGGTAGGTGACCAGGCAAGTGATAGCACTGCCCCCATGGGACTGAGAGTTGGAATGGTGATAATTGCAGGCTGTCCTAGGTGGCCTCACACCAAGGCGCAGCCTCCAGTCTGGTAGTGTCATCAGCAGGGCTCCATCTGTTTCCTCATTTTATTTCTCATCTGGTTCCAAAGCAGAGAGGTATCTTAGTTCATATTCTGTTGTTGTGATAAAATACCCAGTTAGGGTCATGAATAAAGGGCAGCAGTTCATTTAACATGCCCTTCTGGAAGCTGAGACATCCAAGAGCAATGGCATTCATTGTCTGACTGCATCAAGACACAGCAAGATGTGTAAGCATGTGTCAGCTCAGGTCCCTTTACCTACCTTGTAAAGTCACCAGTCCCATAACATGGGCTCCTCTCTGGTGACTTCCTCTAACCCCAGTTTTCCTTTGAAGGCTCCATGCCCCTGATAATGAAGACTGTTCCTGTGTGAGTGCTGGAGGGGACATTAAATCATGGCAGGAAAAGAAGTGAGGATGGGATCTTAGTGACTCCAGATACCCAGGAACCCAGGAATCTGTGACAAATGCTAATTCCTTAGGCTCCTTGGTGCCTTCCTGAGTAGGTCCTGGGGCATAGATGAACTCACACTCTTCTAGATTGCCAGTAAAAGGGGAGGGAACACACAGCTGACTGCTATGTGCCAATCCTGCAAGCAGTCTCTCTTCACTGCCTCTAGAGAAAATGCACCATTACTTTATTAATATCCATACCCCTCTAGAATGATCCAGTGCTTTAATAACAGTGGCATAGAACCTCAGTCAGCAAATAAAAACCTGATGCTCAGGCCAGAGGTTTCATTAGCAGTGTGGCATTTTAATGATTATTATAGGTGGGTTTTGTTTTTCCTCCAGAAAGTAGACAGTGTTCAATCATAGACAGCTTATCGTTGCTTAATGTTTTCCTTCATGACATATACGAGGAGAAGCCAGCCCTAGCATCCAAAATTTACAACTCTTCCTCTGCCCTTACATTGTTTCTTGCCTCCCTCAGATAAAGGGAGTTTGATAAAGTATGGCTCTTAAAATCAATCCATAAAGACACATGGCTCTCCCCAAAAGTTTATCAGTATTTTACATGGTAGCTAGATATTACAAATGCTTTTAAAACTATGAAGTAACCAGCCCCGTGCCAGATGATATACACAGTCTTCATTTGGCAACTGTGGGGGTGGACAATAACCAAAGCCAGTCCCTTCTTTCTCAGATTTCCTGACTGTGTCCTCCTCAAGTTCATTCTTGTGTTGTAACTCAAGGTCACAGAAGCCGTAACTTAAAACACTCATGCCATTAAACAGAGAGACAAACCTTATCAGATGAAAATGGCTTCCAGAGAGCCCCAGAGTATGTGTTATAGAAACATAAGGACACAGGCAGACAAAAGGGGAAACCTCTCTCTGGATATGTACAATTCTCCCCAAAACCAATTTCCAGAAAACCCAACACCCACTGCAGAGTGAGATGTGCAGCTTGAGTAGCCCTTTCTGAACAAGGTGCAGAGTACTGCCTCGGCTTTGGTGGCTGGTGCTGGGGGACCAGGGTGGGGTTGGTAGAGACAGTGCCCACAGGACAATGACAGCAGGATGGCATCCTTCAAGCACCCAGCTAATGGACTCTACTAAACAAATAAAGACTTTGGCTGCTTCAACCTAAAGCTGAGAAACACCCCCAAATGATAAAGAAGTGTTCCTCCCCATGACCTCCTCCCCACACATCATCAAAAGGTTTAAAGAGACTGAGTTAAAAAGCAGTGTAGTTTGTTATTTAAGTGCACACATTCTAGAGCTGCATGTGAATCCTGGTTCTGTTGTGTACAAACTCTTCTACCTTGGGCAGTCACCTAACCTCTCTGTGCTGATTCACTCCATTAAAATTCTGTCTCCATCTGCCACCAGAGGCTTGTGACAGCAGCGTACCCTGTAGAGCTGTAGTGAGGACCGAGTGAGCTGATGTATTTGTCATATTCTCTGAGCAGGGTTGACCATAGCAAGCAGCACACAGACACCTACCATTTCATTCTTACAGGGTGTCTTTTCCAAAAGAGCCTGCACAGCATTCTGGCTGAAGCTGCTATATTTTGGTCATAATAGAACTCAAAGCTTAAAACTAGAATGTCAAAATTGAAATATCTACTGGCTTGTTTCCTTTCACATAAAACTGTTTTAATGAAAATATTCTGAATGAATAACCTTGTTGAATCAGACAAAACAAACAAAATGCCTGCTAGTGGATGGTTGTTGGCTTAACAGAGTGTGACAAAACATTCCTCAAATATGCTTAATAACCTATTCATATCCAATGAGTTCACATGCATATGGCCTCATTTACCTTTGATACATAAAGAACAAAGTAAAATTCAGTTAGCTCTGCTTCACAATTAAATCAACCAAACTCAACAAGCCGTTGTACTAAAGCAGAACACATATATGCACAACCACTCAAGTATACAGAATAAAGACTAAGGGCTGTAATTTAGTGGTAGGACACTTGCTTAGCATTCAGGTTTACGTACTCACATGTATACACACACACACACACACATACACATACACACACACACACACACAAAGTCAACCTAAAACAAAACAAAACAAACAAACAAACAAAAAACCAGTGGAGTAAAATTTCCAGTAGACATGATTATTTCTATGTTCAAGGAATTCAACTCCTAAACATGTACCTAAGACATATGAGTAAGGATAGATAGCAAGATTGTTCATAGTAGCTAACTCATATTAGCCCCAAATGAAATCAACAGGAGAACAGATAAAGTGTTGTGTGATTATACAACTGATTGCCATATATTAAGGAGAATAAGCAAACTACTAGTGTATGTAGCAATATGGATGGAGCTCAGAGAAATTATGTTACATAAAAGAATACAAATAAAAATGATGTAACTGTATTATTGGTGTATATGATTGTTGTAGATTGATCTTGAGTCCCCTCCCAAAGAGTCAGGAGTTGGAGGCTTGGTATTGGGAAGGGGTGGAATGTTTAAGATAGGGGTCCAAATGGGAGGTCTTTAGGTAACTTGGGGGGCATACTCTCAAAACAAATTTTAGGACCCAGGTTCCTCCATGCTCTCTGTTTTGTTTTTCCTGGCCTTGAGGTGAGCATTTTGCTCTACCATGATAGCACATTGCCATGTGGCCAGAAACCTCCAAAACCATGAGCCAAAATAAGCATTTTTTTTCTTTGACGGTGGTCAGTAAGTCACAGTACTGCTACTGCTTACCCCCAAGGGGGAGGAAACAAGTACATACTGGGAAGGACAAGAGAAAATCTTACAGGATGTAAACAATGTTCTATTGCATATCTTGATTTGGGGAGTGGTTTCATTGATCTACTCATGACAAAATCCATCAATGTATATGTGTTTTACTTCTTTCATAAAAATGCTCTCAAGTAGTTTATGACTGATTGTATATGAACTTAACAAAATTAATTTCTCTTTGCTTATTCTACATGTTATTGGAGAGTTATTGGAGAGTGGTCCACCCACAAACACACAAAGCAAAGCATTATGGACTGAACTGTGTAACCCGCAAAGGTCATTCACTCAAGCCAGAACCCCTAACGGGATTATAGATGAAGATGGCCTGGCAAAGGCAATTAAGGCAAACGAAGGAATAAGGGCAGTGAAACTTGTATGGAAGAGTTGCCAGGGATATATCGATAGGAAAGGCCATATAAGGACACAGCAAGAAGGTGGCTTCTCTGGAGGAAGCTTCCAGAGAATTCAGATCCACCAACTTCAGACCCCGACTTCTAGCCACCAGACTGGGAGAACACAAGTGACTGCTTAAGCATCCCAGTCTGAGGCATTTTGTTACAGCATCCTCTGGAGACTAAAACACCAGGAAAAGACGCCTTCAAGACAAACCCCAGGTAGGCACAGGCTTCACAAAGTTGGCTTCTGATTCTTGCTGTCCGAAAAACAAAGGCTAGTTACACCTAGCCAGGCATGGGCAGAGTAGGGACTATGATCAGAGTAGAGGCCTTTCTACTGCCAAGGGAACAGGGTGTGTGTTTCCTCTGGTTTTAAGGTGTGACCCACAGGACCAGCCTGCCTGAGCTGGGGGAGCTGGTTTAAATCTGGACATGTTTAACACTGCTACATCTGGAGCAGATGCTAAGTGCATGGTAGGGTACCAAATGCTGCTGCAGACATGGAGCAATGGACAGATGCTGGGAGTGCAGTGAAAACTGGCTGGCACAACCACTTTGGGAAACTATTCAGCAGAGTCCCTTAAGGAAAATGCACCCTACAAAATTCAACATGCGTATGCGCCAATATAAACGTGCATGGATGTTCACAATGTAGCGACATTAGTGTCCTTTCAGAGAAGAGTGGGCGAGCAGTGTATTCATACATGGACTAGACAGTAAAGAGAAGAAACGACTGACACAGAACAGTTGGATGTCTGAAGTAACATTAAACAAAGACAGGCAGAGATGCTATGTGCAAAACAAGTCCATTTATATGAAAACTGCTCTTGGGTGACAGAGGTCAGAATGGGGCTTATCTTTGGGGTTGGGTAACAGTGACTGAGAAGGGACTGGAGGTGACTTCTGGCTCTGTTCTAAATCATAATCCAAGTGCTAACTATACAGGTTTTAGATATGCAAAAATTCAACAAAGTAGACACCTGATATTTCTATTCTCTATATTTAAACTATGCTATAATAGTTGATTAATATTAGATAGGAGTTTTGAATTCTATTGTTATACTAAGATTGTATTCCATGATTGATAGGCTGGATTTGATCTTTTGTCACTTAGGTAGAACAGGGAAACCCAAGGGACTTCCCCAAGTCTTTATCATAACAGAGAAGCCAACAGTAGGAAGTGGTACAGAGGAGCTGAGAAGAGATTGAGACACTGCCTTGTGCACCCTAGCAATCCATCAGCCAGTTGCCCTGTTCTGGATGGAGGACAGTGTCCCTGAGACCTCTTGAACAGCAAGCCTTCTGATCCTGCCAAAGTGACTGCTTAGTTTCCTGATTATGATTCTATTCCACAGATGAACTGTGGTATGGTAGATACTATGGGAGGTAGAGTTCCAGCTGACTCCAGAAGTTCATTGGCCTGTGTCTGATGTTGAAATGCAAAACCCAGGCTAAGACAGAAAGAGCCTGCCCTACTCCTAAGATATTACCATATCCCCGGTTCCTACTACCCATCTAATGATCACAATAGCTTATTGTAGTTATTTATTTTGACCATACAGTGGTCTCCTATGCAATACTTAGATTGGCTAATTACCCTTTTCATGAAATGACAGGAATATATATATATATATATATATATATATATATATATATATATATCTCAAAGATTTTAAATTGTATTTTTAATTAAGTGTAGATGAGTGCAGCTACCTAAGGAGGCCAGAAGAGGGCATCAGATCTCCTGGAGCTGAAATTGCAAACAGTTGTGAGCTGCCCTACATTGGTGCTGGTAAACAAGCATGGGTCACCTGAAAGACTGAGAAGACTTCTTAGCCCATGAAGCCATTTCTCTAGGTCCAAGGAATACAAAATTTTAAGCATGCAAGCAACCTAGTTTTCCACTAAAGTTGTAAAATTCCCCTTTCACTTTTGTTTTGGGTGGTGCTGATTGACGATGGCAAATAGACTAAATTCATTTATCTTTTCCCATTCAAGAACCCACTTTAATAAGTATAAGATGTAGCTCAGATATAAATCTACCAAGAGAATACGAGAGAAAATTCACATACCAGGGACTTCAACACATTACTCTGGAATGGTGAAACTGTAAAATCTAGCGCTACAAACCTATCAAAGAAAGGCACAAAGGAAATTCTGGAAACAGAACATCCATTGGACAAGTTCAGTAGGGCCTGTGGGGACTCTGCCACACACTTCTCACCTGAAGCAGCAGCATGCAGAATTCTTTCTCGTGACAGATTGGAACCCTTTATCAATGTCTGACAGGCATGGGGTAGGAACAAGAAACGTCCCTGCCTTAGCAGCTAGATGCTGCAGTGGAGTGGTCACCCTGAGCCCCATGTGAGGTCACCCTACAAGGCGCTTTGAGATCACACCCTGGCTTGCCTTCTTCCTCTTCCCTTCCCAGTTTCCCTGACTGCACTGGCTCCTTAGTAAAGGCATACAAATACAGTCTGGCCAGCAGTACCCCATTCTCAGCAGCTACTATAGAGTTTCTGAGAAGCTTTAGTGTCACAGCCCTGAGAATGGACAACCAGTGATAGCCAGACATTGGCTAAAAGCCTTCAACATAAAAGAGAGCCATCAGTAAACAATGAGATCTAAATAAGCCCACTGTCATTTTGCAAGTGGGGGGGGGGAGAGGGGAGTGGTAAGGAAGGAAAGTCTCATGTGGTGAGTACAATGCACAGATAACACCGCAAATGAAGCCCAAATCACTCCCCTTTGTAAGCAGATTCTCCATTTCTACAAGGGGAGCCTCTTTCCACTTGAGATGCTGGCGACAGATGGGTAATTAGCTACCCACCACCACCCAGTCATTTCTAAGCCTGCCCTCCCCTAGGACCCGCCCCTCCACATTCATTCACTAAGAGTAATTTTGCAAACAGTCTTTGCACAGCTGGTAGGCACTATGTTGTGTCTCATGTGGAACAGCTTAGACATAATAGGAGCAGAATCCTGAGCCTTTCGTCCTCTGCTCTTCCCCAAGCAGGCTCTAGAGATCTCACATCTCTTACATGGAACACACACTTTTAACACTCGCTTAGCATTCTGTCTGTAAGACGAGACATCATCTGCCATAGCAATCACAACGCATGCCAAGTCAAAAGCACACTTCACAATTTATTTTACACATACCATGCATTTTTCCAAGTTATAGCAAATTAGTGTTTTGGCAGGCTAAGATAAAGTACCTACGTGAAAACTGACTTCATTGTTCTTTTCTTAACAAATTTTAATGAGGAATTTATACTATTAATAATTTTGAATTCATCTAGTATAGTCCTTTCTTACAACCCCTTAAATACATGCATGTAACACACACACACAAGCACACCCAAAATGCATTCTTATGGAGTTATATACAGATGGTGTCTAACTTACTATAGTTAACTATTTATGATTTCTTTCTTCATGATGATACAAATTTATATCCATTTGGTAGAAAGCACATTTTTCAAATTATGAATATGGATCTTTTGGGGGGCTGACATGTGGATAGCATACTCTCAGGATGCTGGGAACTGACAAGGAGCTGAAGCTACCAGCCAGACAAGATTACAAGGGCAAGCAGCAGATGTTCTACAATGAAGTATGTTATTAGGCCAGGGTGTTCAGTAGGTTAGGTGTATTGAATGCATTTCTACTTATTTTCGATTTATAGCAGGTTTATCAGGAAATAACCTCACCATAAGTTGGGAGAATCTGTTTTTAACACAAGATACTAGTAAACCATGCAACTACAACTTTATCATGCAGGGTTTGGACACCCCATTTTGAGAAGATGAGTTAAAATTCATGTATTTCCTGATAATCCAATTTCCAACCTTGAAGTCAAGAGTATTCTTAAGTGAGACAGGAGCTATGGTCATGCCTTTGCTCTCCAGAGAGAAAATGTGTGTGGTTCTTTGACACACACAAAAGGTGACTGCATTCTGTTAGGTTCTCTTGCTGTGTAGCGAGTATGTAATCCTGGTCCTGTGTCCAATTTTGAGGAAATCGCAGTCAAAAGCAGACCGGCTAACCAGCAAAGCCCCGAAGAGCTGCAGGGGCTGCCCAAGTGACAGTAAGCCCAGGAATGAAAGCAAGGCATTGGCCAGGGCAGCGCTCTCCAACAAGCCCCTTTCCTGTCCAAATACTGGCTTTGTTTTGTTGTGTCCGTTTGTTTTCCCTTCCTTCTTCCCTGACATTCTTTTCCTTTTATGGTAGATCGCAGAGGGGGTAAAACTTTAAGGCAGGAATCTCAGAGCCCCTAAATTTAATCATAAAATGTTAACTCTGTCACTCCCAAAGGTTTGTTAGAAACGAGGATTTCTTTCATAGAGAGATAGACAGGACACAGACAAACAAGGTTCTTTTCCCGCCATTTAATGTATGAACACTTACTGTACGGGAAGTGTGTGTGCACAGGTGCACGGTGTGTACAGAGGGGGCTGTACCTAGTGGATGCTAAAGTGAAGTCAGCAAACAGTCCATGAGACAAACCTACCCAATTGCCTGGCACTGTACCGTGTAAGAACTGAAACAGGTCTGTGTTTCAGACAGCTGAAAAGAAGAGAGGAGCAGTTAGACTTTTCTGACATGGGAAAATCGCATGAAATTCCAGCACCTTTGCATACACGTGTCAGAACACAGCTATGTTCTCTGGGCTTCACACTGTCAAGGGCTGCTTCTGTGCTACCATGGCAGAGCTGAGAAACTGTGACAGAGACTATGCGGCACATGGAACCTATTTATTCCCTGCTTCTTGACAGAAAAGTGTGGAGGAAGCCGTGCTAAGGACCAAGAGTCTTTTTTGCTTAGCAACATTATGAGGGAAGAGGTGTGCCTACCTTACGTTAGCCTTTTGGGTCTCACTTAGCTTTCCTAACAGCAGTGTGGGAAGCAGTGGGAAGGCTGTGTTTCATTACTGCTCTTGGGAAGCTGGGAAAGCTAAGATGAGCCCTGTTCATTGCTGGTAGCTTATGCTGGCACCATATTCTGGCTTGTCTTGAGTCTTTTCCAGTCCATGGTATCCAGACCAGAGTGGTGTCCACACACACTCTCAAACACTTATACACATTCACACCTATTACCACACTCACACTCACACACATTCACACATATTACCACACTCATACATATTACCCTCACACACTTATACACGTTCACTCACGATATCATACACATTCTCACCTACACGCTCTTTCACACACATTCACAACCCTCTCACACATTTGTAAGCTCACACATATTAACATACTCTCTCACTCGCACACTTTCACACTCATACACACACTCTTTCATGCACGCTCACACATTCTCACACTTATATACTCACATACACATTCTCACATACACACACATTCTCTCTCTCACACACACACAAACACACACACACACACACACGGGGGGGGGGGGGGGGGGGGGGGACACACAGAGAGAGAGAGAGAGAGAGAGAGAGAGAGTCAACTAGAGCAGATAAGGTGAGAAGCTGTTGTGAGCACAGGAAGGCAGAAGAAACTTGGGGACCAGGAGCAATCTAGCCTCATTCCTATGCATGGGCCTCAGGAAAGTTCCCTTTGCCTTGTCCTTTGGTTTCTGAGGAAACCACTGTGGGTCTCAAAGTCCCATCTCAACTATGATTTTTCTGCTGATGCAGTTTTGCATCATTCGGAGGCAAACTTGAGTTAGGCATGTAAATGGTGTGTAATATCATAATACTCCTTTGTGTTAATTTGTAGTCATTGCACTGAGAAAACACTGAAATTGTAGAGAGGGATTTGATGTGTATGTCCATTACACAACTAGACAGCCATAAACTATGCAATCATACTTGAATGTAGCCTTGAGCTGGGAATGCAGCTCACTGGTAGGATGCTTGCCTCACACACACATGAAGCTCCTGGTTCAATCCTCAGCAACACACAAAGATTCAGTTAGGTCTTTGTTCAGCCCGTCGCTATGGAAACCATCTATGGACTAACTTCTAGCTCCTGCAGAACAAAACATCCCCAGGTATCTGCTTCAGCAAAAAAGATTCTTGTATTTGCAGGTCATTTTAAAGAAAAATGGATATAAAAACTATTTCCACAACTAGAAAAAATACAGCAAACTAAAATTAGAATTAGGCATCTGGACTGAACATCCAGGCACTGCAGGGAAGCAAGCCTTGGTAGGGGCTCACAAGGAGAGGCCCAGGAAAGAGCATGAGGAGAGAGGGGTGCACCCCACACTCTTGGAATCACACTCTCAGGAAGCCACCAGATTTAGCTAGAAACCAACCTCATTCAATTTTTATACTTTGCCATAATTTCTTCTTTGGGAAATAAAATACTCAAAACCAAAGTTTCCCTTTCTGAGTGTTGTGACATCTAAACCCACACCACCAAATACCAAAATATGTTAATGATTTTAGACAAACAAACAAATAAAAAAACCCTTCAGACATGGAATTATTTCACATGATAGGAAAATAAGTACTCTTCTGGCTAGTTTCATATAATGGGCAGTGTTTTACACTGTGTGTCAGGATCCCTTAGTGCTGAAATCAGTTTAGTGTGTTGACAAACAAGAAAAATAATGGAGTAACAGGGCAGAAAAAGTGTGTATCACACATAACAGAAGACAGACATTGACAGACACACGTATTTTAGTGGTGTATGTGTGTGTGTTCACACACAATCATTCGTAAGAATCCTTTTATAACCAAATGGGAGCCACTGCAGTCAAGTCTAGTATAATAATCCTAACTCATCAAATAGAAAAGTTGGGAGGTAATTATTCTCATTAAATGGAATGTCTTTAAGTGACACACTTTCCCACTGCTTTTAAAATATACTATAACTTTAATTGGCTCAATGTGCTTGCAATCCTAGTTACTAAAGGAGACAGGAGGATGGCTAGTTCAAAGGCAGCTGGGCAATATCCTGTCTCCAAAATAGTGCTACTGTTTGTGGAGAACGGGGGATACGTAGGTGTATCTCTTGTCAAGTGTCCTTCTTGAAATAATACGTAACTATTAATATTTACAAACTTGCTCACGAAATAAAGACTCATCAAAAGTCAGGCACATAGATCATGACATTATTTGGAAGGATGAACAATTGTCTCCTTTACGAAGCAAAGTAGTGCTATTTGTCACACTGATTGCACACTAATGAGTACACCATTGAACAGAAGAGGAAACTTCCAGAGAAACCAGGTAGGCAGAGTTAGTTTTGCCACAATCATATCTTGACGACTTCTCATGGTCACTTCACAGACACCAAAATAAAATGAAACTGCCATTAAAAGAAAAATACTTTTAAGGAAAGAAAAGAAATTCACTTTATGTTTGAGTGCCTACCATGTTCCCCCTTTTTGTAGTGCCTTGTCGTAATTAATTCCTACTGATTGTCAGGAAACCCAAAAGCCTATTAGCTAGGAGACAACTGGCATTGAAAAGCAAGCAAGTCATTAATGCAGAGGTGATGGCAGCTGAATTTAAAGGGGGAAATCATGTCAACAACAGATAAGCTGTAAGACTGCAGGCTGAGTGAAAAAAATGACAGTGTTCCAGGGGCTGGCTAACAACTATCGGGAGAAGACAGCCTGAAATAACCTCAGTCAATACGAGACAGGGCAGATTATTGAAGGCCATGCAATCGAGATACCGTAAATAACTGTATCCAAGAGGAAAGGGGATCAAGATCTAATGGGGATTTAAGTAGATATTCCTGGGAGGGGCTGTATGTATAATTCTCTCTATTGGATATCCGTATACAGCCATGGGGAAACGTAGGTTGGGACGTCATGATACTCCTGGAGGAAGAAGAAAGAGATGCTCTTGTGTTTTGGAGTTGAGCACAGAGTTCACAGTGGCTGATCTTACAGAAACTCAAGCGGTGCCATCATATCCCAAGAAGGAAGGAAATGGATAGACACAAAGTGGTCTCCTGATGACATACTCAGACTTTGCCCTGGTTGTTTTCTGCTGGTGTGAATAAAACAGTGACCAAACCTACTTTTGAGAGGAAAGACTTTATGTGGCTCACACATCCATGTCACAGTCTGTTACCATAGGAAGTCAGGGAGGGACCCTGGAGGCAGGAACTGAAGTAGAGGCCATACAGGAATACTACTTGCTGGCTGGCTCTCCATGGCTTGCTCAGCCTGGTTTTATATACAACCCAGGCACCTTCCCAGGACAGAAACTGCTCACAGTAGACTGGACCTCCCTAATCAATCATTAATGGACAAAATGTCACATAGACATGCCCACAGGCCAATCAGATGGTTCCCTCTTCCCAGGTGACACTAGTTTGTATCAAGTTGACAAAACTAATGCACACAGAAATTAAAGGCTTATGATAATAAATGATTTCATATTGCTTGAGAATAGGTATTCCCTTTCCAAATTATTAGTTTTACATATACACCTGTAGATATATGCAGGTAGATTAACACTTTAGGCACAAGCAGACATTTCACTATTTGTATATATTACCAGAATATACATATTCAAATGGCCAAGAAACCTTTGTCAAAACTTGTTTTGGAAAACTTGGAGCCCTGTAATAATCAAGAGTACTTTACAAGTGAGAACTGAGAACCATGTGCATCTCCAGTACTGAGAGTTGTCAATGGCTGCCTTATGAGTGAATGGAATACGAGCAGCTGTTACAGTAATTTAAAATCTCTATATTAAAATACCAATAATTGCTGTCAAACCAATTCTTAATCTGTCAAACAAAATTACTTATGGTGTCTCTGTGCCATATGGAACAGAGGCTTGGGGCCTCGTCAGGTCACTTTTGAGTTTATCTACACTTTGACTGAGTATGCTCCATACACTGCTTTGCATTCCAGCCAGTTCATCCTGTCTGCTTCTCTGCCTTGAGGTTTTCCTTATACCAGAAGCCTGAAAGTGCTGGCGCCTTAATGTCCCTCTGCAGGATAAATGGTGGGGAAAATGGTTTCCCCATCCTCTGCTCTATAATCATAAGTTGTGGTCTACAGATCAACTACTCAAAGCAGAGACCTGTTCATTAACTCATCACTTACTGCTTGCGTCTTCTCTTTGTCTTGTGTTCCTTACTCCCAATTTGTATTTCTTGGGCTTGCTTTCCAGCAAAACTATCTGCACTCAAGTCCTTTTCCAGGATCTAAATCCTTAAATGACCTCAGTATCATATGGTGATTTGCTGGCCTGCTTTGGAAAGCAATTAGTTGTCTGCAAAAAGCAAACTAAAGGGTCAGACCCTCATGCCTTCTACCTGGGTTGTGAAAATCATTGGAGTCATTATTTAATGACTGACATGTCCTGTGTGTTGTGGGGTCTAGCCACTAGAACAAAACCGGTTTAGCCTGGAGGATCTCGCACTTGCAAATGGGACTTGAAGTATGGGAAAAAATGATGAGAATACCACATTCAGAGAGGATTCAGACCTCAGGATGTTCCAAGCAGAGGGTCTGCTTCGGGCAGACTAGCAGCTCATGGATATCCACAGTCCCTCTTCATGTTTTCTAGTTTTAACATGTTTGGCTGAGAACACACGTACAGTTTCAGAAACCCAGTATTGCCTCTCAGGTCACTACAGTTTGGGACATGGTGACTGAGTCTTGTGGGTGACAGCTTTAATACTGAAAGGCAAAGGATATGCTTCTCTAAGTGGCTGCTCCATCAATCAGGTGGGATACCGGCTGCCCCAGGTAAACCACAAAACCCAAATGTTCATCCCTGCTGACCCTTGATTTTGCCAAGCATGTTCCCACCTCCAGCCCTTCCCTCAAAAATTTACATAGCTCCCTCCCTCTCAGTTTTAAGCTCTGTTTAGTCTTCTCCTGCTGTCCTGTATGATATCACCCCCCTATATTGTCCCTGAGTATTGCCTTCCCTGTTTTACTCTCCCCCCTTATTCCTTCTTTTCATGTGTTTGTGTATTTGATATGTACGCATATGTATGCATGCCTGCACTTTCGTGCACATGGAGACCTTAGATTGATGTTGGAGTTGTCCTCAACTGCTTTTCTACCTTGTTATTTTGAGGCAGAGTCTCTTAATCAAACCCAGAGGTTGCTGATATGGCTCCTCTCTCTGGATGATCTGTCTTCTGAAGCTGGAATTACAGTTAGGCCACCACACCCACCTGACACTCATGTGGGTTCTAGGAATCCAAACCTTGGCCCTCATGCTTACACAGTAAGCACTTTAACCACGGAGCTGCCTCCCTGGTCCTTCTCCCACCATTTTGTTCTTATTCATAAGTAACCTAATGCCACCTATTTCTTCCGTGGTGCTAGGGACACGCCCAACTCCCCTGTTCTACCTCTATCCTTTCAGCTAGCCTGGTCTCGAGAGGGTGTTGATAAATAGTTACTAAAAGTACAAGCAAATTCCACCAGCTACAGATGAAGTTGTATAGTCTCATCTGGAATCATTGAGCTCATGGGTCTCAAGCAAGCAATGGTATTTGGTGGAAAACAGTGTCCTTGCTTTTCAAGATAGTTGTATGTAGCAGCTATGAATACATAAGCAGGGTTATATTACCATAGCCTTATAAGGGTCACAGAATTCAAATCATCAGATATCTACTGTACAAATAAATTCTGAAATTTCAGATCTCAGAGACTATATTTAATTCACTAAAACAAATTAATTTATTCATGAATTCACGTGACAGGAATATATCGAGTATGTATGACGGGTGTGCTGTTAGCTAAGGTGCTATATTTGAGTTTTGAAAACTCAGCTTTATACTTCACTGTAAAAGCCATCTCTTGCTGTAATGGATAAGACAATTTTATCTTTAAAAAGAAAGTCTTGCTTTACCCGTTATTTTATTATAAGCCTTATTTATTTAACGCAAAGGTCCTCAAGAAGAAGTTCTCATAGTAAAGCTTTCGGATGGAGTTTCAGACAATGCAGGCAATGTTAAAAGTAAACATTTTCCTGTGGAGAATAGGGGACAGAAACCCCACTGGATTTTGCAATACTGAATGCTCACTATTACAAAAATTAAGTAGTTGCTTGAGCCTAATTGTGTACTGCTTGTTGCTTCCTCTACAAACCTTCCTTGCTGGAAGCCATGGTCATTCACTCATGCCAACTTTCCACAATGCCACCAGCCTTTGCCATTCTACTCCTCGCCTCAGCCTGCCCTTCCTTTCCTTTCATTCCAGTTCCCTGTATCCTTCTCAGGAGCCATGCCCCACCTGGTGTGGCCCACCATCTTGAAGGCTTTATCGGCGTAACCGCCCGCTTACATTCCCCTTTCTCTGAATTGATTTATAGCCCAGGCTTAGGAAGTAGGCTTCCTTCCTTCTGCTGTGCCATTCCTGTGATGTATCACCCTCTCCTTCACCACCCAACTTATTAAAGGACAAGTCTGTTTGCACCACTTGACATTCTCTTGATTTCTTCTTCTTTGTAGCATAAAAGCCCAATTCCCCCATGGTACCCTGGTTTATTCCTTTTGGCCCCACAGGTCAATTTCCAAATGTCTTTTACTTCCAAGTCTTCTAAAAAATAAAAACCAAACTTTTAAAAAGAAGCTCATAATAGAAGAGAAAAGCATTAAGGCAAGAAAGGGCATCCATGCAAAACAAATGGCTGCAGCCTTCAGGGAAAGGTATGGCCATTTACCAACCTGAATTACAGATTTAATCTGTACCTTTAACCTCTCCAGGCCAAATGTTGGAAAAGCAGGACATGGCATTTTGAAAAATCATCTCATTTACATGAGAAAGGAAATCAGAAATTCTCAAGTCATCCATTGTGCTGCCCTGTAAGTCTTTCTCTAACCAGGTTATTATTATTTACTTTGCTAAGTTCTAATATTTTTGAGCTTTATGAAAAGAAATTTACATATATGATTTTACCTTGTAAATACAGAAATGATAACTTTTTTTACTATAAAGAAACCAAAACCTCTTAAATGACTCTTACATCCACGAGAAAGAGATATGACTGAAGCAATAAGAGAATAAAAAAAAAAAACTAAGATTCAAAATTCATTTTTATAAATCCTCCTTTAAATCTTGGGTGAGATCCAACAACCTCACATTAAAATTTTAGAAGCCTTGACTTGAAGGACATGGGGCAATTTATTTTATATTGACAGCTTCCAGAGCACCTGGTCTATATATCATCATCAATTTTAAAAACGATAAATAAGGAAAAATCATATGTGGATGGCCTAAGTTTTATTATTTTCAACGGATCAAGGGGATAATGCAATCTTTGCCCAAAGAACAAAATTTTTAAAAATTTAAGAAAAAGAAATAAATCTTTGGTCTCGATGTGGTGTATATTTATTTGTACAGACTTGATTACTACGGGCTTTTCAAAGAGGCCCAGGGCAGCCCATTTGGGTTCGACAGAAATTCAATAGAATTTGAGGATTATGACTAAAATGTGTCCCAAGTAGGTTAATTCACTCATACGATTTCAATAAAGTACTGAGCGATTAGCATAAAGGTGCATTCGCTCCTGTGGATACCGCAGGAGAAATACAGAGTCCCTGGAACCAGGCTGCAGTGGGCATACATGAATATGCCATCTCGATTCCTCTCTCTCCCCAACACTATCTTTATTACGCAGAGCAATTCAAGCATCTATAGACTCTGGGTGCTTTTTGGTGCCCTGGTTCCTAGACATCACCCGAGAGCCAGACATTTGCCAAATTTCCTCTGAGTGCTGCACTAGGAAGGAAAGCTGGGACTCCGCTGACCCGAGAGCTTCTCACCATGGGTCTCAGGAGATTTCAGTTCCTAAATGGACCTTCTAACCATCGTGAAAGCAGAGCGGATAGCAGAAATTATGTATCCCATTTCTCAAGGAAAAACACCCAAGAGGACGTAAAACATTTCTAGGCATGGGCTTTTTCCTCGTTTGTATCTCCCTCCCAATCTCTTTTCATTTATTTTTAAAGCCCCCACCTCCTTAAACATCTCCAGAGTTCATTCTAAAGGAAGCAACACAAAGACTACCCATCCTCCAGTCAAAGGGATTTCAGTATGTAAATGTGGAAGACTTGGCGATTAAAGTTGTGGGAAGGGAAGGGAAAGGTGATCATTAAACACCCTTCTCTTTGGGTTAGACAAGAGATAAACAATAGAAATTGCAGAGTCAGGCAGTCAGGGATCCTACAGAGGAGGGGCTGGAAAGTGTCAGAAAAGCTCCCTTCAGAACCAGGGACACCGGCAGTCTCAAAAGGTGTAACCATTATCCTGTTTTCCTGCCATGTGCCTCAAAGCAAAAGGCTTACTTCCACATGCCCATGTTATGAGGTCAGGGAAGGGGAAACGAGAATCCCTACACCCAGAAACAGAACAGAAACTGTATGCACTCAGACTTGCACTGTCCCGCAGTGTTTGCTGGTGGCATCAAGTCAGGAAAAGCAAATCGCTGGTTGTGGGGCGCAGTTTGGGGAGCGTGGATCTAATTGCACGCTACTCACTCTTACACCAGATTTTTACAAACCTGGCCTAACCCTACTGCTTTCCTCCACACTTCACACACCAAGTGCATCCTGCCCACCTCACGGTTTCCACCATCAGTCAGCCAGAGAGGAGGGATCCTAGCGGGGATTCCTGGAAATGTCAACCCCCCCCCCCACACACACACCTCGGATCCTCCACCTTCACCCACACTGCTATTGCACAGACACAGACACACAGACACACACGCTCTGCCATGACTGTCATCAGGCCCGCTCTTCTCAAAGCCAGTTATCAGTGCGCACCGGACGCCTGGCATCTCTGGTACACACCCTTCCCCCGCCTCGCTGGTTCCAGGCATTGCCCCCTGGGTGTCGCCTGCAGTCCCCGTTCATCCTCACTATTGTTCCACGCAGCACCCCTCGCTCCCAGGATCGCCCTTCCGAGAGCAACCAGGCTCCGTCCGGGGCGTCGGGCGCCCCGCACTCACCCAGCCCGCCCTGGCGATGGTACCTCGCTTGACAGCTGGGTCCGCGGGCCCGCGGAAGCAGGCGGCGCTAGTGACAGCGACCGTGCCAAACCTGGGAATAAAGCTGCTCTCCAGCCGCTCCTGCCTCCAGCGCCACCATCTTTCCCCGCCGCCACCGGGACCGCAGCCGCCCGCGCCCCGCTCCGGCTCTAGCTCGGCAGCCGCTCGGGCCCCTCCGGCCGCGGCCCCACCCCCTGCTCGCCGCCCGCTCGCCCTCGTGACGCGCGCCGCGGCCGGGCGGCTGCGACTGACGGCGGGGGGAGCGCGCGCACGCCGCGTGCAGCAGCGCCCCTGCCTCCCACGCCCACCCGCGTGCGCGCGCGGCGCGGGCCCGACGCGACGGCGCAGGAGTCCCGCTCCGGCGCGCGTGAGCGTGCGAGGTGTCCGCGCCCCTCGCCGTGGCCGCGCCTGCATTCAGAGCGCGACTCCCTCCCTCTCGTGGCCGTGTTCCTAGAGTGGACTAAGTGGCTGCCTCCCTCGGGGACCCACAGGGACCTCCATCGTCCCCAGCCCCAGGTCTCTAACGTGCACCCCGGGCCCGATCTCTGAGTATGGGTTTTGGCCAAGCTTAGGACACCGATAGGAGCAGCCGCATGGACGGCTGTGCGTGTCCTCTTGTTGGTGACATCGGGCTTTCCCGCTTCCAGGGTCTGAAACCGGGAGGCTCCTTGGAAAAGGCTTCCAACGCGGCTCTGCGCTCCGCACGTGGCCGCTAGGGGGCGCCCGCGTGGGCTCGTGCGGAACAAGCTGGCGGCCTGGCCGCCCACCCGGGGCGCTGCCCAGTCCCACTCCACCCTCAAAGCGTCTGGAAGGCGGGATCAGGAAATGGTCCACTTGGCTTCTCGGTGCTGGTTGCTAGGAGCTTCAAAGAGTCTTCTATCCCGGCACGCGTGATCCGCTCGAAATATGACTTGGATCTCAGGAGGGTGGAGACTCTTTGCATCAGGGACCAGGTGGCAGGTGCTTAATGAAAAGCTGGACTGGACCCCCCCGGGGGCTGGGGTGGGGGGTGGGTTCTGGCGCTAGCCCCACGTGTAATAGGCTGTGTGGTAACTACATCGTTCCCTCTCTTCCGGACGGAGTTCTCAATTTAAAAATTAAGTCATATTTCCCCGAAACCTCTTAATTTTCCAGTCTCTCTTCGTACACTTATTCTCGTCTAGTGGAATGAAAATAAAAAGCCTTGCTTATCCGACCTCAAGAGAGATAAGCCTGTCGTTTCATGGCGTTTCCATATTGAGCACAGTACCTCCAGAAGTATCTGCGGATGTAGCCTGAAGCATTCTAGAATTCTTGTTTAGCTTTAAAATTCGTATGAATTTTGCATTCTTCTTCATAATGGATTTCTTTGCTTTGACAAAGAAGACTATAGCTTCTCCTATCCCCTAAATATAATAAAACATACAGGAAGTATGTATCATTGTTGCTTATCCTATAACTATTCATTTTGTTAGTAAAGATACTCTCACCAGTGAAAGCCAGATGGTGTCCTCGTCCCATAGCATTCTGGGGAAAATGTTACACAACCCAGAGCAACTGTGAGCCTTCCAGCTGTGAAGGTGCAGGGGGATCTGATGTTGACTGAGCAGTCTGAGGAAATGGCTTTTCCAGACCAGGTAGAAGGAAGTAAAGGTGTGAGGGCCCCCTGGCACAGGATGCCTCAAGCAGGCAGTACTTACAACTTTTACTTCTTGAGCAAAAAAAAAAAAAAAAAAAAAAAAAAAAAAGGCACCAGATGGTGAGAGTTGGGATTGATCCAGCAAGAGCAAGAAGTGGGATCACTTTTCTGTTCTTGAAAGGTGCTTGAGGCAGCTGGATGGAGAGAGAGCAGCTCAGAGGCTGAATCTAAGGCAGGAAAAACCGAGGCAGGAGGAATCCCGAACCCCTTGCTCTGCCTGTTTAGTGAAGCTTTCTGGGTTAGGTGTGTCTTCTAGCTGGCAGCTCTATTAGTTTTTGCCTTTGCTTCCATTTGTACCTTTTTTTTTGGGGGGGGGGAAGGTGATTTCAGAATACATTTCTGTCATTGCCTCTGTTTCCTTATTGTAGGTTTACTGTGCTTATCTGGTTAAGTTTTATGTTTAATAGAAGAGTATAGCTCTTTGGTGAGAAGCATATTTTGATGCTGCAGTAGGTAGTTAAACCTTCGTCATCCTGATAGCTCGAGAATCGCTTTAGAGATTCCCTCTGATGAAATTTCTAGGTTGATTTGACCGAGCAGGAAGACCCACCCTAGATATGGGCGGCACCTTTACACAGACTGGCTCTAGACTGCTTGGATATAAAGGAGAAACGGAGTGGAACCCTGCACTGTGCTCCTCGCTCTGCCTCCTCACAATGGACTCATTGTGACCAGCCACCACAGTATGCAGGCCTCCACGCCTGCTCCACCCTGATGGAGACTTCCTTCCTAAGTTGCTGCTGTCTGGCATTTTGTCATAGCAATTTTAAGAAAAGCAACTAATACAGGTGTATCAACTTGTTACCATTTTGTTTGCCAGCTCATTTTTTCCCCTGTGTGTTGTGTGTTATTCCCACTAAACTCTGAGTGACAGAAACATTGTTGTTTTACTGATACTTTCCCCTCAATCTTAGATCACAGGGGTTTGGTGTATATTAAAGCAAATATACAAAAGTACTTTGCTAGCATTACTGTAACAGCAGTTATTTGTCAAATGTTTATATATGGAAATCTTCCTTCCAACGGAAATGTAGATGTCCTTGGTCCTTCTGGATGGTGTGTTGTGCCTCATCTAGCAGGAAGCTCCAAACCACATTTGTAGTTCAGTGTGGGAAATGGAGGGGCCTTTGTGGCATTTATGTTACACCCTTCCTTTAGTGTTAGTCTATTTATAGATTCCCTGGGTCTGCATTACTGGTATGTTTCTACCTTCTTATTGATACTCTTATAAGGACTTCAAATATTTATGTCCATCTTCTGTTATTAACAAAATCAAAAACTGCTGTTCCTTGCTTCAAAGGGCAGTATATAAAATACTGGCAAACTGCCAGCCACTGTAGCAGGTAACAGTCCGAGACAGGGTGCCAAGTGACTTGGGTCCAAATTAAAGCCTTATCTGCTGATGCTTGCAGGTCACAAGTCTGTGCATGCAATGGCTCCTGGATAATAAGTCTCTCCAGGACCATTCCTGAGGTCCCCTGCTCCACCAGCCTCGAGCCCATTACAATTACCCTTTGAATACTGTTTACCACTCAAGAGAGAAGGTAGGGGTTCATGAACATTTTTTTTACTTAGGTTTCTTGTTGATAGTGGACAACTTAAGGTTATGGAATTCAAAACTTCAAACTCCACAGGTATGTGAGCATATCTTCTGGGGTTTGATGTGGCTCTAGACAGACCAAACTGTGCACATCTCTTCTGACAGCAGGTGCTATTGTCCCTTGATTTTGATGTCTTCAGGTGACTAGTGTCTTCCTGTCGTAGTCTTTGAGTTTGAGTCTTAAAGGCTGAGACAGCACATAGGACAATCACAGGATAACCTTTGGTAATGCACTTTTCCCTGACTTTAGTTCTGCTAGCTCTGATAGCCCAGCAAACTATCTAATTACTATACACTATAAATATTCTGTCAAAGCGTTTAAAATGCACAAGTAAAGTAAAATGATGGATTCTATGCATCCTAAATGTCAACAGGCTTGCCCGTGTATGCCATTTCTCCTTTTATCAGCCTTTCCTCTGGGTAGAAGTCCTGCCCTGCCCTGGCTACACAGTGTCGCTCCTTTTCTTCTCTAATTCCCACACAGGTCAGAGTCAGTCAGTCACACCCACGTGCTCACTATGATTCCAATTGTACCTGTGTTTGGCTGATATGCTGGGAGATGCGAAGGGGCTCTGTGGAGTAAACCCACCTCCAAGGTGATGTTTCTGAGGGAAGAATGCTGCCAGAAGATGGCGCTATTTTATTTTTATAATTACATTCCAACCTCAGTACTCCTTTCCACTCTCCTCCCACCTACTCTTGCTTTCCCCCTTCCTCTAGGTTCACCCCTTGTCCACTCCTCCTCATGGGTAAAGGCTCCCATGAGCAGTCAACAAAGCCTGGCACATTAAGCTGAGGCAGAACCAAACCCCTCCCCAATGCATTAAGGCTGAACATGGCATCCCATCACAGGGAATGGGCTCCAACAAGCTAGCTCATGTATCTGGGTTAGATACTGATCTTACTGCCAGGGGCCCTCAAATAGTTCAAGCTTCACTACTGTTTCCCACATATAGAGGACCTAGTTCGATCCCGTGGAGGCTCCACAGCTGTCAGTCTGGAGGCCATGAGTTCCCACAAGCTTTGTTCAGCTGTCTCTGTAGATTTCCCCTTCATGATCTTGACTTCTCTTGCTCATGTATTCCCTCCTCCCTCTCTTCTACTGGATTCCCAGAGCTCAGCCTAATGCTTGGTTCTGGATCTCTGCATCTGGTTCCAGCAATTACTGGATGAAGGCTTTATGATGATAGTTGGAATATTCACCAATCTGATTTCAGGGGTAGGCCAGTTTGGGCGTTCTCTCCTCTACTGGTAGGAGTATTAGGTGGGGTCATGCTCATGGATTCTTGGCAATGACTCTAGCACCAGGTTTCTCCCTAACCCCATAGTGGCTGTCTCTATTAAGGTATCTCTTTCATTGCTCTTCCACGGCATCCTGTTATCTCATGTTCTCATCCTCCCTCCCCTTTACCAACCCTGCCCCCAGTTTACCCAGGAGATCTGATCTGATTTCCTCCCTCATGGTCTTATCCCCTTCCCCTCCCCTTTACCAACCCACTCCCAGTTTATCTAGGAGATCTCACATTTTCTTTATTCATTCTTCAGTTTCCAGGTTCTCACTATTATGAATAAAGCTGATATGAACATTGTTGAGCAATTTAATTTTCCTTGTGGTATGATCGAGCCTCCTTTGGGTTGGAATAGCTGTGTCTTGACGTAGACTGATTTCCACCTTTCTGAGAAACTGCCATACTGATTTCCAAAATGACTGTACAAGTTTTCGTTCCCACCAGCAATGGTGTAATGTTTCCCTTACTCTTCATCCTCTCTAACAGAAGCTATCATATATACATACATATATGTATATTAATCTTAGCCATTCTGACTGGTGTAAGAAGGTATCTCATTGTTGCTTTGATTTGCATTTCTCCGATGATTAAGAGTGTTGAACAATTCCTTAAATGTCTTTTGGCAATTTGAAATTCTTCTGGTGAGAACTCTCTTTTTGCCTCTATATTCCATTTTTCAATTGGATTATTTTGTATTTTTAAGTCTAGTTTCTTGAGTTCTTTATATATTTTGAAGACCAGCCCTCAGTGACCCAAAAACTCTACCAGGGAACTTCTACAGCTGATAAACATCTTCAGCAATGTGTTTGGATATAAGATTAACTTTTAAAAAATCAGCAGCTCTCCTATGTACAAGTGATAAACAGGCTAAGAAAGAAATCAGATAAACATCACCCTTTACAATAGCAACAAATATAAAATATATTTGGGTAACTTTAATCAAACAAGTGAAAGACATGTATGGCAAGAACTTAAGTCCCTAAAGAAAGAAATTGAAGAAGATATCAGAAAATGAAAAGATCTCCCATTATCGTGGATAGGTTGAATCAACATAATAAAAATGGCAATCTTGCCAAAAGCAACATGTAGAGGATTGCAAATAGATTCATAGCTATCACCGTGCATACAATTCAAGTCTAAGTGGATCAAGGATCTCAACTTAAATCCAGCTACACTGACCCTGATAGAAGAGAAAATGGGAAGAAGCCTTGAACACTGGCATAGGAGACCACTCCCTAAACGTAACACAGTAACACAGACACCGAAACCAACAATCAACAAATGAAACGTCCTGAAACTCAAAAACTTCTGTAAGGCAAAGGACACAGTCAGCAAGACAAGATGGCAGATTTTAAAAGGTGGTTTTATGCGTATACCAATCCCAAGACCAATAGCGTCGACTAACCTCAGCCTATCCAAGTCTTGCAAGTCACTTGGCTGACTGGGAGTGGCAAGAACAAAACCTAGGGCCCACAAGAAGAGGAGAAAGGCCAGAAGGGAAGAAAACACCAACTTCCCTGTTCACCACTACTTGTCGTGGGGGAGAGCCAGGAGCTGAGGCCTGAGGTCTGCATCACCTTGCTGTGATGAAATACCTGTCAAGGGACAATTTAAGGAAGGAAGAGCTTGTGTTAGCTCACGGTTTGAAGTGACAAAATCTCGTCCTGGAAGGGAAGGCAATGGCAGTGCAAGCGAGAGGCAGCTGGCTCCACTGTGTCCGCAGTCAGGAAGCAGAGAGAGATGAATGCTGGTGCTCAGCCTGCTTTTCTCCTTCCTCCTTTTTATTCAGTGCGGGCCCTCGGTCCATGATGCTACCTACTTCAGGGTGGATTGATTTTTTTTTCCTCCCCAGTTCACAGACCCGCTTGAAAGTATGCCTCATAAATGCCCTAGGCATTTCTTAATCCTATCAAGCCGGCAGAGGAAGCTAACTGTCATATAGCTGCAAGTAAATTGGAACACAAATTGAAATAGTTACAGCGATCATCGTGATATCCTCCGGACTTTAAAGATGAAGAGTTGGGTATGGCCATGCATATTAGCAACCCCAGCTTTCAGGAGGCTGAGGCAAGAGGCCAGCTGAGGCTGCGTAGTACGACCCTCTCTCATAAAGTAAAACAAAAACTCCACCAAATTTACTGATTCTTTTTAGAACAACAGAACACATTTTCTGTTCACATTTTAACAACAAAACCCAGATCATAAAATGGAACAGCTGAAGATGTGCAGTGTTTGACATCTGCAGGATCATGAGTTGTGCCCAACCTGAGTTACAGACTAAGGTGAAAGTAAGCCTGGGATCCACAGTGAGATGCTGCCTCTGGAAAGCATGAAACATAATATAACAAACAAACACACACAAATAAACCCCAGACCCCAGATGGATGACCACAGTGTTTAACATATACACAGAATAAAATATATCAAAATGTTAATACAGTAAGAATTCACCAAAGTAGTAGGGTAATTTCCTCTGGATATTTGGGGGAGTGGAGGTCTGAAGTTAGCCCACCTGCTTTCCTGGCTGGAGTGGCCTGTGTGTTTGAGGGGAGTGTTCCCTGGAGTTGGGGGCTGGGATAAAGCAGGGAGTGGGGGCAGGGGGCTAAGCAGGAAGATCTGTGGGACCCACTGGAGATGGGGGCGGGGGCGAGGAGGTAAGGGAGGGAGGGGGGTGCAGTGGGTGGTCTGCTATAGAGCTGGGGGTGAGACTTGGGGATTGAATTTGGAGGAGAGGAAGCAGAGCTGGATGGCTTCAGTCAGCCTACCTGCTTCCCTGACTGCAGTGCAGTATGTAAAATATTTGAAGATACTCTGTGTACGATCTTAACTTGGGGAAAAAAAGGCAGATTATTTGAAAATTCTGATGTAAAATTCATGTCATAAAAATTACTACTGGGACATTTCAAATTCTAAAGCATTTTCCCAATTTAAAAAGCCTCCAAGATTTATTTTAAATGCCACATACTTCAAGAAATCATTTTCATGTAGCCAGTCTGAGAGCAATGGGAATAGTCTGCAGAGACACTTGGATCCTTCCCTTTGGTTATTAGATTGCTGAAACAGTAGTCCCCAAGAAACTAGGATCCCCTCCTCCCAGCAAGTGCTGGCAGAAGGCAAAGGCTGAGGCTTGGTGCCAGCCAACAGGGGAGACTTGTCTCCTGCAAGAAGATTTCACACAGTGCTCACAACTCAGAACAACATACAGGGGAGACCAGAGCCATGGCAGTGACCTGGATTGGGTAGATCCTTATCTAAACCCAAAGCTCAGGTCAGGATTTGGAATAGGAGCGTGAGCCATTCATGCCTCTTTGTCCGTCTTCCCAAGGTGATGACACGAAATAAATCCCTGGCCCCTCCCTCACTCCCACCCATGCTGCCACAGATTTTCGAACATAGAAAACCAATCAGAGCCATGTTCTCAGTAGCGCACTATATTATCTGAACATTTGTTCACAGCCCTAGTCAGCTCACAGGACCCTGGGACATAAGTCGACAAAAAGTTAACAGATGGGTTGCTCATTCTGCTTCACACTCGCTTAAACTCTTGGTTGTTTCCAAATTTATTTCAGTCATAAAGTACCTGGATATTATGCCCATCTCGTTGGAGTACCATAAAATATTGATATATTTAATACCTCTTACAAACCAGGGACAACTTTACTAGAAGAAAATATGGCTTTGTGTTCACTATAAAATATAACAGCACAGTCAGGGGCACATTTCTTCCAGAATAAGGAGCCATGAAATTAAGTGCTTAGCAATTTCATACTTTTGCCAGTACGTGTTTGCTTCAGATGTGCATCTTTTTGTCATCTTATAAAAGGCACTAACGGGGATGGAGAAAAAGGCTCAGGTGGTAAAGTGTCTGGTGCACAAGCGTAAGGAATGAGTTCTATCCATAGCACCCTCATGAAAGCTAAGTACAACCATACAACAGCAGATGTCTGTGATCTCAGTGTTCAGAGACAGGCAGATCCCTTGAGCTCATCCAGCCAGCCTATCCAAATAGATGACCTCAGAATTCACTGAGACAGTTGATTACAAAAAAAAAAAAAGTGAGGCCTCTGGCCTTTACCCACATGTATACCCAGAACTATGCAAACCTGCACGGATCCAGATGAACATATATACACCACACATATGCTCGAGTAAACAAGAAAACAGAATGCTAAACACCAGTAGCATAAGGCATATGTCCAGGGTAAAAATGTAAAAACCCATAGAATTTTAATAGTCATTTTTCCTCTTTTAATGGTTTATAGAGAAACAAAGAAAAAATAGGCCACCATTGATCATATTTGACAGAATAATTCACTAGTGCCATTTCTGGGGCAATGCGGAGATACCAAAGCATGATTTAAGATCACCAACTCTAGACTTGTGTTTGTGTGTGTGTATATGTGTGTGTGGGGGGGCAGATTATATCCCAAGTGCCATGGTGTCACCTCTCAATATAGTTTCTCAATATAGTTCCTGAGCCCTGATAGTAGGAGCTCATTGTCAATTAAATCCCTTGCTGGTTCCTCTTCCAAACATTATCAAATATTGTGGCTGGTGGACTTATTAGTTATCTTTCTAATTATCCTATTCTGACATTCAAAGTGATCAACGTGATTTTTTTTAAAAATAATTTCCTGTTTATTTTTTTTAATCAGGTTCAATGAATTCTATTGACTTAAAAGTAAGACTCAGAAAAAGTTTTAATAGTAAATAGTATATGGACAATTTTGACAGATCTTCATCTCTGCAATCTCTCTCTCTCTTTCCTCTCTGTGAGTCTGCACCTGTCTCTCTGCCCCTGCCTCTCTCTGCCTGATCCCTATCTCTTTTTCTCATTGTGATGGTTACTATTGGTTGTCATCATTATTGAATCTGGAATCACTGTGGAGATAAACCTGCAAACAATCCTGTGAGGGATGACTTAGAGGCTCAGCCTCTGGGCATGCCTGTAAGAAATTCTCTTGGTTGGCATGTTGGGAGTGAGAAAATTGCTCTCAATATGAATGGGGCCATTCCTGGGCAGGGTCTGGATCTGTAGACCTGGAGAAACAGAGCTGCCTGAGTGCTGGTACCTGCCACTCTGCCTCCTGGTTGGGGTTCAGTGTGACTGCTGTCCCCTGAAACAGACCTCTCCATGATGACAGACTGCAAGTGTGAGCAGAAGTACCTCCCCTGCTGCAGTAGACTTTGTTGGGCATTTTATCACAGCAACAGGAAAAGTAAGAAATTTCATATTCATTTTTCTCGGGGTCTACCCTTATGTTTGCACAGTGTCATCAGAACGAACATTAGCAATGCTAAGTGTTTCTAATAGGTTGTCTATGAAAAAGACAGCAACCATTTAGATCTTCATTCATCTCCTACCACATGCCAGCTACTGTGGTACGAACCTGAAGGCCCAGCTCTGTCTTGAAGAACTTCTGTGTCTTAAGAAAGTCAGGCAAACCTGACAGACAATTTTACCAATATATACTGGCTATGATAAAAACTACTCAAAGGAGATATGGCCAAATATGGTGTTTTGGTTATAGATACAATTTATTCCTTTTGCTAAATGAAGGCATTTAGGGCATTAAAATAACTATTTTATAGAAATCAAATGTCTGCCAATGCAACTCCCTATAGAGTTAATTTTATTCTTTTTGTTTTGTATTATTTATTTATTGAGACAGGGTTTCTCTGTGTAGCTCTGGCTGTCCTGGAACTCACTCTGTAGACCAGGCTGGCCTCAAACTCACAGGCATCTGCCTGCATTAGTACCCTGAGTGCTGGGATTAAAGGTGTGTGCCAGCTCGGCCCAGCTAATTTTATTCTTTAAAGTGAATTTAATTTAAAATGTTTTGAAAAGAAAGCATAGTCTTATAGATTTGGCTATTTCCATTTAACCAGAAGGCTTGAGGATTTCTAGCTGAGATGTGCATTTGGAAACACTGAGTAAATACATGTGTCCACTTCAGGAGAGATAAATCTCACCTTCTGACTGGATGGGACTCAAAAAACAGAACTTGACAACTCTCATATTTCTTGTAAAACAGAAAACTGACTTTGGAAAAAGCACATATGTTACCACACACACACACACACACACACACACACACACACACACACACACTACACATATACAACACATCCATAGAATACACTCTTACACACATACACACATGCAGACATGCATATGACACATACACCTACATACACACAACACAAGCATACACACATATACATAACATACACAATACAAATTATAACACACAATACATACATACAAATGTGCATAACACACTCATGGACACACACACACACACACACACACACACACACACACACACACACACACACACACGGTTTCTACTTCTGTTCCTCAGAATTTACTTCATTTCTACCAGCTACCTCCAACTCCTATCTTCCTATTAAGTCTGTCCATGAAGATGCTTCTGGGTTAGGTCCACTTTGTTATGGATTGAATTTCCAAAGCACATTTTCTTTTCAGCACCCATGCAGCTAAGCACTGCAAATCAAATAGGTGGGGAGCTGCAGGAGCTGAGATGGAACTGAGAAACCTTTGAGTGCTGACAGATTTCCAGCCACCTGCAACATTGCCTGCTAGGTTAAGGAACTGCATGTCACGAGATCAGGGAAGTGGCTTTCCACCCATCCTTGCCCTTTGGGAATTATTCTCATCCTCACGGTGCTGTGAACTGACTGAGGGAATAGAATTGAATGAGACTCACTGAGCTGTGTAGCACAAATCTCAAACCTGTGAAGCAGGGAGGCTTTCCCGACAGGAAGGGCTGTGTTGTTAGCATGTCTCTTAAGGAGTAGTGAGTATGCAATTTACTTTTCTGTGCACAGAGCAAAGAGCAACCTCTTGTGATTCTTGCAGCATGTTACTTTTAAACAGTAGTGAGACATTTTTATCTATGGACGCTTTGTGGTTGATGTTTTTATATAGTAATAAACCAATCCCCCTACCGAGGTTCTTCCATGGATTATTGGTTCTAGGAGAAACCAGCAATTGTTACATACAAGAAAAGCTTTTGAAATAATATGCAGGTTCTAGATGTCAACTAAACTGGGTTTTGGCTTTTAGATTTGTGATGCTTTTATGAGGCTTTACTTGTGAGAAGGGAAATAGACATGGAGAGTTTCCACACTTAACAGTATGTCTCTGCAAGAAAGATTCTGAGGGTTCAGCAAGACTGTTTTGTAACTGTTGGTATAATGAGGAATAAACATATTACACGATAAAACATTCCATTTGGCCTAAACTTTTATTTTCTTTTTCCTTCTAGTTTAAAGAGGAATACAACCAGTTTTGTGGCTCATCAAAACTACTTTAGAACCAGTGAGATGCTAAGGGATTAAAGGTTATTGTAGTGTAAACCAGATAACCCAAGGTAGATCCCCAGAAGCCACAATGGAAGGAAAGAATGGACCCTGAAAGTCCTCTGACCTCTATGCGAATGACATGGCATGTGCATGTCCAAATTCATACACATCATATCACACACACACACACACACAAACTCATATGCACACTACACTAATAATAAGAAATAAAAAAATTAAAAAGTATTGTGTACCCTAGATGCTAGTTGTCAGGTGATACATGGGCAAAGTGAGTTATGGAGAAATACATAGAATGAAGTCTTATGGACACAATATGGAACCTCACCAGCAGTCCTTAGAACATGAGACACAGCCTCATTTCTTTCCTCTATGTTAAAGTAAATGAAAACACAGGAGGCTCTTTCACATATATAATTTGGCAAGAAGTAGACTATAGAAAATGTGCACATTAGTGACTCTGTGGAAACTCTAGCCGTCCATCATGTTCTCTTAAGCCAAAATGTGTTGAACATTTTCCTAGTAAATCTACATACTGACTGGATATGAAGATTCGTGCTCACTTCTTCATATGAATCGAACATCTATTTGTATTCACTGTGCCTGATGGGAGATGCCATTATGTATATATGTTTCTCATACTGGTTAATAATAAAGCACTGTTGGCCAATAGGAAAGGAAGATAGGAGGGACTAGGAGACAAGGAGGAAATAGGAAGTAGTAAGGAGGAGCCAAGATGGAGAGTCTGGAGAAAGCAGTATGCTGCCGGCTCCCCGGTAAGAGAAATGCATAGATCAGCAGAAATGGGTTAATAATTAAGATAGAGCTAGCCGATAAGAAACTAGTAACTGGCCAACAGGACAATATCAAATAATTTAGCAATGTTGTTGTTTACCACATAAAAGACTTGTGGCCAGACGAAGATAAAAATTTACAGTAAAGACAGATTCATATTAAGAATCTAAAGGTTTACAGTGTGTTTTAAAATAAGGAGACATGAAAAAAATAAAATGAGTTTAAAAGACAAAGAGGAACTGGGTGTAGTGGCACACGCCTTTAATCCCAGCACTTGAGAGACAGAGGCAAGCAGATCTCTGTGATTTGCAAAGTAAACCTGGTATGCAGAGTAAATTCCAGGACAGATAAGAGTTACAAGGAGAAACCCTGTCTCAAAAAATAGAAAAGAAACAGAATAATGAAAAGCCACAGATGGAGAAAATTTGTATACTGTACGGTATTATATTGTCTTGTATTGTTTGACTGCTGAGGAAACAACAACTGTTAAAGGAAATGCTGCTGGATTAATTCAATTTATATATTTTAAAAATGCTTGAATCCAACATTAAGTTCAAGGACAAGTACGGGGAAAAGGATTCATGTCCACAGAAAATGAAAAGCTGGGATTCCTACAGACTAATGTGGGATCAAGCCAGGCCCCCTGAAACAGTCGCTGATGATCCAACATTCAAAACAGCTTGGACAAAGCAGCCTCGCAGACACAGCCAAGATTCTCAACTTCTCAGGATCCCCCAGACAGCGCCCCCTGTCAGCAGGAAGTAGTTTGGAAAGAACGACGCCCAAACCCAAATAGTTTATAAATGTTTGTTTCATTTAAATGGACTGGTTATAAATGGTTAATGATCACAACCAATATTCTAAAGGTAAAAAGGGAATTATGGTATAGATATGGATACTTTGTATTGGAATGGATTTTCATTTATTGATAGAATTTAATGTCAATTTTGTGATATGTATATTCTCCTCTTGTTTAGGTATCGTGTTATTGAGCTCAGTTAGAAATGTAATGTACAATGTAGTACTATTATAGATAATTACCTATGATAGTCAAAGCTAGAGATTAGTTAGGTTTTTCAAAATACACAGAGATGTATTGAGATGGATAGGCATTCTCAAACCTTTCAAAGACCTACAGAATATGGCATTTAAAATGGTTTAGGGTTTTACTTGACAATGAGACATAAAGCTCTTGGCAATACCACCTGCACCAGAAAAGAAGATGGACATTGAAGAAACTCGCTTGGAGTTCCCCAAATGGCAAGACTAGCCATTTGGACAAGATACTGCTCTTGTTTGGACTGTTGACTGTGATGTAAAACTGGACATGCAGGACCCACAGGAAAGTGACTCCTGATTCAAGATGGACATTGCTACAGAGATCCTGCTCATGGAAGAGTCTGCGAGACAGTATGCAGGGCACGGAGAAAAGTGACTGACAAACTGCCAATACAAGAAGACAGTTTAAAGTTTCCTGCTTACTGGAGAGTCTGTCAGACACACATGGCCACGGGCTGAAGATGGAAGATTACAGAAGAACCGGGTGACTGAAAAGGCAAGATGTCTCTGTCATCTAGAGCATATATTATCCTCTGTGGTCTTGATGGAGTTGAAGACAAATAGTTATGGTTATAGTTTCCTAGTTAGGTTTAAAGATAAGTTACATATAGGACTAGATTCACAAATATAGGATAGATGATAGAATAGTTCTTTAGTCTGCTAAATGTTAATGGACTAAATATGTTAGCGGATCTTATTGATAACTGATGTGTTAATATTTGCTATGTTAAGGTTAAAACACTCTTTTTATTAAACAGAAAAGAGGAGATGATGGGAGATGCCATTAGTAATATGTTCTCATACGGTTAAAAAAAGCACTGTTGGCCAATAGGAAAGGAAGATAGGAGGGACAGGAGACAAGGAGGAAATAGGAAGGAGGAAGGAGGAGTCAAGATGGAGAGTCTGAAGAAAGCAGTAGCCACCCTCCCGGTAAGAGAAAACAAGATCAACAGAAATGGGTTAATAATAAAGGCAGAGCTAGCCGATAAGAAACAAGTAACCGGGCCAACAGTATTGTATCAAATACAGAGTCTCTGTGTGTTATTAGCGGCTGGCTTGGTGGCTGAACAAGAGCAGGCAGCGAACAGAAAAACAGTACTCGTTACATGTGCCTTTGAAAGAGTTCTGTGGTTTAGATTGATTTCACCGATCTGGATTATATACAGTGCTCCCAGGTCACAATTCTGGTCACCTGTCCTGGTGAATTCACTTATCAAGGACATTGAGACATTAACATTATTAATTAAAGAAAAACAAGGTCAAGAATGGTAGCTATTGTTCACATGAGCTTGGGAAGGACACTGAATTATTAGTCATGTTATCTCAGTGGCTGCGGGTTCATTTTAAGAATAAAGTAGGGAAGTAGTTTACATGCAATGCAGAGATGTTCAATTCTAGGGCAGCAGCATTTTGGTTCTGTAGTAGAAGAGTGTTCATGTACACACATACATTAAGACTTCAAGCACAATATTGAACAGGAGTGAGAGGGTGGTATCCTTACCATATTCCTGATTTAATTTCCTGTATATTGCTTATACTATGTTGAGATATGTCTCCTGTATCCCTAGAGTCTCCAGAGCTTTTATCACAAAGGGATGTTTGCTGTGTGATAATCCATTTGTATGCTGTGGATATGATTTACACTCATTGGTTAATAAAAAAGCTGATTTGGCATATAGCAATGCAGAATAAGGCCAAGCAGGAAAGCCAAACTAAAAATACAGAGAGATAGAAGGGTAGGGTTGGGAGATGTGAGCCAGCTGTCAAAGGGACAAGATGTGCTAGAGGACAGGTAAAGCCATGAGCCACGTGGCAAAATGTAGACTAATAGAAATGGGTTAATTTAAATTGTTAAGAGCTAGTTAGTAATAAGCCTGAGCTACAGGCTGAAAATTATGTAATTAATATAAGCTCTTTGTGATTATTTGGGACCAAGTAGTTGGGACAGAAAAGGCCCAACTCCATTTACAGATACTGGATTTGTCAAAGACCTTCCCCACCCATCTGGTGAGATGACCATGTGATTTATGTTCTTGAGTTTATGTGCTGGATTACATTTATTGATTTATTGATTTTTATATGCTAAACCATCCTTGCACCTCTGGAATGAAGCTGACTTGACCCTGGTGAATTATCTTTTGGATTTGTTCTTGAATTCACTTTGCAGTATTTTATTGAGATTTTTGTGTATTTTCATCAGGGAAGTTGGTTTCTAACTCTTTTTTGTAGTGTCTTTATCTGATTTAGTACTGAAGTTTTAATTAAAGGGTTTGGAAGCAGTTCTTTCCTTTTTATGGAATTGTTTCAGGAGTATTGGTGGTAGCTCTTGAAGGTCTGATAGATCCGGTGCTGCATCTATCAGGCCCCCGGGGTTTTCACTTTCATTAATGAGATTTTCACTAGTGCTCCTATCTCCTTGGTAATTATGCATCCATTTAAATGATTTACTTCATCTTGGTTTAACTTTGGTAGGTAATATACTTCTAAAAGTTCATCCATCTTATTTAGATTTAACAGTATTAGAGTGTAGACTTTAAAAGTATGTCCTTACTATTCTCTACGTTTTCTGTGTCAGTTGTAATGTCTCACTTTTCATCTATAATTTTATTTACTTGGATCTTCCCTTTCTTTTGGTTAGTTTGGCTGAACTTTTGTCAATTTTGCTAATCTTTGTTTGTTTGTTTTTTTTTTTAGAACCAACTCTCCATTTCATGGATTCCTTGCATTGTTTCTTTCATTTCATTTCTATTCATTGACTTCAGTTCTGATTTTGATTATCTCTTCTTGTCTACTGTGTGAGGGTGTGGTTTAGTTTTGTTTTTCCAGTCTTCATATGCACCATTAAGACATTCATTTGAGATCTCTCCAAGTTTTTATGTAGGCACTTCACATTATTAACTTTACTGTCGAGCCTGCCTTCATCATGTCCTATAGATTTGAGCATATTGTGCTTTGTCATTTAATTCTGAGAATTTTTAATTTTTCTCTTTTCTTCCTTAATCCAATTTTCATTCAGTTGTTTTGTGTTTAGTCTCAATGATTTTGTGTACTTTCTTTAGTTTTTAATTGATATTTAGCTTTATTCCACTGTGGTCTGAAGGAATTCAGGATGTTATTTTTATTTCTTAGATTTGTTGGAACTTGCTTCAGTTTTAACAATAACTACAACAGAATTCCATTTTTCTGATCTAATCTGCTATCTTGTATCTTTTTTTTTAAAGATCCATCTCTATTTAAGGTTATATTGAAAGATGTGTATCAATTTTTATCACATTTTGATTTTTGTGATGTTTTCGCAGATCTCTTTTCATTAATTGTTATGACATTGTTTGTTCCCTGCTACTTCTTAGGTATCCTTATTCTTCTCTTCAGACTTCCAGTATCCTCTGTGGAGCTGGCTCATCAAACAGCCCCAACTAGACCTGGGTCTGAGTCACAGCTGTGACTGTGGTGCAGGATCATCACACCACTCAGCTGACTAGCGCTGCCTCAAGCACTGCAGCTTGAAATAAAGTCGCTGTGCCTTTTACTGTACACATAGTTCTCTGCTCTCATAGAAACAGTGTTTCCTGTATGCAGAAACACTGTTGTTTCTATAAGACTAGAGCAAAGAGAGAGAGGGGGGGGGAGAGAGAGAGATAGAGAGGCCATAAAAGAGGGAGCCATTATAGGTCTGAAGAGAAAACTGACTCTAGAGAAATGTCCAGAGACAAAGATGACCCCAACTAACAATCTGAGCAACAGTGGGAAGGTTGCCTTAAATGACCTTCCCTGATGAGATTGTTGACCAACTATCCACCATTATAGAGCCCGCATCTAGTAGCTGATGGAAACAGAAGCAGACACCCACAGCTAAACACTGAGCAGAACTGGAATCCAGATGCAGAAGGGAGGAGTAATAAGAAAATGGGGACAAGACCAGGCTACAGAAACCCACAGACAGCTGGCCTGAACAAGGGGGAGCTAATGAACCCCCTAGACTGATAGCTGGGAAACTAGCATTAGACTGACTCAGGCCTCCTGAACATGGGTCTCAGAAGGCCTGAGCAGGCTAAGGGACTTCTGACAGCAGAACCAGGATGTATCCCTGGTGCACAAAAGGACTTTGGGAGCACATTCCCCATGGAGGGATACTCCCTTAGCCTAGAGGCAGGAGGGAGGGCCTAGTCACTACTCCAAATGACTTGACAGATTATGTTGATTTCTCCTGGAAGGTATCACCCTCCCTGTGGATTGGGGGGGGGGGTAATGGGATGGGAGGGTTGTCGGTGGGGGGTCATAGGAAGGAGGAAGAGAGGGAGGGAGGGAGAGAGAGGGAACTGGGATTGATATGTAAAATAAGAAAAATAAATAAAAAGAAAATTAAAAAAAAAAAAAGAAAAAAGAAACAACAGTTTATTCACAGGAAACAGTGAAGTTTATATTTCCTTATCATCATCCTCCAGCATGCAAGTTTGGTATTAGTATATCTCTGGGAAGCCTTGTGTAAAAACGTTTGATTTAAAAGAATTGTTATTGGAATTGCTGACTTAGGTTTTACTTAAAACTTTTTGTTAAATGAGCACCAGGCATGGTCTTGAGTACACCAGCCTGGTCTATAATGGGAGTTCATGTCAAACAAACAACAACAACAAAACAAAAACTCTCCCAAATGAAATTTGGCTTTGAATTGGCAAGGCTTGAGGGCAGCTTGCCAACAGCCATCATGAACTCTGTCTGGAGCTGTAAGTTGTCTTGGTCATGGTGTCTCATTACAACAGCAGGAGCTGATACATACGTCATGTACAGTAGCTTAGGTTCACATCTAGTCTCTTAGGATCTGTGACAGCATGAAGTTGGGAATAAGCATGATTTTGCAACAAAGCAAATCTTTCTTTTATTTCTTTATGGTTTTATGGACTTGGCTGTTTGTTCCACATTGTGGTTCATTCAAAATTGTCTTTATGCAAGGTAGTCATTTAAAGTTCCCCTTTCTATAAGGATTCAGCATCAGTTATCATTTAATGTGCCTAATAAAATGGCATTGTTCCTTGGTCAGAAAGAAACTAACAGACTGTCTACAGACCTATTTCTGGACTCTTGTTTTGTTCCACTGGTTTAATTATTGTGGCTTTATAGTGAGCTAGCTATCTCCTTAAAAAGAAACTTAAAAAGCTGGGGATGGAGGAATGGGTCAGTGGCCAAGAGTAATTGCTACTTCCAGAGAGCTGGGATTCAGTCCCTACCACCCAAATCTCTTAGCCATGGGATACTGCACACATGCAGTACATTTACATACATGCAGGCAAAACACACATATAAACTAAAAAAAAAAAAATCTTAAAAGATTGTTACAGCTACACTAAATCTTTCTTAGTGTGATACATATTTGTAAACATTTTTATTCAGTACTTAAATAAACCATTATCAGTATTTATGTTATTTTTACTAGCTTTATGGTATAACCAACATATAAATGGAATCAAACATATTCACAATACAGTTAATAAGCCTTTACAAATTTATACACTTGTTGAAGCAATACCATAGTCAAGATAATGAACACATTCATTATTTCCATATAACCTGCCAGTGTCTGTGAAAAAAATCCATTGGAGCTGATATAGTATTGAATCCATAGAGCAAGACACTGGAAAAATAGTTTCTATATTGTCTAGTCTTGAATATGGTACCTAATTTCTTCAATGTTTTCTCTCACTTAATGATAGGAGAAGTGCTATCTATGTACCTGTGTGCGCAGCCAGCAACCTCTGTTTCTCATCTTGTTCCAGTCTTGATCAGGGTTCCACTAGCTTCAGGAATTTCAAATTTTATTTCCAATTACACATTTGTGTGTAAGGCTATAGGCTATGCATATGTGAGTGCATTGGATTCTGTAGGACTGGAGTTACAGGTGGCTGTGATTGCCCTACACTGGGAATCAAAATCAGTGAGTTCTCAGCCATCAACCCTCCTCTCCAGCCCTCCATTTCTCCTTGCCCTCTTCTCAAATGTCAGCACCTATTTTTAAGGCTTTACATGAATAGAATTGTGTGTGCATGTGTATGCACATGTGTGCACACATGGGTGTGTGTGCATGTATGTACTTACCTACAGCCCTCAACATTTTTTTATAATTCTACATTATCAATTTCATTATTTTTGAGCACATTGATAATTTCAATGTTGCTGTTCAAAAGTGGTTTTTTTTTTTTTTGTTGTTTCTTTCTTTCTTTCTTTTTTTTTTTTTTTTTTTTTTTTGCATAATCATTTTTCTTAAGCCACTTTGAAGGCCTTTCCCATCAGTGTTCTGGTTTAAGTAGGATTTTCTAGTTACTCTGCTTTATAAACCAACTTACCTGCCCCAATAATTTTAGTCTTGTTCACCAAGTTCTGTAATGACTGGAAATAAAAATTTTAAATTTGTTTAAAAAAATTAGGGTCTTACTTTATATACAGCTTTATAATTTACTCCATGAGATATTTTCCATGTAACTATGCATTCTTCTATTTTTGTGGCTATCTTGAAAAAGAGCAGTTAACCCAATCTGATGCTGGTTCTTCTGATTTTCTACTCTAGTAAGTGCTATACAGAATGCTTTCTTTTTTTTCCCCATGGCATTACTGAATTAATGAAGGCTTATATCAAATAAGGGATGCAAATCAGATGCCTACAGAGAATTGGAGATTATTTTCCTCCAAGAGAGACCTAAGTAGATGGAAAAAATTACAAAATTTACTCAAAAATAAAACAAATGGGTGTTTGATGCTTTATTAACCCCATTTATTTAATGACTTTCTAATATTCTTTCAAAGTGTCTGTTGAGATCACTAGCAACTTAACACCAAAGCATGCCAGACAGCCCATTAGCTCCTGAGACAGGAAGTAGACCTTTTAGTATGTATAATTACTCCAAGAGGAATATGATATAATGCAAGTCTTTTGTGAATCTGGGTATTTCTATACTAAACATGTAGATCCTATCCTGGAAGCTAATACCACTCAAGAATCTTTCTGTGGAAGAACACATACTGATCATGCCTTCTTCTAAAGCTTGGAAGATGGGGCAAGCAGACACTCAATGTCTGCTATCCTTAAACACAATACACGAGACAGGGTGTCTCTCATTAAGAACACTTGCTTACAGCTCATGCCCAACCTGGCTATTTGGGAAGGGTTAGGAAACAGGTGCCACGCTATTTATGTCTTTTTAAACCAGCATTTGCTTTTCTTTTTAAAATAGCATATTGTCAAAAATATACTATGAAATTACAACAAAATGGTGCGTCTGATAAGTGCAGGCCAATGGCAAAGGTCCCACATATTAACTTAGCTGGCCAGTGTGCCAGGTACATCTGTTACTAGTGCTAATCTTGTATTTGGAGAAGCAGGCACTTTTCTAATATTAATATTGTCATATTCACAGTCTGCCTATTAGTCTATGTTGACTCTCTTTTAATAAGTTACTTTTCCTGTCATATTAATTACAACAAACAAATAAACATCTTGCATTTAAGTGTTGAAATGATGAAAACAAAAACCAACCTGTTTACTATACAAAATTTGCATATCATTGTTAACATAACTTTTGCTGTTAACAAAGCCCTTCTCCACAAAATACCCATCTGAAATATTTAAAATCTGGTAAAAATAGTATTTCCTTGATGGGGGATGAATAAAGCTGTTTTGGACAATGGACAGGCAGGATGTAGCCAGGCAAGAAGTATAGATGGGATTACCAGACTAGGAGAATCCTGGGAGGAGGATGCAGAAAAGTGAGTCTTGGGATAGATGACACATAGCTACCGAGAAGATAGGATGCCTGGGCATTTTCTGGTAAGCCAAGACCATGTGAAAATACATAGATTAATAGAAAATGGGTTAATATTTAAGGGAGAGCTAGCCAATAAGGAGCCCAAGCCATTGGCCAAACAGTTCATAATTAATATAAGCCTCTGTGTGTTTATTTGGGATTAAACAGCTGTAAGACTGGGAGGGACAGAAACTTCTGGGTGCATCTATAGGATTCTTCATCAAGTCTAAGTAAATTCTGGCTTATAGCATCTAGAGAGAAGACAGGGTGTAACACTAGTAATGTCTCACTTTATACACCCATTTGAATATATAAAAAATAAAGTACAGACATAATAACTTTCCTAAGTCAATTTGTCATTGTTAATATATTTTAAGGTCAACTATGCAATTTCTCTAAGTTTAATTTTTTAACGTTCTATTCTTTGTATGTATTAATCAGTTACTAGTTTCATTCAGACCATACTTCACCCATCTAACATTATCAAAACAGTCCAACTGGGCATCTTGGCTGATGGATACTATTAAGTTCACCATACATGGAGAAAAATCACACGTAGCACTTGTTTTAGGAGAGGTAAAGTTTACTTAGACATCAGCAAAGACAACACCATTTCCATAGTCTACAGAAATACAGTAATTTACAGCTGGTTTGGTACATGGCTCCATGTTAAAAAACAAATCTAATGGGAAAAGAAACGGTTCATCCTATTTCTCTGCCATTTATCATAATTTATTAAGTACATCATTATGTTCTGGAAGATGGCTGCATAGATTAGAATCCTAGGGCTGCTGGTTAATATACATCATTATATAACAAGAATGATAGAAAACAAATAGGTACAGATATACAATAAGCATGCAAATTAGGCTATTATTTTGAGGAAACAGGATAGACTTTAGTGAAAACTGTTGTTATTGCACCATCAGTACTGTATGACAGTACATATGGTATTTTACATGGCACAGGATTTTCTCCTCTTCAAATAATGCTTGGCAAACTGGATCAGGTCAATCCAATTTCTAGAGCAAATTTAAATTAAAATGAAGGAAAACTTCATTAGATATCTTTGTAAATATTCTAAATGATCCACAAAGTACTGAAATTTTGTGTTCACTTGTCACCTCCAATTTTAAACAGATTTGTACTTTGTACTCTGTAAATTTGCACTGCTGATGTAGCAGCATCTAACCACATGTTGCGCCTGAGGACATGATGCAGGGCCGGAGCGGAGGGACAGTGAGTGCAGACCACACTGAACTCTGAAGACTAATATAAGGAGGAAAAAGGAGACAGGTAGCTCCTTAGTTTTGTTATATCGATTATATGTTGAAATAGTATTTTAATAGATTAAGTTAAATAAGATATATTATTAAAGTTAATTATACTTCTTAAACATTGCTACTAGAAAATTATAATTCTGTTCCGGCTCACATTACATTTCCATTGAACACCACAGCCATAAACAATACATGATTATGTTACTCTTAGAATATACATTTAATCTTAGCCAGAAGTCCAAGTGATAGCCTTAGAATTTAGCATAATTTAGTTAGTTTGGGATATTAAATCCCAAAATATCACAAGTGTACTTTGCACATACCTTTTTACAAAATTTATTCTTATTCCCCTCCAGGATATACATTTTAACTGTAAAGAATTCACGAGAGATTTAACCCTTTTAAAACTGTGGACTGCTATATGTAGAGCTAAAGGAAGTTCAATGCAGACTGTTTCATGGGGAAGTACTATCTGTGAAGACAGAGGCTCCAGGAAAACGAGCTAGCCTAACTAATACTCAATGCCTGGGATCTGACAGTGCACCATGAATCATGGTAACGTGTCCGATGTTAACTGCAGCCTCCTGAACACTCTTTTTGGAAAATCTACTAGCAATGTAAACTTAACACAGATGGTGACTTCTAATATAGTATTTGACATCTTCCTCTTCAGTGAAAGTCCCTCAGTTTCATAATGTTAAACTAAGCCATTAACAAGCACATAAAACCCCGAGTTTAGAAAGAGTCATTGCTGTACTTTTACAGTCTTTCTCTTTGTTTTTGTAGCAGTATATAAACATTTGGGTACTTATAACACCTCATCTTTTATTTGTTTCCAGCTCATAAGCAGTAATGTGATCTAGTCTAGGGTACACTCCATTACTTTCCTAGAACAAATACACCAAAAACAGAGCTGACTACAGCCACTGATGCAATCCTGTGTCAGCAAGCTCCCTGGAAGGCAAAGCCATTTACACTTGCGCCACACACGCATTTCCTCTCTGATCAGGTAGGAATGTTTATTTCAAAACTGGTGAAATCTTTTGCAACAAGTCAACTCAGTATAGGTACTCCAACTACAATATCATTGATAAAAATTTTCTTCCTTGTGTCAAACATATTCTCAGAAAATTATATGAAGTCACGGAGCCCAACTTCCTATTTTATTATTATCATTTTTCTGGCACCGGAAAGCAACTGAGAATTAGGGTAAAATCAAGAGTCTCTGCTAGAAAGTGCTGGGTATGCAGAAAATGGCCATAGCTCTTTTTTAAGTGTTCAGATGCCAATATTTCAAGACATTTATTAACTGTGTCTTGCAGAACAAGCTACTGCTTACACTTTTTATAACACCTATCTTCATACTATGGTTCTATTAAACAATATTTTTATTATGTTTCTAACTGCAGCCTAAACAAGCAAGTGTAATAATTCATGTCATGTAATAACATTTTTCAGTGTCTAACACAATGCTTTACAAATATACTCTTCAGTGAAGAGATGGTAACAGTCTCCTTGGTGAGAGATGTTTGTTAATTTGATGTTAGAGCAATAGCTGATTAAGTACTTCATGTTTGTACTCCACCAATACCACGTCTTTAACCAACAAAAAGCTGACTGCTTCAAATACGTGACACTGGATGCAGGAATAAATGAATGTTTTTCAGGGGAGTGATGTGGGAGTGGACATTACTATACTTCCCCATGGCACATTAAAAAACAAAACAAAACAAGAAACCCAACCTCATATGTATTATCTATCACTTTATAACCATGAACAGATACTGTTGTATGCTGCACAGTGCTTGGAGGACAGTGAAATGAAGGCTGATTCCTTAAAGATATGGGAGAAAGCAGAATAACATGTTTTATAAATCACCAAACCCCTAAGAAATAGTTTTCACAAATACTCAATAGGGCAAATGGACACTTAGGTCAGTTGTCAACTTTGCTAGTTTGAGAAAATATAAAAATAAAAATTCAAGGGATAAAATCTTTCATTAAAAAAAAGTCATATATGTCTAAGATCCAGCTCTTTTTAGATGTGTATATGTGCACACATATTCAGATACCTAAAAAGAACCTCAACTCTGCTTGCAATGTTATATGATCTTGCCTTGTATATTTAAACTTGAGAATGCATTTTTCTTACATTATTCTTTTTTTTTTTTTTTTTTAATGTGCATTGATGGCTTGCCTGCATGTATGCCTGTGTATCAGTTCCCCTGGAACTAGGGTTACAGACAGTTGTAAGCTGACATCAGGGTGCTGGGAACTGAACCTAGGTCCGCTGGAAGATCAACCAGTGGTCTTAACCTCTAAGCCATCTCTCCAGCCACAAGAATAGTACAGTTCACCCAAAACTAAGAATGTGGACAATGACAAGAGAGAGGTATGTTAATATCCTTCTCCAGTATTTATCCATTCTGACTTGTTAGTTTCCCACAGCATGCAAGGCATTATGTTTTGTTCTGAACATGTCTGGGTCTTGCATCTCACACTTGCAGAGAAAAAGCTTTAGAAGACAAAACAGCTGTCAATTTGCAAAACAACAGTAATTATTTACCTCAATATGATTTTTAAAGGCTGAGAATGTCAACTGAAACAGAATATAATCTCCACTTTCCAAAGTAGAACTATAACACAGAAATTCTCTTCATGAGCAACATTTATGATAACATTCACAATACAACTACAGAACAAGCAGCAAGATAGTATATATTATTAGCTTTTGCATACTTATGTATAATAGCTAGCAGTGTACTTAGCATATTTTGCTTTTTCTTTTTTGGCCACAGAATATAAAATTTTGTTCTAAATTGATGAAATCTTCTATACCCTGAGGAACAACAACGGACTATTAAATGTCAGGGTTAGCTTTCTGGCTCACGCTGTGTTCAGGAAGCATAGATAGACCACATACAGTTAATACCCTTTGAAGCACACTGTCTCACCAGCAGACTGACTGAACTGCCCTGTATTTGTAAGCAAGCAGTATCTAGTTGTTCTGTGGTGACAGGGATGGCCTGAGAGGGTAAAATGTCAAAGTCGAGAGCCTGAGAATTCCTCTCACACCCTAAATCACACAAGATACATTGGTTACTGCATCAGTTATGAACACAACATAATTAGAGATATACTATTCAAGAATTTTCTGCAAAGTACTTTGGAATCTTTGCTATAAAGAAAACTTACTTGCTATCATGAAATATGATGGCCCTCCCCTCCCCTTCCATATAGAAATACATAAAACTTGATATTTCATTTTAGTATTTACCACTTTTGTTTTGGTGTTAGCAAGGCCTAGTTTCCCCTTTTGACTATTCTCCCTCATGCCTGAATCTTGGAGGGAGCGGAGTCTTCTGAATAAGGCAAAGGGTCACTTGGGACAAACACCTGCTCTGTGAGGTGTGCTGAGTGCCTGCTCTCCTTTGAGCACAGGCTGCACAGCTTTTGTGTGTCTTTAATTTTGTACACACTGCCCTGTAATTATGATGCCTCCAAAACTCTAAATGTTAGTTGTCAAGGGGAAAGGAAGAATTCCAAGTCTCGGTATTCTTGGTAGGGCACTCAAAAATTGCCAATTAATGAAGCAGAAATCACAAGATCCTGTTTGAGTCAGTATCTCATTGCATCATAATGAGCTGTCTGATAAAATTTCTTTCCTCTTTACTAAACACAAGGGTTCAGTATAAGATAACCTTGTACCCCACATCAAAGTAAGAAAGGCACTCAAGTTAACATAATATAGTTATTTTAGAGAAGACACTGTGTGATAGACACTATATGGAATTCTTGGGTGGCTTTTTCTTGCTCACTGCTTCTATGAGACTGAGTTTGTTGAAGTTGTCTGGTACCCCACATGCTTCTTTAATAGGCAGGTGTTCATAACAGACCACGTGTGTCGAGAGCAGGGAGCATACATATTGCTAGGGTTTGCAGTTTTATTGAAGACAAAAGATATGATTTTTACAATGTCCAAAATATTTAGAATAAAGATTTAAAAACTTTAAAGTACAATTTCTCTAATAGCAAAGTAACAGTAAACCCAAGAAACTTTTTGAAAATAATAATACTACTACTAAAGGATAATTCATTTTACTGCTGAATCGTTCCTAACTTAGGGAGTCAGCTGAGATGCCTGTATGGTGATGGGTCCATGCCTAAGTTACACTAGGCCCATGTCAGACACCACCTTGCGATGTGTAAGAAAAAACTGCAAGACTGACAATTTGTAGCAAGTTCTACACCCATACACACACACACACCCAACATGATCTGAGGCTATCTGAACATTAGCTAAATGACAATGTCTACTACACACACATGCTTTCTGAAGACAGTTGCATATAAACTCAAAAGCTTGCTTCAACACTGCATGTTACCTAGCCCTTATTTGAAACTCTAAGTGGCTTTTGGTGATAATCTGTACATCTGTACACATTTAATTCTATGACTGGTTTAATTTGAGTGTGATCCTCAGCACCGGCAAAAACAAAGGGAGAAGAATTAACAAAGCATTTAGCTTAAGCCAGAACTGTGCCACAAGAGTAAGAAATGTCTGGGCCCACAGCTTCTCTAGAAGTAATAGGTATAAAATCCCCTAGGCTTAAAACAATGTCTCATACAGGTTCAAGGAGTACCCAAAAGGTTCACAGTTCAAGCTGGGGATCAGGATGACTCATGAACAAATACAGATCGAGTCTCTAAATCCAAACATCACTCCAGCTGCTCAAATGTGCCTCTGGCTCTGTATGCAAGATCTGCTCTCCAGCATCATCTTACTTTACTAGGAAGAAACCACGGTATATGGACTCCGTGGCTTTAGGAAAAGGAGGGCTGACCCTTAGAAGACACAATAAGGCCGCTAACACCAAAGATGACCAAGATGCTGAGATATAAAAAGGCATAGAACACTATAAAAATTTATCTGATGTTCATACAGCATATCCTATGCTCATGTCCTGATACACTACATCCAATATAAGCCCTATTACTTGGAAAACTAAAACAGATGCTGGGAAAACAGGTAATAGCAAGTGAAGGCAGGATTCAGCAACTGCTGTGTCATTTCTACTCAATCTCAGAGGCGCTAAATATCACGTAATGGTTTTCCTATAGAGACCCATGTAGAACTTGAGGTATTTGATGATTCAAAATGCTTTGTACATAGAAGGCTATGGAATTATGTCCATAATGTTGAATGTCTTATTATCTAAATAATATAAAACATTACAAATAACTTGGCCCCAAGAGAGTAAGATCTAAGTACTGGGGCCAGTAGAAACTTTCTAGTTTCCCAAGTGCCTTACTCGCTCAGCTTAGCAGTCAGCCACCCAACAAGACCATGATACCATAATTAAAGTTTATTATTTTTTTTCTCTTAATGAACTAAGACAAACTCAAGTGCAAGTTCTCACTAGAGTGAGACGGGAATGGTTTGCCTTTCCCCTGTCCCTCTACCTACACTACAGAGTACCAGGTATGAACAGGAGAACATGCAAAACATGATGGTGGTGCTTATTCTTCAATCATTGCTTACATTTTGTACATATACAGGACAAAAGACAGCTTCCACCATTGCGCTGACTTAGTTTTATGTCAATTCGACACAAGCTAGAGTCATCTGAGAAGAGAGAATTGCAATTGAGAAAATGCTTCCATAAGACCAGGCTTTAAACAACCCTATAGGGGATTTTCTTAATTAGTGATTGATGGGAGAGGGTCTAGATCAGCATGAGTGGTGCTACTCCGTGGGCTGGCGGTCCTGGCTGCTATAAGAAAGCCAAATGAGCAAGCCATAGAGAGAAAGTCAGTAAGCAGCACTCCTCCATGGCCTCTGCATCAGCTCCTACCCATAGGTTCCTGCCCTGCTTGAATTATTGCCCTGAATTCTTGCAGTGATGTACTGTTTGCTACCTGGAAGTGTAGGCGAACTCATTCCTCTTCAAGTTGCTTTTATTTATAGTGTTTCATCATAGCAATAGAAACCCTAATGAAGACAACCATTAAAAGGGAATATGAGAGGGGTACCTCTTATTCATATTTCCATGTTTATATATAAGTATTAAATTCATTGGCACAAGACTGTTGTGAGATATATACCCCACCCGCACCTGTTGCACTGAAAACGCCTATTGGAGCATGGGGATGGGTGTGGATTTCCCAGGCTTTATAAGATAGATAATGGGTTCAGTGGGCAACCTTGGGGGCAGGGGGTGGGAGACACACGAGAAAAAAACATGGACCAGTGAATGATGGAAAGTACGGAATGGACTGGTAAGAGACAAGGGAAGCACACTGAGAAATCACAGCTCGTCCAAAGGTTGTGGATGTAGTAAGATATGGAGACGGTACTCGACCCATTCCCACCCCACTTCACCAACCTGAAAAACACAGACAGCCCTTGTTATTGAGATATAGCTATAATGTGGACTTTGGTACTTATCCCTGATGAATTTAGTATCAAAGTGTTTTGTTTGATTTTAAAAGTAAAAATTGAACTAATGCTGAAAACTAGTCTTCTTCCCTGGATTTTGTCAGTAACTCTGATCAGCCACTTGACAAAAACTTTGTAGTTTATCTAGTATAAGCTCAGTAATTTAATTTTTTTTTTAAGAAAAAAGCTTTATAGGACTACATGTCTATGTATATTTCTCCCACTTTTCATGAGTGATTTTAGAAGGAAAAAAGTAGTAATAACTAAAAATGGCATTTCTGGGTTTTTTAAAAAAGAATTTATTTTATAAGGGCTGACTTACTATTTTGGCATATACCAAATATGAGGTAAAAACAATCTATCAAAACTAGTAATAAAAATAATTTTCCAGTACTACAATTACATAAACTCTTAAATTAGTTTAGTTTCTTTTAAATAATTGTTTAAAAAATAGATTACATTGGAAGTATTTTTTTTTTTTCTATATAAATTCTAACACTCCTGGCTTTGGTTCTCTTAAATCAGTAACTGGAGAACAAGCTTGAGAAAGAAGTGGCTTACATTTTCACATATCCATCCATCTACTCATTTTATTCTCAAAATTGCAATTAGATCAAGTCCTTCTGCACATGTATTAGTATTCTTAAGCTGAACTGCAACTTAAAATTTCAATTTTTAAAGAAACTGCTATGTAGCAACTGAACTGAGGTGAGTGAAGGTATGTGAACCAATCCCAAAAACCAAATGAGAAGCCTGAATATTGAAATATAAAGGGCATGGGATCAAACAGAAAAAAAAAATATTAAGACTCACTGTTTAGCAAGAAGGAACTATACAATTATTTTGTACCCAAAGGAATGCCGGCTCATAACAAAATAAATAAAACAAAAGGTTTCTTACAGACTTTTAAGCTATAGATGAAGAATACATAGTTAGCCAGTCAGTTCATGCAACCATGGCATTGAGAAAGAAAGCAATATTGCACTAAAAGGGGAATTTCTTAGGATGAATCTACCCCTCTTACTGACTCAAAGTCACCAGCCATTTCTTGTATGCATTGGCATACCTGGCTTGCTCTACATTCCGACAAGTGGATAATACCTGATCAATAAACCTGTGCTCCATCTCTAGGCCTAGCGAGTCTGGAGCTGGGGTCCGCTTCAGGCGCTTGGTTTCCTGGGAATAGCCTTGTTTGCTAGAGTCGTTCAGTCCATCCACTTCCATTGCCTGAGATAGTTGGGGGCTGGCTGGAATCAGGTGCACATCATTCAAAGCACCCCCAGAGCAGTCTGCGGGTGACAGGTGAGTCAAGCTTTGAGGATACCTGCCATTTAAGTGGTGTTGAAGGTAGAAAACATGCCGCCTGTGATGGAGGATGGGGTGAAAAATAACATCATCACAAAAATCAAGATTTCCAGGCAAAAGAAGTTGCTAATTTAAAAATACACAGTATTAGCTCATACCAGCACTGTCCCCGGGAAGGTGAGTTTGTTCTAATTCTAACATGAATTAATTATATAAAATAAAATACCACCTTCATTTATCTTAGAAGTTAATTCATAAACAAGATACATTGAACAGTCCCTCCAGACTAGAGGCACAGTTCATAGTCTCTATCTAGTCCTTTCTGAAGACATGTTTATTGCATCTGTGTGTGTGTGTGTGTGTGTGTGTGTGTGTGTGGTATGTATGGGTACAGAAGTCATTTCTCTCTTTCCAAATTTGAGGGGTAGAACTCATGCCATCAGGTTAGTTGGCAAGCACTTTTGCTCACTGAGCCATCCCACCAGTCCCTAGTCGTTTTTAAAGTCTGAAGAGCACGTCTGTAGCAGTTGGTCTTATTTACACTTTCTCCTAAACCTCAACTGTAGTCTTCCATATCAGTGTTTGGTTGAGACTCTGAGCAAAGCACATAAAAAATGCCACTCCTGCTTTCAATCTAAGAGCAGCTGTCACCTGGAATTGCTTATTAAAATGAAAACTGTTCTGCATGATCCTTAAACAGTTTCTATGGTGCACACATCTGCTATACAAACTATGACATGACATAGGAGGTCCTAAGTTATTACATCTCATTCATTCAAGTGCTAAGGCCTTGGCATCAATGTTTTAAGTCTCCTCAGCATTGCTACTGTGATAAGGAAGTCAAAATAGCAACAAAGTCACTAACACAATAGACATACTCCTGTCTACTCATGAAGAGAAAACACCACTGTCTATTTATGAAGGTTCTAAAAGAGGAAAGATAATGTCTGCCTTCCTTCTGAGTGTACTTAGTGTGAATTACAACTAACAGGCAAGCCAAGCAGTCCATGAGAAAGACTAGACTGGAGAAACAGAGATTTTATAGTCATTATCCTTGCCTAGCACAGACCAGTCTTTTGTTTATAGACTGAATCCTGTGGCATGAAGTAGAATTCGGACTTATAAAGATGGAGACACTTCCAAACAAATAAAGATCCAAAATAAATGAAGCAAAGTGTAAACTCACCTGGGCTTCATTCCAGAATTAAGTTTATGTATCAAATGCACTCAAAACCCAGGTTAATAAAATTGATGGCCTTTTTGATTGTGGTTATAATTAAGATAATTAATGTGCAGGCCATTAGAATAGAGAAAAGATAAATCTTACCTGATATCCATAGTCTAATCATTAGTCTCAATCCTGACTACATCAAAATGGTTTGGAAGGTTTTACTTTTCTTAAAACACCGCAGCATTCCATCCCTGATATGTTTACTGTCAGGATCTCCAAAGGGTCATCTTTATGTTTTGTTTTGTTTCTATACTATTTTGGAAATAGCACATGTCATTCTGTTGTGTACTTAAGGGTGAATCTAAGCCACAGGCAAAGATGTGTGTGAGAAACCTGATATGAATGCTAACAATGGTAATAAGGATGGACAAAAGTCCTTCCTCAATCAGGAAACCAGATGGAATATTTATGCTCTCAGACAGGGGCCAGATATAACAGGTTCTGTAGTCAAAAACCAGTTAGTCTCAGGACATGGATTTTCTCTTCTCTTACCTATGACACCAAAGGGTTTCATGTCCTGGATAGGAATTAATAAGATCTGTGCAGAATTCCACTTCTTCTTCTAGGAGCTGTGTAAGACTTATCCTTGGTTCCTCTGTTGAAGCTGATGCTTCTTCATCTTTTGGCTCATTTTTCAACGAGTTTTGCTGTAGTACATAAGTGTCCGTCCCAGTCTGGCCAATCAGAGACTTTAACAAAAACTGGCGATAGTGAAATCCACTGTGGTCTGAAACATGCATGGATGCCCAGTGTTTAGTAGACGACAGCTCATCAAGAAGGATCTTGTAGAAAGAAAACAGGAAGTGAGAAGAACATTGCAAAGGCTTTCCTTCTCCATCCCTTGTACACAAAGTCCCACACAATGCTCTCTTAGAAACCGAACGCATGTGCTAGCTCCCTCGTCCCTTATAAAGGGAAAAATCTTTTTTTCTTTCCTCCTTTCTTTCTTTCTTTTTTTCTTTCTTTCTTTCTTTTTTTGAGTACAGAGTTTATCACCTAACCACACTGTGAATGACCAACAAATTCAAAATTAAAGAACTTTTGGGTATTTATTTACAATTAATACTATTGCAGAAGGAAAAATACATAACATAAATTCAGGTGATTTTGATTCATATTATATTCAACAATTACAATTCCACTTGTATGAATATGCACTATACTTTCAGTAAGAGATCCTTCCTGCTTTTCACAATAAATGACATACAGGCAAAGACTGTGCCTATTTGTTCCAACTTCTTAATCCCAAGAGCTAAGCACAAACTATGATGCACAAACACTACGATTTTCCAGGGACTCACAATTGTCACTCTTTGCCTCAAACTGATTGTAATGAATGGATGAGACACAATTAGGTTCTGAATTTCAAAAGGAATGCTGAAGATTTTTAACATCTGTGAAGAAGTATTATTTGGCACTGGTTTGAACAGGTGGCTAATCAATGAAGCGTGCCATCACAAACCTGACATGTTACATTAGGGGTGTTGTTGGGGTTTGTTTAGTTTTGAGACAGAGTCTCATTCTGTAGCTTGGACTTCCTGGATCTCACTATGTAGCCCAGACTGGCCTCAGACTAGCAGTGATCCTCCTGCTTCAGCTTCCTAAGTGCTGGGAGGACAAGTGGGAGTCCCCATGTCTGGCTTCTATAGAGGGTTTTCAGGCAAGCTAAAGAAAAGACCACACACTTGTGAGCAGAGAACAATGCAGATCTAATGACCTCCGCCTGCTTCAGAGACCCTGGCAAATGCTTTTCCTGTACAAAGATCCTCTCCACATGTCTCACATACCTTTTCTTTTTCAGAAGAAAACTTCCCTTTCTGCACCCCCACAGTACTTGCACATTTTCACATAAAGAACTGTTGCATGTGTCTTCATTATCACTAAATGTAAGGATGTTTTATTGTTAATGTGACAAATTTGTTCAGGATATTTATCCTCCCTGAGTTGGTGTTTCTATTATCTTCTTTCTGCTCACTAGCATTAGAGTAGATATGCAAATACTTTATGAATGAATGAGAAATTTAATGAAGGCAGGGCTAAGATTAGTAGCCTGGATGGGCAAAGTATATCATTTAAATGTTTTCAAATCTCCTTTAAATTTTTTTTTCTTAAATATTTTATTTATTTATTTTGAAACAGGGTCTGGTGATATAGTCCAGGCTTGCCTAGAACTCATGATCCTTCTGCATCACACCCTGTGAACTGGATCCTTAACTTCTAATGGGTTCAATCACTGTTACTACATCTATTTACAGAGCTATAGCTGGCAAGTCTCCAAGAAAAACATCTGGTTTCAGAGCCATTTCTACTTGAGCCTGTATCTGAAGCATTTTAAGGTTGCTATTATTAATGACTCAGCCCACTGTCTGTAGGGGCAGTTAGTCATCTACAGAAGTTAGTCTGGCTTCTCCATATGGATTGACAATACTATAGCTATCTAACTTTCCATGTTGTATATAACAACATGGAAAACCTTTGTAGATTATTTCTGACTAGATATTTCCCTATTTAAAAAAAAAAAGCTTTAATTTATTATTTAATAATACATAGGTGAAAGCAAATTAATTATTTTAGAAACAATCTTAAAGGGGCTGGGGAGATGGCTCAGTTGGTGAAGTGCTTGCCACATAAGCAATACAGACCCCTAGCACCCATAGAAACAGCTGGGCACTGGGGCAAACATCTGCAATCCAGTGTTAGGGAGATAGAGATGGGAGGATCTCTGGGGTTTGTTGGTGAGTAAGCTCCAGGTCCAGAGAGACTGTATCTCAAAAAGGCGGGGGCTGGATACAGGTCTCCATGGTAAACGTTCCCAGTGCCCATGATGAAGAAAGCCAGGCATGGCTGCACATGCCTGGATCAGCACCCAGCACTGGGGATCAGAAACAGGGAGATGCTAAGAACTCACTGGCCAGCCAGCTAGACAGAATGGTGAGTTTCTGGTACAGTAACAGATTCTGTAGCCAGGCACTAAGATAAAGAGCAAGAGAAGATGATGCTTGACGGCTTGCTCTGGTGCATACAGGTATGCTTACCTATCCACTCACAAGTATACAACACAGGGGTGGGAGGGGAGAGAGGGAGGGAGGGAGGAGGAGGGACAAAGGGCAACTGAGGTGGTGGAGCAAAGCAACTGAAAGACCCCCACATCAACCTTTGGCCTCTACATTCACAGATGTTTGTGAATGTGTCCAGATTAAGAAAAAAAACAAAAAACCCACTCTATTTTGTATGTAAGGATGCATCTCAAGTCAGAGAAGAAACAAGGAACTTCAGAGCATTTTTTTATTTTAGGTTTTTTCCTTTAAAAAAAAAAATAGAATAAAAGGATACGCAGGCAATGATTTAAAAACAAGGACAACAATTACTTTTAAGTGAATGGCCTAAGTGTCAGGTACTGCACTAGAATGTACCTTAAGTGCCTTTATTCTCTTCTAACTTCCATATAAAAAGGTGAATAAGTAAACATAGCCACAGGGCTATGGAACAGAGGGGTTGATTTGTTCAAAACGAAATGCTGAAAACACACACGCCAACAGTCATACACATTTTTAATAACTTTTCCCCCTGGCTATACAAGTGATTGTCATGGTTAGGTTTTGTCAACATGACACACACTTAACTCATTTACAAAAAATGCATCTTAATTCGGAAAATTCCTCTATAAGACTGGCCTGCAGACAAGAGTGGTACTTGTCTTGATTACTGACCGATGTGGGAGGGCCCATGGCAAGGCAGGCAGTGCCATCTCTGGGCAGGTGGTCCTGTATGGTGCAAGTAAACAGGCTGAGCAAACTACGAAGAGCAAGCCAATCAGCAGTGCTCTTCCATGGCCTCTGCTGCAGTACCTGCCTCCAGGTTTCTGCTGAGTTCCTGCCCTGACTTCACTTCGTGATAGTGTGAACTGAGTTATAAGATGAAATAAACCCAACCCTAACTAACACAGTGGTAAAACTGATCATTATAAAACAGCACTAAGATGGAGGAATAGAAAAGACACATCACGCATTAACCCACTGGGAGATAACTTCTGAACTGATTCTATTCTGCTTAAAACATAAGCACATTAGTAATGGCTAATCTTACTGGCAGCTGGATTTACAATCAACTCTGAAATACACTTCTGGGTATGCCTATGCAGATATTTCCATATTGATTTAACTAGGGCAGACCCATCGTGAATGCCAGCAGAACTACCTTGTGGGTTGAACCCCAGACCTAAGAGGAAAGAGCTGAAAAGCAGCATTCCTCACTCTAGTTCCCGACTGAGGACTAAATGTGGCCAGCTGCCTCAAGCTCCTGCTGCCACCCTTTTTCCTCCATGATGGATTAAGTCCATTCGATTAACAGAATTCTATATTCTCTCTCAATCTCTTCTCTCTCAATCTCTTCTCTCTCTCTCTCTCTCTCTCTCTCTCTCTCTCTCTCTCTCTCTCTCTCTCTAAGAGAATGTAAAGCTGTTTTCCAAAATGATGGCCCTAGATCACATTCCTACCAGACAATGAAGGGCCCCTTCTCCCATCCTCAGTGACTTCCACTATTATCTGCCATTGTTGTTACCGTTCTAGCTGGTATGAAACCATGTTTCACTCACTGTGGTTATGATTTGCATTCCCCTCCTTTGTTAATGATGTCAAATGTCTTTTGTGTCTTTATCAGACATTTGTACATCTCTATTTTTTTTTCAGTGACATGATAATCAACTTAAAAAAATTTTGATAATCAACTTTTTATTGGCTAGTCCCAAAACATTTTGTTCCCTTATACTATTCTACTCCCCCCAGAAATTAATTAAAATTTACAAAAGTATGTGTTTATTTAGGTACATTAATCATCCATTGCTCTATAACTTTTATTCAGACTAAAACATTATGAGCTTATTACTAAAAACAAGCAACCCAAACCATAACAACACTGTATGTACACATGAACACCAGTGGGCATTTACTATGTCCCAGTACTGTCCAACTGCTCAAAAGCATTAAATGTTATTAGTGCTTCATTAAATGCCAATGTACTCACTAAACCTGTAAAGTCTATACTACATTTACTTATGCCAATAACCTACCATAAACATTTTTGTTTAAATAATCCAATAAAGAATGATTGTTAGTAGACTAACATTCTCTAACTTGTGATGGACTATAATGTTAATGAATCCCTCACTTCAGATGGCAAGCCTTTCTAGTTTTCCCAATTACAAACACTTTCCTAAATCAAACCTTCAGTGTTTACTGAGTTCTAGTTAAGAATACTCTGACAACCACTCCATGTGGATTCTCCTGTCCAATGTGGACCATGCACTGGACCAATTCCACAGGACAGCTGTTGAGGAATTACCATCATACTCTACTCATAGGAAATTCGGGTTAGAGAGGCTGGGTAGCTTCCTTGAGGCTACACAGCCAATTTGTAGAACAGCTAGAATACAAACTAGGTTCCTATGATCACTGAGTTGCCCCTTTAATTACCATACCATACCTGCTATCTTTGCCACTGTTTCTTTAGGTAAGATGAAGTCCATGAAACAGAACTGCTATGACTCTGCCTTCTTTAAAATTTAAATGTGATCTCATTGTCTTTTATTAAGACTGCAGCAACTTTTACAGAGCTCAGTGTTACCCTCTCAGCAGTACTGGCCCTCTAGCACTTTACGATACTATTTTCAACTTTCTACCCTTGAAATAATGCTAGCCCATTTGTAAGTATTTTGCTTTTAAGATGTTTTCTTTTATTATTATTATCTTTGTTTTGCAGAACTAGTGCTTGGGCCACTCAGCTCTCTTCTCTAACCTTCTCACTTCTGTTTTGAGATGAGATTCCACTCAGGTGCCCATTCATATCATCTTTGAACTCGTTCTGTAGTCCAGGCTGCATCAAGCATGTGTTCCTCCTGCCAGAGCTTTAGAGTAGCTGTGATTACAAGTGTGCACCATCATTCTCAGACTAACACACACTTCTCAGTTTGTTTACTACATCCTCTCAGAGACAAAGCACAGAGTATGTTCCAGCTGGGTCCAAAGGCTTACAGCACCAGAAAGAGGATTAAAAATGAAGAAAATCAGTAGTTTTCTGAGAACTGAAGAGCAGTGCAGCGGTATCAGTGACAGGAAGCACAGCAAGTCCTAAGGGCAGCCCCAGGGAGGGAGACTCACTGTGAGCTCCGCAGTAGATCCAGGCAGCGGAGTCAAAACTCATCAATAAGCTATACATGTAACATAAGATGCTTTCGAGTAACCAGGAATTTCACCTTGGCCCATGGCCTTTGACATTATGAGGATGTGCCTTGAAAGGGTCCAGGACTAACAGGAAAGTTTCCAGTAACATTTCATCTCACTGGCCTTTCAGTCCCATGTCTCCCCCAAGGCTCGGCCCCCAGCATCGTGCTAGAGAGTAGAGGTGGGAGCTGCAGTACTCGACATCCCTGCCAGTACACATGGCCTGTAGGTGTCTACACTCAGCAGCAGTTTCTAGCAAACTATTTCCAGTGGTCCCAACTGGAGCTCCCCAGACCACTAAGGGTTACACTACTCTCTAACTGTGAATGGGCTTTCTCAACTAGAGCTCTAAATGGTAAAGATAAGACCTTTACTGTAACCCTAGTACCTAGTACAACAGCTAGGAATGACAGTACTAAAGTATTTCTCATGAATAAACCGAACTGAGACAATCATGCACACCAGCTGCTCATTTTACCTAACCTTTTTATTGGTGGAAGGACAGAGAAAGAAACCTGTATGAGAGAAACTCAGTATTCTCAACAAAGTACTCAGGCCATCCTCATACTAACCTCAAGAGAGACAGTGGAGTAGAGTCCTTATTTTAAAAATAAAATCTCAAGGAATTGCTTTCCATGTAGGGGTCAAATATGAATTCAGACTGATGTAACTCTAAGCCTCTGCTCTGCTGACTCCTTTGGGTGCTTGCCTCCTGAAACTCACAGACATATGAACAGAAATGGAAAGGTCTACTCTTCTATAAGTGTTGGCTTAAATTCCCTTGTAAGTGACAACTATATTTACCCTGGAAGACTTCTGGCTAGGACACAGGGAGGAAAGGGTAACAGGGAAGGAAGAGAGGATGTTGCTGGTGAGTCAGTCACAGCTACAGGAAGTTCTCTGTGAATTGAAATCACTACTGGGGCATGCTGACCTTCAACTTCACCTCTTTTAATTGTCCCAACCCTAGGGAGCTTTTAGAAAAGCACTATATATTCTTATGGTATTCTAACACCATAAATAGCAAAGGAAAATGGAGATGGTTTTGTAACAGAAAAGCGAACATGGGGATATCTGGCTATCACTATGATGGGTAAGAACTAAATACTCCAGCTGATGAAACTGTGGCAAAAACTAAAGCCTCAAAATACTCTGAAAACCTCTATTCCCCACTTCTAAAGATAAAGGGAAAAGATAAGTGGTGAGAGCCATACTGAACCCATGTAAAAGATGTCATAGGCCTGCGGGGGCCTCGGGAATCCCAAGATGAGTCACAGGCTCTGCCAAGTTTGCCCCTGCTCTCGCCTTTCCTTTCAGAGAGCGAAGGGCATAAAGACTGTGTTGGTTCAGCTCATTGACTTGTGTCCAGAGATCACCATGAATAATTTCAATTCTAAGTAGTTTAATAATCTTAATGAGTTGTACTGACCCTTCCTATTTGGTTCTGCATGCCTTTAGTCTAGAAATGTATTTCCTTTACCAATGTCCCAAGCATCACCTGTGGGGAATGCAAACCCTTCTGTAATTATGAGGCTTTCTCTGGAAACCACAACTGTCTTGATCCTCTGGGGCTGCTGGCGCATTACTTTCCAGGATAAATTACTACAGAGATTTAAAGGGCGGGTGGGCAGTCTGAGCCATGGAGAAAGAATAACAGCCCTACCTTGAGATCCAGCTTGGCCACATTCTGTAAAACCCAGATTCGATGGGACCAGGCATTATAGTTGCTGGGATATCTTCCTGCTGCCTCACTGCAGACTTCCATCTCTTCCTGTATTATTCGCTGTGTCCTCTCAGCAGGAACTGGTCCTAAGTTTCCTTTGGCCACAGAAGGAGGCAAGGAAGTTTCCTGACATAACTGCTGCAGCACCCAGCGCCTGTTAACACAGATGGCATCAGAGGAGGGAAGAACACAAGTGAGACAGCAAAAACAATCCAATTTCCTTGTTCTTAGTTTCCATGCACAGAGATGCAAAATAACAGTTGTCTATAAGCTCAGGTTTGGGACTGTCAGGGGGCTGCTGCTGCTACGCTCTGGAATACAGTTCAGTTTGGCAACATGAGCCAGAAGGGACATGAAAATGACAAACAGGAAAGAGAAACTTCTCTAAAACTTTAAAAATCTATCAAAAAGAGAAGGTCATCACTCCAAAATGGCAACTTCCAAACTCTGCTTGGCCAGGGAGTACAAAGAGAGCCAGTCTATGTGCTTGTGTGTGATGGGCTAGGTGCAGGGCTGACTATGGATGATGGCAGGCAGGAGCAGACTTATACCTTCAATCATAATTGCATGCCTCACCCACATTTGTTTGCAAACAAAAAGCTTCATCTTGATAGCTTCCACTAAGCAAAATATTGACATTACAGCATAAATTGCAGAAAGAAACAAAAGACATTGGAGCATCAAGGTATAATATGTCCTCAATCACAGATTCTCCTTTTGTCTACGTATAATTTGCATACATTTCAATCAAAAGCAACAGAAAAGATTTCTAACAGTTCATAGCTCTTGTGGACATACTTTCAGACTAAAAAATTTCCAATCCAAAGGTACAGAAAAATGAGTAATACATTCATTTTATTTTTAAACAATGAAGTTTTTATAATAAAACACTTTTGTTTTTAAACTACAGACTGAGATACATATTTATTTAATAGTTTTCTTCTGGCATCAGCACTACCCTTCAGCTAATACCAGCACATAGCTTTCTGGGGCAAACCATGCTAATTTCTGATAAGGAAGAAAATATAACTGACTGTGGTTTGCTACAGCCAACATATAACACTAGAAAAAGACAAGGTTACAGTCACAACTAAGAGCCCAACAATGTTCATGACTAAGAAATGTTATAGGCATAATGAGAAAAAAGTTCCTGAGAGTAACTTCTCAACGACACTATGACAGCAGGCTTCACCACTGCGTCTTAATCAAGTGAGCTGAGTTACATGCAATCTCAGAAAAGCAAGCTTTCCAACAAGAATTTTCAGAGTCCTACTTGTATTCTGGCTGTTTCAGGCTCTCACCCTAAAAATGGTCCTTGAATTATGGTTTTAATAGCTTTCCACTTAGCCCATACACCAATTACCTCAGTTACCTTTAGCTTCCTTTAAAATTTAATTTTAATCATCATAACTACCAGACCACCAAATTCACAAGGAACACAAGCCCATGTATTACAGCTAAGTGTCTAAATGCAATTTCCAAAATTGCTACAGATGGGTTAAAAAACAGTCAACATTATTGAGCAACTACTATGTGCAATGCACTGTAGTAGGGCTTTCATAGGTGATCTTAACTATGAATTCAATGAAGCAAGTATAATTATCACTCACATTTTATAAATGTGAAAACTGAAACTTGGAAGGACTTGCTACTATGGACACTCAGGTAGCAAGTGATTATTCTTAGACTCAACTGTGAGAACTTGACTTTAGAATTCAAATTCTGAACAAACACATAACGGAGTTTCATAAGCTATGATCTTGAATACCGAACAGGGGTACAAAGCTACCAATCAATCACACCTGTGAATCCATGTCTCTGGACTCTTAGGAAACTTAGTTAAGGCCAATTTTCCCAGATGCAGATCCTTAATTGGACTTAAAGTGCCAGAAAGGATGAGTTCTTTCCTGTAACAAAAAGAAAAAAAAAGTGTTAATTTTCAATTCAAACATGTGTTGCTTTTAATAACAATCTCACGGTGAATCACCAAGAATTATTAAAGAAAGAACAAGAAAAAGAGAGGGGGAGGAAACAGTTCAGTCAGGAAAGTGCTTGCTCTATAAGCATGAGAGCTGGAGTTTGACCCCCAGAACCCACATTAAAAAACAGACACCACAGCAGGTGTCTGTAATCTTGGTGCTGGGGAGGGGAGGGCTGGAATTGTGGGGCTTGGGGCTGTGCATCTCAATATGCAAATCCCCAGGTCTTGTCCCAGAGACAATAAACCAGAAAGTGTGAACCACATTATAGTTTAAAAACCATTGCTACACTTTATTATCATCCTGGTTGATGTTTTTTGTTTGTTTGTTTGTTTTTTGTCTACTTGGCAAAAGCTAGCTAGGATTATCTGGGAAGAGCTATCTCAACTGGGGGGGGGGAAGCCACCATAAAATTGGCCCACAGACACATCTGTGGGGCTTTTTCTTGAGTAATGGCTGACAAGCGAGCACCCAGCCTACTGTGGGCTGTGCCACCCTTGGGCTGAGCAGGCCATGGGAAGCAGGCCAGCCAGTAGGCTGGGTTCTTCCATTTCTTCCCCTTCAGTTCCTGCCTCCAGGTTCCTTCCTTGAGCTCTTGCCCTGATTTCCCTCAGTGATGGAGTGTGAGCTGAGACATCTAAGCTGAAATAAACCCTTTCCTCCCTGAGTTTATTTGAGTCATGGTGCTTTAGCTCAGGAATACAAATCCTACTAAGTCAATAGTCAACCATGGTTTGAACATTTTAAATGGAAAATTTCAGAAACAATCCCTACATTTTAAATGACAGGTGGCTCTGGGATTCTGATGAAATCTTGTCTTGTATGACTGGGGATGCGGATCCTTTGTCCAGTGTGTTCATGCTATCTGCAGTCAGCATCAATCACTCAGTGGGTTTGAGGGCACAGGGGCCCTGCATATGTCTTCCCAGGGTAAGAAGAGACTGCTGTTTGTATTTTGCTACTCAAATCACTCTAGCTTCTGCCTCTAAAAGTTCTCCCAGTTGGCCCCTGTGCCCTCAACAGTTCCCACTGATTTTTAATTTTAAGAGTTCTCTCTTTATGTTCCTGCTCTCAGATGCTCCAGGCCCATTTCATATACTCCTGCCTTGGTCTTTGATTCAGTCATTCTCCAGTGAGCCCAGTTCCTTTTGCTAGGGACCCGACAAGTTTCATACAGTTCAATCAAATATCCTAACTTTACAGATGTACTAAGTCAAGTCTGGAGAGGCTCAGGAACATGCTCAGAGCAGCAGAAACATCCCCACTATTTACAGACATCCCAAAAAGCATCTACAATAGAAGTTACTGACATTCTTAAAAATCAGTTATAATATAAAATCCAGTATAATGTGATCTTGTTTAAAACACACAGGATGTTAAATAAATATGATTTAAGTCATCTCTAATAATAAAGAATTATAGTTTTTATAGCTCTATCCTGTGGGAAAATTTAAAATAACTCAGAATACACAACAGACTTCACTTTCACATCTCATTCATTTTCTGCTTTACTTAGAGAGAATTTGTTTTAGTTCAATGAACACCAGTTGATTTAAGTTCATGTACACATTTGGATCATATAACTGAAAAACAAAACAAAACAAAAAACACTTAATAAAAATGGTGCTTGTCTGAATTAATCAGATGTGATTCTTCTTTCAAGCTCTGAGCGTCAGGCATTTTAAGTGGCTCTCACAGTACCACATTTATGGCTAAATGAAGACTGAGGCCTTAAGTCCTTATCCCATACACCTCCCTGCCCACCAGTCTGGCTAAACTATCCATGCCTAGTGGTCCAATTAGTCATAAAAATGCCTGTGATCCCCAAACAAGGGTACCACAGGCATCAAACAGTATGTTGTAACTCAGCAGGACAATCTCTATGTTTCAGGGGGGGAAAATGCTTATAGAAAAGACAGTTATAAGGGGCACAATAGTTATACTGTTACGGAGATATTTTAAAAAAAAATATGTATAAGAAGCAATCACAGGATGCCATGGGCAAATGGTTTATATTTCATTTCCAAATAGTCATGGGTTGTATGTCTTCAGAAGTCTGGGCAAGCTCCACTTTTCCACTGAAGAAAATGACATACCTCACATTCCATGCGGTGGTGAAGTCTGGGTTGAGAAGCAGAAGGGTGCAGGTGACATCTATCAATTCTAAAATAAAGGGAGCCACATTAAGAACACAGTCCTGCCCATCAAAGACTTTCTTCGAAGGTCCTCATCCACTCTCATCACAACCTGTATCCAGGCTGTATTAATTTTAATGACATATTATTCTAAGACATCAGTGGTGTGACTGTTATCCTCAAGATTTTCTTCTATTTGTGATTTGTACAATTATTTTAAAAGTTAACAACTTTACAATATGCCCATAAAGAATGATTCATCTTCCATTCTTTTAGTAGATCTGGCAGTAATCTAATTTGCACTAAGAAATAAGAAATCACTATTCATTTAATTTTCCCAATATCTCAAGCACTAAGTAGGAAATTTTCAGAGGAAAGGAGAGAAAAATCACCCATAATCCAATTTACATTATGCTGCAAAAGAATTCCCTTTCTTCTATATATGTTACATAGTGATAGCAGTGATAAAAGTACAGTGATCACTTCTAAAGACTTACTGTTCTATTTTCTTAGGATGTATATCCTGAAAGAGAATCACCATGGCAAAATAATATAAATGTCAACGTGACTCCGACAGTGTCAAAACAGCTGTCCTCTAAATGGACTGTGACTGTTTTATACTTCCAAGAGTAATGTGACTACTTATGCCCTGATTCTAATCTAATTATATTTTAAAACATCGATGTGATGGGCTAAAAGGTAAAACAACTCTACTATGTTTTATCTGACATGTTTATACCCTCAGTCATATGTTCACTTTTCATTTTTGTTTACTATTTTCAGTTCATTGAGGATATTCTACTCATATTCACTAGAAATTTATTCTTCATAGTCTTAAAAAAAATGTTCATGGATACAAATAAACTCCATAAACCTGCTTTGAAAAGAAGAAATGGATCAAATCTGGATATTTCCTTGTTAGTAAAACTGAAGAGAGTTTTGGAATTGCTACTTTCAATCTAGAGATATATCGCTAAAATAGGTAATGGCACCAGTGGTATTAAATGCCAAGTGGATATAATATAGAAAATGTCGATATTACATGGTACTGCTGGGAGCAGTCCAAGGCTAAGTAAGTGTTTTATTCACATTAGTGTAGTGCATTCGTATAGTCATGACCCAAGCCACTTCTGTTCAACTTTACAGCAGGAAAATAAAACTCAGAGGGCTTTTAAAGGTTATTCTTATTTTATGTGTATAGATGCTTTGTCTATATTATGTTTGTGCACTACTTGTGTGCTTGGTGCCTGCAGAGGCCAGGAGAGGTCACTTGATGCCCTGGAACTGGACTTACAGACACCTGTAAGCCACCATGTAGGTGCAGGGAGCCCTGAGGAAGAGCAGCAGCCTGTGCTCTTATCCACTGAGGCATCTCTTCAGCCCTGAGATTTAGAGATTTAACCACCTGGTATATGACAAGACTAATACCTGACACTTTGGTCATATCAGTTATACTGCAGCTGAAATGCCTGGCCTATAGAGATAAATGAGGCATTTGAAGTGCTTAGTACAAGGTAAACTGCAAACATAAGAGCAAACACGTATCTCTTCTATACTTTTAAAACGTGGTCCAGTTAACTATAGATTATTCTATTACCACATAATCTTAATAAAAGATTAGCATTTGTTCGGTACTTATTATTCTACTGCTACTAATCACTTTGAACATTCAGAAACTGAGAATCATGAACTACACACACTGACTTGTGACCCACATTTTCCCACTGTAGGTTCCGATGTACACGCTTGCTGTGCACATAAAGAACAATCTAATTCATATCACTTTTCTTTCATTTTTTTTAATAGCTTTTGGCACTGATTTAATGTTTGCCAAGGAAACTAATATAATGTTCTAAACCACTATTCACTTACTCCCAGAACTGTTCTAAGTATCAACAATGAACAAAGATTAAACAAATCCTGGACTCAAAGAACAGGTATAATTCTAATAAGACCCGATCTTACCCTTCATAAGACTATCTTCTTGCTGGAGAGGGCAAACAAAGGACATATACCACCCGGGGCCTTCCAAAGAAGCAATGACTAATCCCCACTAGTGTACTCATGGGGCCTATGAGTACAGAGATAAAGGCACTGCAGATGTCAAAGAGAGTGTGGGAAAGCCAAAGTAGTGTGATGTCACGGACAGTGTGCTCTGAGAGACTTTGGAGCACAGAAAAACTATAGCACAAAGACACGATGGCTGTTACACTGAAACTGGATAAACAACTAACCTTAGAGAGCAGTCGTCGCTACCCGACCCCAGCACACACTTACAGCATATGGGAAGGGCTATATGTGACAGGGAAGCTGTGGAGTTCTTTGATGTCTGCTATTGTTCCAAAAGCCATTCTACTCCCAAAATAAACCGGCTCTTGGACCCTGTGATTCTTTCTACAGTACAGAAAATGTACAATGGGAGTTCCTTCTGTTTGTACGTTCAATGCAACTCTCCTCCGCCTCTGTACAGTAAGTAGCACACGCAGAGCTAATGAACATACAAGTCAATACTGGTCCCCAAGCATCAGGGAGAGGCTGTGGAAGAACCCTCATCCATGCAGTGCTTCCTTTGCTAGAGACAGCTGCGGCGAGGACACAGCTGCTTCACCACTTACTGGGAGTTCTGGACAAAACAAGTATGTACGTAAACTGCTTAATCTCATGCTTTAGTGGTTTCTCACTATAAATGAAGCTCACAACAGAGCTACCTCATAGGAGTGCTAAACGGTTAAAAGCATGAAGTATCAGGTTATCTGACATACAGTGAGCACTGACTTCTGAATGCTAATGTTCATTATGAAGTCTGCATCTCCTAGTCAGTCCCACGAGCACTACCAAGAGTGGACGCCCTGTAGAAGTGAAGATATCTGAGCTGAGCATGAGCTGAGCAGTGACCATTGTGCAGAGGGTACCTAACAACATTTAAAACACCAGCAGCGTTGACAGACACCATACAACCAGGGTTTCCGCTCTCCACAAACTTCTCATCTTCCCTGATTCAGAAGTCAAGTCATGAGGCAAGAAGTGGGGAGAAAGTATAATGTAAGAAACAGGAGACAGAGTAACGAGGTTAGAAAAGGAAGAGTCAGATCCGCAAGAAAATCTTGAGGTCTCTCTCAGTCAGTATTCCCCTTTCAGGGGGAAGAAAGGAAGTAATTTAACCTCAGACTGCTGATGCTCTAGCTTTTCAGGCCTGTCTTCCAGCAAAGCAGATGCTGGCACATTTTTGGCAGATGCTTTGTTCTATACAAGAAGGATGGACCAAACTCTAAAGATAAACAACAATAACAGTTGACTGTAATGACTTCACTGTCTAAATGTTCCCAACTACAGACCATTTCTCTACAGTCTTCCCCAGAAGACACGAGCTACTGAAAGCCCTGCAGAATCTTAGAATCAAATGGGTCTCTCTTGAGATACACGACACACACCAGTACATACATGCTCACTGTATACATTCCAATGTATGACTAAGCCATCATCATCTCACAGTCAGAAAGTTAATCTGGGTACATCATATAGGGAAGTAGCTGAATTCCAGCAGGAACAAGAAAAGCACATATGGACATTGCCGAAGTCAGAGGCTAAGCTAATGTACTTGCTTTACTCTGTGCTTCATTCTAGCAATGGCCCGGGTTTTACAACTATTCTGACAGAATGGTTTCTGTGCATCTAAACTAAATAAATTCAAGATAATAAACTGGCTAACCTCCATCCAAAATATACTCAAGTACCATATAAGGAACAACTTAAGGTAAAAGCTGTTCATTACAGTACACAGACCCTGAATGGTGGACTAAGCTAAGCATTCTTGCTAATCTGACAAGCAACACTTAAGCACTTATGGGTACTGAGTAAGAGTCATAATCCTTGTTCTTAGTGACCCACAGCCTAGCAGGAAAAATGTCTAAGTAACAAAGTACAATATACTATGGAGAGTGGGGACTATGAAAGTCACCCAAATAAAGGTCTCCCACAGGTTGCAGAGATCTGCTGTTTCCTGAAGCAGACAGAAAGGTTTCCCAGGGGATGATTGTGAATTGAGCTTGCTAATGCTGGCGACCAGGGTGATGATGACAACACAAAGGCAAAATAAGGGAGTAGCACACAATGAAGTCAGAGAGTGGAACAGTGTAGATTGTGGCTGGAATAAAGACTAAATACTACAAATAGAAATGAGTGTAGGATTCAAATGAAGTCACAAAGGCAGCAACACATTAATGATAAGCAGCAAATGTTACTATTCTCAGTGTCTGACTAGCATGAGGAGGTTACAGGAAGCCAGCAGTCTTCCCCAGTTAAGAAAACTATAGGTTACTGCTGCTATGTAGAAACTTAAGACTCAGGCCAACTGACTTTTCAAATAAGGACAGACATTCAAATTTCCCATCCTGATTTTAAACACTTATTCAATTAGTTAAGGACAGTTCTTGAAATATATAAGCCAAATAGATAATCAGGCTAAGGGCCAAGAACCTGCAATCTGATGCCAAATATGGAGTGGCTGCATCACTGGCAATCAGGCTTTAGAATAGAATAAAACAGATGGTTAAAGGTCTTAAATACCATCTAAGGAATTTCAATATTTCATTGGCTCTGAGAGAATCATGAAATCAGATATGAGCATATACATATATTTCAGAAGTGCTTCTCAAAATGTTTCTATATATTCATAAATAATAATAATAATAATAGTCCATCAAACCTAAGTAGAGAGTATGGGGAAGTTAAAAGGAGATAACATGGGAGGAAAAGGAAGTGATAAAATTATATTTAAATTTTTTGCTTTGTTTTTTGGAGACAGGGTTTCTCTGTTGCTTTGGAGCTTGTGCTGAAACTCGCTCTGTAGACCAAGATGGCCTCAAACTCAGAGAGATTTGCCACCCTCTGCCTCCTGAGTGCTGGGATCAAAGGTGTGTGCCACCACTTGCCCAGCATATTTTAAATTAAAAAAATAATTTTTTTGAGAGGAAACCAAATAAGATGTTGGAAGGTGCTCTTCGAAGTGATTGGCTAGTGGCATCTAGGACATAAATGACAGAAGAACCTGCAAGAGGAATAACTATCATTAGCCCAGCTGAGAAACAAAAGTCTAGACAGAAGAGAAATGAGGAAAAAAAAAAAAAAAAAAAAAAACGCAGAAGGGTATACATGCATGCATATATATATACATATATATATATGCATATATATATAGCTTTGGACAGAGCTCTACCCATCCAGGGCTCTTAATGCTGTTTTGCTGGCTAATTTTATGTCACTTTGACACAGGCTAGACTCATGTGAGAAGAGGGAATCTCAATTGGGAAAAATGCTTCCATAAAATTTGCCTGTAGGAAAATCCGAAAATCCGTAGTGAACTTTGCTAATAAAAGTAATTGACGTAGGAAGAACCCGCTCACTGTGGGCAGTGCCATCTCTGGGCAGGTGGCCCTTTGGTGTATAAGAAAGCAGGCTATTAATATGTGTGGATGTGCCTAGTCTTATTGCAATATGATATGCCAGGTTTGGTTGATATCCCTGGGAGGCCTGATCTTTTCTCAAGGGAAGCAGAGGAGGTAGGGAGAGTTGATCTTGGGGAGAGGGAACAAACGGGAGAGAAGGAGGGGAAACTGGTTGTGATGTAAGTGAGAGAATGAAAGAATAAAGAAAAAGCAAGCAAGCAGGCCGAGCCAGCCATAGATAGCAAACCAGTGAGCAGCACTCAGCACTCCTCTATGGCTCTGTCTGCCTCAGCTCCTGCCCGCAGGTTGCTGCCTTGACTTCCTTTGAAGATGAACTATAATGTTTAAGTGTAAGCAAAATAAACCCTTTCCTCCTGGAGTTGCTTTTGGTCATGATATTCATCACAGTAATAGAACTCTAAGGCACCTGGGCCATTCTTTCTTGCTTACTTTTTTTTTGTTTATTGTTTTTTGTTCTTTTTTTTTTTTTTCTTTTTTTCTTTTTTTGGTTAGGTCGATCAGAATTATAATTATCAGTTCTCTGCCAAACCAAATATGGCTATTACTACATCAGATTGTTAAAAAGTAATATGCCCTAGCTAAACAAGACATCTTTCAAATATCTAAGGGATGCAGATCATTAATGAGCATGAGAAACTCAGGTTGAAATGGCATTTATTTTTCTTTAACAAGATTCGGCTGCATTCTAAATGTTTTGATTCATAAATTTGGCACAATGTTTTCCCATTAGCATTTTCAGACATCAAAGCAGAATTGACTTATTTTACAGAGCTGAGGGTCTGTGGCACTGTACTGAACTATGCCCCCTTTCCTACCTAAGCCCTAGATGATCACAGCTCTTATCTTGAGGATGCAAGATAAAATCAAAAGCTGCCCATGTGCCCTGAGAGGTCATCAAGATGAGACTCATGTGAATAAGATGTCAGAGCCTGCAGTCTGATGCCCACAAGGTAAGAACCTGAAGTGCACAGAAAGATTTGATGGCCCCAGGAAGAAGGGGGCCTGGGTTCAGGTACACGGACAGGCAAAGGCTACTGCTATGAGATAACTGAGACTTGATCTTAAGAACCCTTACTGTTTCTTCTCTGAGACAGTGATTCTGTCTCACTAGTGTGCATTGGCTAAGTCACACCTCTGTACACCAGGGTAAAAACAATATGGCTTCATTAGGCAAGACGTAACTTGGTGGAGTCCTAAGGCCCTCTGGAGCCTATGCCATGGTGACAGAATAAAAAAAAGGAGTTCAAAAAGAGCCAAATCTCCTTACATTTGCTTGAAATGTGTGCCCTAAACACGAGTCATGCCATTAACGCCACATCAGGGTTAGGCAGTACTTGTGAATTGGAGGCACGTATCAGAGGACCAATCAAATAAAACAAGTCACAGGGAAAATAGAAACCACTTCTCACTAAAAACCCAGACTATGTCATTGTCCACACAGGAAAAGGCACTATTAAACCTGTTTGGGTAGTCTTTTAAGGACAATACTGAGAAAAATTCAGGGGAATCCAATGTAATACAGCTGGCAATATACCCTTCCCTTAAAGAGGCTTGCTGGCACTCATCTGGAAACTTCTTAGTTTCTTCACCTTTCTGCCCACAGTCCTGCAGAGCGGCTTCTGGTCAGAGCAGCCCCTTGGTAATGACTACCGAACTGATGGTGAAAATTGATTAGAAAATAAGGTCTTATTGAAAAGCAGCCTGCAGGCACACTGGCACTCATGCAGACGCTGCTGCACGAGGGAAGGGAAAGGGCTTCACAGAAACAGAGGAGGACATGAGCTCTGCCCAGGAGTGAGGCCTGAGGTGAGCCCGGAAGGCTAAGCAGGACTTGTGCAGCCAGAGCTTGACTTAGGAAATGCTGGAAAAGAGACCAGGTGGGATGGTTAGGGACTACCAGTATCCTGAAGAACTGCCACAGAACAACAGAAGAAGCAAAGGCCAAGGTTTTCTCTTTCTTTCTTAGTTTTCACATTCTCATTTTGGCGCTAGGATTCAGAAGGCCTGATCTCAACTGAGGTTCAGTGAAATAGCACGCTTGTAACCACAGATGGGGTCACGCTGCAGCTACCACAAGAGTACCTTGCCTATCTCCTTTGAAGTGCTACAGAAACAAGTTCCGAGGTCCACAAAATGCTAAGGGGTCAGAAATCAAGTAGTTAAAGGAACCAGAAAATCCTTTGGTGATGCTCAAACAACTTCTTTTAATAGGATGCTATCTTTAAATAAAATCTTACAAATGACCTCAGCATATTAACATATAAATCTGTTGTGACTGCAGCAGGTGGCTTGAATTCTGCCCGAGACACTTCCATTATAGTAACAGTGGTTACAAGCAGGAACACTGACATCAAGGCTACACTCCTCATTTGACAGAGGCTGAACACCTGCTCAGGCAGTGCAGAGGAGAGCAAAGACCAGAGTCCAGGAATGCCAACCCCCACCAAAGCAAGGGCTCATCCCAGAGGAGGAGGAGATGTGCTCATTCATACTCACCATCTTTGTTTAGCCATTGCTTTCTTGTTCTGTACAAAAGGAGCTTGTTGTGGACATATGGTAATAAGAACTTGACACACCAGCTCTCAACACCAAGTTTGTTCTCAACCAGGACTATAGGACTCCGGTTATATTTTGCTTCAGGGCATGGGATCAGGCCAATTTCATCTCTAAATATGCAAGACATAAAAAGAAATTGAAAATAATACTGACTTTTAATTTTTTTCTAATTCCTTAAGAGCCTCATGTATTTATTTTCCTTAAGAATATAACAAAGAGGGTTGTTGGGGTGCACACCTTTAATCCCAGCACTCAGGAGGCAGAGGAAGGAAGATCTCTGAGTGTTCGAGGCCAGCCTCGCCTACAGAATGAAATTCAGGACAGCCAGGGCTACACTGAGAAACCCAGTCATGATAAAACAAGCAAGCAAACAAAAATAACAATTTGAGCAACAGTAGAAAGGCTACCATAAATGTCCTTCCCTGATAATGAGATTGTTGACTAACTTATCCACCACCATAGAGCCCTCATCTAGTAGCTGATGGAAACAGAAGCAGACACCCACAGCTAAACACTGAGCCGAACTGGAATTCAGATGCAGAGAGGGAGGACAAGACCAGGCTACAGAAACCCACAGAGACAGCTGACCTGAATAAGGGGTAGCTAATGGGCCCCCCAGACTGATAGCTGGGAATACAGCATTGGACCGACTCAGACGTGAGTCTCAGTTAGAAGGCCTGGGCAGTCTAAGAGACCTCTGACAGTGGAACCAGGATGTATCCCTGGTGCACAAAAGGACTTTGGGAGCACATTCCCCATGGAGGGATACTCCCTTAACCTAGAGACAGGAGGGAGGGCCTAGTCCCTACTCCAAATGACCTGACAGATTTAGATGACCCCTGTGGAGTGTGTGTGGGGGAATGGGATGGGAGGATGGTCAGGGGGTATGGGAGGGTGGAAGAGAGGGAGGGAAAGGGAACTGGCATCAATATGTAAAATAAGAAAAAAAAATATTTAATTTTGGGCAGTCTTGGTGCCGCATGCCTTTATTCCCCATACTAGGGAGGCAGAGGCAGAGGCAGGTGGATCTCTGTGTAGTTCCAGGATGGCCTGGTCCACAAAAGGAGTTCCAGGACAGTTAAGGCTATATAGAGAAACCCTGTCTTAGATAGCTAGATAGAAAGAGAGAGAGATTAGAACTAAGTTCATTTACTGGAGTTGTAGCAACAGATCATTTTTTAAGTGTAGGTAGTTGATAACCCTTAATTACAGGGAAAACAGTACACTGCAACCCTCCTTGCTGGCAGGAGGGAAAATTCAGTTCATCTTTAGATGGCGATCTGAAAACGCCTTTCAGCATTTTAAAGCACATACTCCAATCCTGCAGTTACCCCACCCTAAACACAACACTCCAGCATGACAGGGAATGATCCACCTGTTTAACGGCATAATGCAGGTAAAGGAAACGTAGCTCGGTGTTGTGTTAAGTGTTAAGTAATGATGCAGGTCTGCACATACTGGCCTACCTGCCAAGAATACAGGGAGAAAGCAAACTGCACATAATGGAAAAGCCTTTTATATAATTCCTTTAAAATATATTTAGATACATAAAATTTTCCTTGGAAAGACATCAAGAATTTTTTGAGAAACAGAGATAATGAATTTTATTTGTATAGAATTATTCTATTTTTTAAGAATGTAAACAATGTGTTTTTATTTGCCTACTATAATAATAAATGTGGAACAGAAACAAATTATTAGTAAAGATTAGCTTGTATATGAAAGTTTTGGCTCAATTTCCCTCCATATATTGCTGTTTTTTTTTTTAAAAACATTTTTATGATAAAATATCAGAATGTAAAATATACTTCAGAAAGTGATCATTCAATCCACCTGAAGTTGAAAATCTGCACTAAAAACAGAGACTTAATAAACAATGTGTGAAGCATGTGACCTCACAAAGCAAACAAAACAAATAGCCCTAAAAGCAACACATACCTTTCATCTATAAAGGTAGATAAAACTCTTACCTACACAAGTTCTTAAATGGGATGTCTGCTACTTAATAAGTAAAGAGACCCCTATGAGAGGGGCTGGGGGGATGGCTCAGAGGTTAAGAGTGACTTCTGATTCACAGCAGACCAATTACCAGCAACCATGCCAGGATGTTCGCTCTGGCCTCTAAGTCCAGTTACCGGCCGGGAGGGGGTCTAACACCTTCTTCTGGCTCTAACAATAATAGAAAACTGGAAAGATGGCTTGAATTAGATGCATGAGGCTGTGTTAGGATCCCCAGCACCTATGTACAAAGCCAGCTGTGGCCATACTTGCCTGAAATTCCAATGCTGTTGGGGGCAAAGACAGGAGGGTTGTCAGGAATTCTGGCCAGTCATCCTAGCCAAAAATAAAGGGCTAGGTTCAGTGAGAGACATTTTTCCACAAGGATAAACTGAAAAATGATACAATTGAATAACCAATGCAATTATCTGGCCTCTATGCTCCCACATCCAAAAACACACGTGTGTGTATCCACATACACCCCACCATACACACACACACACACAAGCAGAAAATTTTAAAAGGCTATTTTTTAAATTTGCCTATTCATTTTTTTTTTTTTTTTTTAACAAAAAAGTCTCTGTGTGGTGGTGTCCCAGGAAGTAGAAGGTACGAGAAATCCAAAAGCTGGAGTATAGGTGGTTGTGAGCCACTGGATATGACATGGATGTTGGTAAGTGAACTGTCTTCTGCAAGAGCAGCAAGTGTTTGTGACCACTGAGCCATCTTTCTAGTCCCACATCTCTTACACACACACACACACACACACACACACAAGAATAGAGTTGCAGATGCAGCTCAGTAGGTAGAGCGCTTGCCTAGCATTCTCAAAGTCCCGGGTCTGAACCCAAGCACCACCGAAATCTGCCCTGATGGCACGTGTCTGCAATCTCTGTACTTGAGAGGAAGAGGCAGGTGGATGGATCTATGAATTTGAGGCCATCCTGGTCTATGAGTTCCAGGACAGCCAGGGTACACAGAGAAACCCTGTCTGGGGAAAAGGGATAGAGGGGGGAAGAGAGGGAGAGAGGCAAGAGCAGCATAACTGGAAGTTCAATGTCATCCTGGGTTATATAGCAAATAGATGCTGTCTCCCTTCCCCAGCCAAAATAAATTTAAAAAAAAAAAAAAAAAAAAAAAAAAAAAGTTGATCTTCAGAATTTATATGTGACACAGAATCCTTTTGTCAAGACTGGTCTAAAAAAAAGGGAAAACATGAAATTATGAGAAAGCCTTCTTCTGTTAAATCACTACCACAAGTCAGAAGCACACATTTGAAATAGACACGGCTAGAAAAACAGAAAAACTTCCACACTGAATAGCTTAGAGACAATCCATTCTCTACTGATCACTTTGTTAGTGACACAGGGATCTGTCAATAAGCAAGGGTACTAACATTTCTTCCAAAGTACTTATCACTCCAGACTTTGGGGCCTACAATATAACACATTCAGTAGATTCATAGGTCTCTTTTTTATATAGATGCTAGTATTATCACCATTCAAAAACAATTTACAGAATATACTGCATATTTTTAGTTTCTAGTAATGCAAAAATGAATAAACAAAGTGCCACAGATGTCTAAGAGTTTCTCTGTGAGACATCCATATTTACAATAAAAGGTTACCACTTGGCTCTTCCTGTAACACAAATGAAGTTTTGTAGGGGACCTGAGAGAGCATCTCAAGTCAATATTCAGTGTTCAAAGCATGCCTTTGCATTTGTACTTGGTCCTAAAAACCAAGCACAACTAGCCATGCCAGTCACTGGACTAGGTGTGGGCCTCTGATGTTTCCTGGTGCTCATACTTTTGCTATATGAAATTGGACGTTTTAGGAAATAACCTAAAAGCAGAAAATAACGTGTTCAATCCCAGCATTTAAGAGGCAAAGGCAGGAGAATCTCTGTGAGTTCAAGGCCAGCCTGGTCTACATAGTGCATTCCAGGCCAGCAAGAGCTACATAGTCAGATACTGTCTCAAAGAGACATGGACACAGACATAGACACATACACACACCAACAACAACAACCCCCCCAAACCAAAACCCAAACCAAAAAACTCCTAAAATTAGAAAAACCAAATGAAAAACCAACCCCTCAATTTAATTACTCAAGAGTTTGTGTTCTCTGAGATCTAATAACTACTTGTAACACTTCAAGGAACCTCAAGAGCTAAAAATATAAATGTTATATTAGCAAGAATAAAAGAACCCCAGCTTCCAGATATACTATTTGAAAGGTGTTTTTTTTTAAACTTAAATTCACAATGTTAAAAAGAAGTTTGCTCACTATAATTGTACTAGATATAAAATATTCAAGTACTAACTTGGTACCTAAATTAGAGGACAAAGCCATCTGCAGAATTAAAAAAAAAAACATACTACTGTGGTTGGCTACCCTTCCAAGAAACAAAGGGTCTTAGGGACAGCAGTGCTTAGTAACTACATTTGAATGGATGGTCATTCTTGCTCCTCAGTGACATTTATATTTACACTGCTTTGAAAGGTTATTCCAGGAGAGTATTACCTCTGCTCTTTGTAATACACTGTGCTGAGAACAGCATGGGTCATTTAACATACAACTTCAGCCTCTACAGACCTCACTCTCCCCATCTGTAAAAGGGTAGGACTCTACTTCATCTTCAGTAAAGAAAATGGGCTAGAGTATGCTCAGCTTTCAAATTTTATACAGTAACTTGACACCTATTCCTATGTAAAGAGAAAGAAAGGGTCATAAGGATGTAAACCATTGAAGAGAAAAAAAAACCAAAATAAACCAAAACAAAACAAAAACAAAAGAAAAGATGCAATATTGTAGAGACAAAAGCTCTTGATACCTGCCCCTGACTAATTAGTCTCCCTTCTATCACTGGCCAGTGTGGTGTGTGAATCATTTACCTCTGGACTGTTCATCTGAAATATGGAAATATAATATCTTCACTGCTTGTTATGAAAACCAAAGGTGAAGAAAGTGCTGGGCAATGATAAAGGTTATCAGTTCATTTAACAGCCTGAGGTCAGTCAATATCAAGTTTCTTGGTTAGTGGGCACAGAAAGCTGAAGTGGAAAAAATGTTAATCCTTTTGTCAAGCTATTTGACCTAAGATAGTGGTTTGTTCCTTCTAAAAAAAAAAAAAACACAGCATTTTCTTTAGAAAGATATGTGGTCCATAAGCTTCATAACAACAGAAGGTTTCAACTTAGCTTTCTGTACCTATTCTTTTACATTACTGTAATTTTTCAGGCAGTTTGGAATTCTAAATCATTGTGAAATGAATAGGAAGATCATTCTTGTGTCTCCTTTTATCAGATGAGGTCCACTGAGCTTAAGGGAGTTTCCTGAAGTCAATATTACTAGCAGCTGGGTCTCCAGTTTAAATTACAATTTCACACTCAAAAGTAGAAAACTCAGGAAAAATAAAAATTAAAGCCTGTCTCTACAACCACTAATGTTCAGGTATATGTCTTTTGCCCTCCTCAACTATTTTTACAGAAAGTGGATCACATCGTACTTTTTTTGTTTTTGAGACAGGGTTTCTTTGTATTACTTTGGAGGCTGTCCTGGAACTCCATTTTGTAGACTAAGCTGGCTTCAAACTCACAGAGATCCTCCTGCCTCTGCCTCCCAAGTGCTGGGATTAAAGGCATGCACCACCGCTGCCCAGCCTATATAAACTTTTGACAAAACTTAGAAATTAACATTTACGATTCCCTACATAGTATTATAAATGCTTACAATGACTATGATCATCAGATCATTTCCAATGAGCAGCCCTTTCACTACCACAAAACCCTTTCTCCCCATATTTTTAAGTTTCTAGAAATTTAGAGTCTTGTATTTGCCCAGGAAAATATTCTTTGCATGACCAAGGTAAGGAGTTTTCAAAGAAGCCCACGTAAAGGGCAGCAACAGTTTTAATCTTCTCAAATAGATTCAACAAGGCTTAATGATTAGTTGCTTTGGTGGACTACTCCACACACAACATGGAGAGGAGCAGCACCGTCACTTCAGGTCACACACAGCAATAGAGCATGTGTTTGGATGTCTCACTTTACCGTAGAGGTCCAATGGAGTTCAAGGTTCATATTACACAAATGTCGGCTTTGTTCCAATATGCAGCAGCTTCTCTGGTCTATATATTGTAGAAATAATAACTGTCATTTACGACTTACTTTCTGCTCCAAAACCTGTGTCAACCAAGTTCCCTTCTAGGCAGGATGCATTGTCCCCAGTACTAAACATGAACTCTGTAAAGTGTCACAACAGAACAGAAAATGGCCCAGATTCAGGAAAATTTATGAATATTTTTATTGAATAGCTATTTTTGTTTTATATGCTGGAATTCTTTCTAGAATGAGCAAAAATGAAATGATAAAATATCTACAGGAACTGACACTTGCATATTAATAATTAAAACTTGACTGGTACTGAAGATATTTCAGAGACCTAGTAGGTTTCCTCATTGATTTTAAGGATTACTTTTTATACCACTGAACTACATTACTGACATTATTTAGAAAACAGGAATTACTGTTTATTGCATGCTACATTCTATGTTTACTCTATGCAAAAAATTACAGTAAAAATCTAAGTATATCAGGCTTGCAAATAAAATGACAAGGTTCAAATCCAGGACTCGAATACTAAATAAAAATTTAAAAACTATACTATCATTTTAATTGAGTTAAAGCATATGTGTACAACCATTATAAATTCTGTGGTTTCATATTCTTCAACCTGCAGACAACTTGAAACTGTGTTTCAGTATTACTCCCTTATTAATAATTTTCCATGGGCCCTTCCTATTGATTACAAGTGTATCATCACTTGTGTCTTTAGTCAAATGCTAGTTCCTCTGAAAGATCTGTCTTCATCTTATAATTCCAATAAAGTCTCCTGGATATCACTGTTGATAACAGCTTTCTTACCCTTTCTGCCTCTTCTTGTGTGTGTTGATTGGTTTGAAGTTTCATTAAGGATAGGGATCTTTTCTCAACTGTGCACTAATCCATATATGCTCAGTTCCCAGTAAAGTTATCCCCAGACTAACATTTTGCCTGTCAAATGGGAGTAGTGTTTGCTATACACGTGAATGCAACAATTAGGCCATATAGTCAAGGACTTTATAATCCATTCCTGTAGAATCTTTTCAATCACATTTTGCTGCTTTTGATCAATGTACTACTCCCAATTTCTTCTGACATTGTCCTACCCAGATTTTGATGTTGATGCTAAAAGCTGCCTCCCCTAGGATACTCAGCTTCCCATTTCTTCCAATAGATAGCACTTACAATACTGCTAACACATTGTCACTAAGAACTATATTGTGAGATTAATTTACTGTTAAGACTTGGGTCGCCACTAAACCCATACTACACAACATAGTACTCCATATATGATAATTATGCATAATATCAAAAGTTCAGTTCTCACTAGCATTAAGTACATTAGCTACACATGGCTAATATAGCAGATGTATAATTAGATCATATCAGAAATTTGGCTTTGGTACAAGTTATATTTTAAACTTCTTCTTGTCCCATATAGTGAATATGGCACCTACTGCTCCTCAAATCAATTTAGATAGTCAATAAAAAAAAAGTTGCTGGATATGATGACCTAATTAGGCTGTACTGTAGACAGCTGCCTTCCACATTAAGGCACAGTATACTTCACGGTAATAAATATTCCTGGGTTAAACTACTAGTTGCAGGGAACCCAATAAGATTCCCAGTTTCCTACCAAACAATATCTGTATTGTGTTTTCTACTTTGCAAAGTGTTCTGGCAAGGATTGAAGGCACTGAGGTTAACGCTAGTGCTTTGCATTCTCATTAGCCCTACAAAATCAAGAAAACATTGAGCCTGGGGGAAACAATCCATACCTGATAGAAACACCATTCATAGCTCTTATCAAACTTTGACTTTTCAGGAAGATCTTTTTCTTTTCTTTCTTTTTTTTTTTGCTTTGGAGGCTGTCCTGGAACTAGCTCTATAGGCTAGGCTGGCCTCAAACTCACAAAGGTCCACCTGCCTCTGCCTCCTGAGTGCTGGGATTAAAGGCGTGCATCACCAACGCCTGGCTAGGAAGATAGTTGAATATATTCAAGGGAGTAGATGTTAACAAATAAATTGGCAACAGATCTCACGTTGGAGAAAAGGGGAAAACAAAAATCAAATAATGAATAATGAAAAACTTTTACAATGTTGTTATTAAATACTAACTTAAAGGTAGACATCTGTTTTTAAAAAACTAGAATACAGATTTTTTGGGGTCTAAAAAGGCTAGGTTGAGCACAGACATGTCAGCACTTCTGAAAGCTCCAATGTACAACTCATTTTAAGAGGCAATACATGGAAGATAACTCTAGTGTAGGGAGCATGTATTAGAATACAGCTGCTGACAAATGTTAAATGAATTGAGCTATTTAAATGTTTAGAGTTTACATAACTCATTATTTCAAGAGCCCAACTTACCTCAAACTTTCATATCTCAAATGACCCAAATATTTAACAATCATAAGTTTTGATAGAGTATATATTAATGAGACTGCAGAGTAAAATATATGATGCAGAGAGGGGTAAATGTGATCCAGATTGCACTGAGTCAACCTACATAACCCTAATCTTAGTTTTACCAAATATATTTTTAGTCTACCTCAAAGATGAAAAACTAAAGTGATTACTGTATTAGACCTCTAACCTTTCCTACAATTTCATTCAGAAGAAAAAACCCACCAATGATGAAAATGAACCCTTCATTTGACCAACCCTTTTTTTTTTTTTTTTTTTTTTTTTGGATGTGTCTCTTTACACTGTGTCCGGAATTCTCAAAAAGGGCCGCAAAGACTGACACACAAGACATCAAAGCATTCTTTAAAAGGTCCAGCAGCCACTATGGCTACTGCCAGGAAATCACTCCAAACATTCATTCTGAAAAAAGCCAACAGTCAAAGGAGGAAAGGAAGACTTAGGAGCTATCAGAGCTGGCAGGTATGTTTTGAGGCCAGTAGTATTTTGTCTTTAATGAAGTACAGTTTGAAGCTCCTAATTACCATAAGGAAGCAGGCCATCCGAGGACTTCTAAATTCTTTTATGAACATCACCTTGGAGAAATTGAACACTTTGTTAAAATGTGGGTTTGGCCTTTCATTTAGTCGGAAAAGCTAAGGATGCTGGAATGTTTAAAAATAATTCATATGTTCTAGTTGAAGATATTAAAAATAAATTGTAGAATCAAAGGGAAGATAATACAAAACTAGACTCCATGTTTCTTTTCCCCAGGGAATGGGAAATAGGCTACACTCTTGCTTTTCTGATTCTTTTGTATACTGATGTAACTCTTTTGTAGCTTTCTTCTGATTCCTTAATGGTAGAGAGTGCCAGAAAGAATAAAATCTTGAGAGTACCTTCCTAGAGACTAACAAGTAAACGGAAAGGGAGAAGGAGATATATGTGTCAATTCTTCAGTGAACTTATAGAGGTAAGAATGCCTTAAGATGCATGTCGGTAACTTAGGACGTGCTTCTGATAAAAAGTATCCAGTTTGCAAGAGCTTTATGAGAGATCCACCCAGGTCACCTTCAAATATTGTTACATCCGACTAGCTCTGCAATTTTGTGACAAGTGAGTGGAAAAGTCAAAAGCAGCCTCCGGTCACCTTTAGCAACCTGAAAGGGGGTGCGGGGATTCTGATGGGGTGGGTAACCCTTTACAGTCTCTATAACCCTCTACAGAGCCGCCTGCGAGGCACAAGGACCCACAGCGGTGGCCCGCGGAGCAAGCGCACCAGGCGGAGGGCGGCCGGGAGAAGAGTTGTCACAAGTCCCAGGACGCGCCCGGCAGGGCAGGAAACTCCACGCTCCAACGTGGCTCTCGGGGGTCGCTTCCCAACACTAACTAGCCCGCCACCCGCCCCGGTAACGGCCGGCTGGCCCGGCGCGACAATCCCTGCCGCGCTCCGCCTGTCGGAAGCGCGCGTGGGCCCCGAGCGCCAGCCGCGAGTGGACCAGAGCGCGGCACCGGCCCGGCCCCCGAAGACCCCGGCGCGCAGGGCGCGCGACTCACATGTGCGGGTTCCTGCGGAAGGCGTTGGTGATGTCCTTCACCACCCTCTGCACCAGCACCGCCACCTCCTCGCTCGTCTCGGCCATGTTGGCGGCCGCCGCGATCCGGCGCGCCTCCGGGAGAACCCAGCCGCCGGCGGGAGTTCCGCGGGGGCGCGCGCGCGCTGGCTCAGGCGCGCCCTCGCCGATGCCGCGGAGCACTTCCGGGTCAGGGAGGGTTGCATCGCTGCCTAGTTGGCTCTGTCTCTGTGCTCCTTGGCTTTGATTGATTTTGGTTCGCTTGGCATGGACGAAGGAGGGTCCCTGCCGCACCTCCCCGAGCAGGTGTGGGCCAGGATGGCCTTCTCCCAGCGACCTCCGGACGGCGGGACCATGCCAGCTCACCCCAGGAGGAGGCCTGTAGCTGACCTCCCTTTGCACCCCTGTGCCACTGTGTTTGTGAAATTTAAAGTAGCCCTTTCAGTTAGAACTTTTGTAACTCATTCAGCAAAGAAAAAGAACGTAAAGGGAAAAAAGTACCCTCCAGATCTAGGGGGAAAGTTTAAAACAAACAAACAAAAAACACTACTGTTACTGGTTTACACAATGTGTTAATTTGGAGTATTCAAACAAACAAACAAACAAAAAACAGCTGGGCATTGGTGGTACACTCCTTTAATCCCAGCAGTCAGGAGGAAGAGGCAGGATTTCTGTGAGTTCAAGGCCAACCTGGTCTATAGAGCTAGTTTCAGTACAGGACAGGCTCCAAAGCAATACAAAGAAATCCTGTCTTGAAAAACAAAACAAAAAACAAACCCCCAAAACAAGGCCCTGGCAATTTTTTCCTGATGTTTATTGCCCCACAAATAAATTGTATAGGATCGCTCTGTTCCATGTGGATTTTAAAATGCTGCAATTGAATTTTTATATATCAGGGTGTTTTTGTGTTGGTTTCTTCTGAGTACAAAAATCTGACCTCCTCTCACTGATGGTGGTAGTTTTTCCTCATCCTTTTCTTCCTCCTTCTGCTCCAAGCATGTTCTTATCACACTTGAAGTCTGCATCTTTTAAAAAAATATTTGCTTGGCAAGGTGGTACACAGTTCGATCTCAGGACTTGGGAGGTTGATACAGTAGGATGTTGAGTTCAAGGTCATTAAGACATCTGAAACTTGGATCTCTACAAGCCAAAAAGTTTTACAAAGCAAACTATGGTTGGTTGTTGTCCTGGTCAAGAAACAAGAGAAACTCTACAAAATTGTAGAAAGCAAGAACTGTTTACAGCACAGTAAAATCAAGCTAACTTTTCTCTCCAAGTTCTAGGATGAAGCAGTGAAATGATCGGAGTGTTACTATCTCTGGGCCAAGATTAATTTCAAGAGTCCTGTTGAAGAGTATGATACTAGGTGCTGGAGAGATGGCTCAACCACCTGTAACTCCAGCTCCAGAGGCTCAACAATCCTCTTCTGGCCTCTATGGGAACACACACACACACACACACACACACACACACACACACACACACACCCCTTAATTTTTATAATAATATGATGCAATCCTCCAATGACTTCAGATAACTGCCAAATCTGGCTGCCTCTTCTCATCGGAACTCTCCATCCTTCCATTAGTGGCACTAGGGAGCAGCCCTGATTTATGAGAGCAGAGCTGAAGGAGCACATTGAGAAACAAGAGATATATATATTTGCATTTAATGAGAGAAATCCAAGTTTGGTTGCCCAAATCTTGAAATAAATCTGATATTCCAGAAAGATAACATGTCTGCATGGTTCTGTAACTGTTCTCCCTCCATCTGTACTCATATGAAAGATGTGAATTACATGCCTCATGGTTCTAAATGTAAAAATGATCTCACCTAGTTATTACAGATCTAATATGTACAGACTCAAATGCTTAGAATTGGAATGTATTAGAACAAGAATCCAACTCAATTTTATCAATAAGGACTGAAATCCTAAGAAGTTTAGAATTGAAATTCATGAGTCCTTATTAATGATATATGAATAGTGTATGATTAAATTTAAGAAGAGTTTGTTTAAAGATTTATATAGAAGGTCCAACAAATATGTAGTAATGAAATAAATAGCAAATAGTTCACGTATCCAATGACGGAAGATAGATTGGATTACAACTAGGGGCCAGGGAGATGGCCCAGCAGTAAAAATGCTAGTGATACAAGCTTGAAATTCTGTCCTTACATCTGGCAGTAAAGGGGAAGAAAAAAAAAAATCAAATCTAGTAAGTTGTCCTCTGACCTGTGTGAACCTGAACTCATGCATGTATCACAGTCACATACATATATACTCATATAAAATTCCTAAATTATGGCTAAGTTTTATAAGAAAATATTACCCCATCACCAAAAAAATGACATCATAACTAAAGAACTATGCAGTTGGCCCTCTATCAACAAGCTCAACACATAGTTGACTGATTCCAAAACAAGTAAAATTATTTGGGAAAAAAACAGTACATCTGCAATAAGCTTGTACAGACTTGTTTTTACTTAAAACAAACTAGAAGAATATAAACTAAAAGGGCTAATAATGGTTATCTCTGTTTGATACAGTTAATGGAGATAATTGAGGCCTACAAATGAATGTTTTAGAGGGTTACAGCACTGTAACTATTTCAATTCCACATTGGAATGGTATTCTGTCTATAATTCCACATGGGAATGGTATTCTATCTGTAATTCCAGCTCTGGATGGCGAAGACAAAGTGTCCTTGAAGCAGGCTGGTTAACTACTATCTGCATTGGTGAGCTCTGGGCTTGAGTAAGAGACCCTTCCTCAAAGAATACAGTGGAAGAACAATTGAGGAATATTCCCAGTATCAATCAAGGACCTACACATGTATGTGCAAACAAACACACATGAACGTACAGCACATCACACACATGAAAAGAAGAAAAAAATACAACATACTTAATACATACATACAGGAAACTCCAAAGTCTATAAAACACAAGTCCCAAGGTAGATGTCAAGCTCTAAAAGGAACAAGGATAGATACTAGACTACTTTTAATGACATTTGGAAAAGGTGAAGAAAACTCAGAGACCGATATTGGTATTCAAGTTGAAAGATCAGAGAAGCAAAGAAGTCAAGCCCTAGAGATTTCTCACCTCTACCAATGCTCAGACTGAAGGAGCGATTGTGCCCTCTGATTAAGTCTACAAACTGCACTGCCTTCCACCAACCCTCAGAAACCTACACTGTAATCTTCTGAGTTCCTGTGTCTCTTCCTGCCTTAAATTCTTCTCTCTGCCCAGCCATATCACTCCTGTCTCCACCTTCCTAGTGCTGGAATTAAAGGTGTGTGATCCCAAGTGCTGAGATTACTTTTGTGTGAGCAGTTTCCTTTTTATACTGGATGAACTTCATGTAGCTCAGTGTGGCCTTGAACTAACAAAGATCAGTGTACCTCTGTCTCCCAAGTACTAGGATTAAAGGTGTGTGCCACCACTGCCTGGCTCTATGGCTTGTGGCTAGCTTTGCATTCTGAACCCCTTTATTAAATCATAAATAATAGATCATCATGTCATATAGTACTAAATGTGCACTTATAATATTTCTAGATAATTTTTACTAACATAGGAAACTGATTTCATCACCTCGGCAAGTTAAGTGTTGACCCAGGAGTGGTGCTGCACTCTTAGAATCCCCTCACTGTAAAGAGAACTGGAGGATTGTGAGTTCAAGTCCAGAATGAACTATGTAGTAGCTTCCAATTCACCTTGTTTAAAAATAAACAAATGTTGACTTTGGGATATTGCTTATTGATACAGTACCTGCCTAACAGGTGTGAGGCCATAGTTTACTCCTTAACATTGATCCCATGCCTAAAAGTAAATGTCCAAGTTTAAATACTTGATTATTGTATACAACATTGCCATTGTGAATAGAAGTCAAACCTCCGAGCATGGGTCTCAGATAGAAGGTCTGGGCAGTCTAAGAGACCTCTGACAATGGAACCAGGATGTATCCCTGGTGCACAAAAGGACTTTGGGAGCTCATTCCCCATGGAGGGATTCTCCCTTAACCTAGAGGCAGGCGGGAGGGCCTACTTGAAATGACTTGACAGATTTTGTTGATCCCTCCTGGAAAGCATCACCCTCCCTGTGGAGTGTGTGTGTGTGGGGGAATGGAATGGGAGGGGGTTCGAGGGGTATGGGAGGGAGGAAAGAATGAGGGAGGGAAAGGGAACTGAGATCAATATGTAAACTAAGAAAAATAAATAAATATTCAAAATAATAAATAAATATAAGAAGTCAAACCTCAGCCCTCTTCATTATTCCACAATCCAAAGTTTAAGAATTTACCAGCACAGAAACAGAAGAACAAAATATCATCAAACAAGGTATAAATTCAATTACCTGTTTTATTAATGTGCAAGAAAGGGCAACGGGAGCAATACCTGTCTTCACAGGCTTTACTAGACTTAGAGAAAAGGAAGAGAAGTAACTACATTTTTAGAAATATATACATTAAATGTAGAGATGCTTGGTATATATTCTTGGCTTGAGTGTGTTGGTTCATTTCTTCAAATACAAGATTTAATGTATAAGGACTACTTTTTAAAAGCCACAAAAATGCTGGAGAATGCTAATACCATCTATTGTTACCTTTACTTGGCACATCTTTAGACCAATTGTTAGAATAAAAATAAGATAGACATGTTAACCTATTTAAGCTGAGGAGGCACTGTACAAATGGTTGCTTATGTCTGTAAATAGGGAAAGCAGTATTATTCACTAATCAATATTAAATAGACTAATAGCAAATGAAGACTAAGTAAAACACTATTAATATGAAATTGGCTTCACCCCTGAAAATGGTGTTGCACTACAGTGTAAGCAATCTCATAGGGTATGAACTGCTTTTAACCTGAAAAAAGTAGGTAAATGCTACCAAGGGGCTAATAATGATGACTTTAAAAAGACCAATTTATGCTGATGTTAGAATTCATGAAGATATAACAGTGAGAACACTAGGCACGTGAATGATTTTGTTGCCAAGAGATGACTTCTTTTCCCTTGACATTTGATAGTTTCAAATTACCCTTTTCCTTTGCTTTGTTCCTTTTACCACAGAGGCTCGGGGTACCCCTGATGTAATCATTAGGAAAGAATAGGGAAAATGTCTAGAGAGAAAAGCCAATCCAGGACTTGGACATGGAAACAGCTAGAAAGAAAGGCTCCTCTCTTAATGCAATGCAATAAATGCTCCTTCTGTCTTGAAGATTACAAATTGTCATAGGATTCCTCTTAGTGGCATGCCTTTTAAATGGATGACTAAATAATTTTGTTCCACAAAACTGGCAGATGAAAACCGTAAATCATAACTGAATTGCAAAGGCAACTAGGAGTTTTATTGTAGAAGAAGTTTAGTATCTCTCTTAGTAACTTTTCTGTTGCTGTGACAAAACACTGTGACCAACGGGAGCTTGGGGAAGAGAGAACTTACTTTGGTTTATGGTTCCAGAGGGATAAGGGTCCATGATGGCAGAAGGAAGGTGTGTTAACAAGGGGTAAGCACAGTGACAGAAACAGGAGCTGAGACTTCACACTTTGAACAAGATGTAGAAAGCAGATGTGGCAAACTAAAAGCGGTGTGAGGCTTTCCTCTCTAACCCACCCCCCAGAGATGTACTTCCTTCAGCAAGACTGCACCACCTAGACTCCTTTGAACACCACCAGCAGCTGTAAACCAAGTTTCAGATACCCAAGACTATGGGGGACAGTTCTTATTCAAACCATTACAGTCTTTGGTAACTGACTGAAAGTAAAGAGTGTACTTCCTCTTTTAAAAGGGATCAGGAATATTATAATTAAAAATTACTTTGTTTCTCAGTTTCATCCTATTGCCATGTGGTAAACCACCTTTGAGACCCACTGACACTAATATCAGAACAAAGTTTCCTATAGGAATGACTAAGTGCCCCTTTGAAATGTTGAATTATGCTCTTGTAGTATGACTTTTATAGAGATGCATAGTCTGAGAGTCAGGAAGGAATGCCAAAGACTAATCCCCTACTTGGCCTCTTCTGATTTTAAGCAGTATACACTATACTTTCTGTGACTCCATCCTCCAAGTCATTGGGATGAAAAACAAGAAAGGGCTGAAAGTTGTCTCTGAGATGACAGGCTGCAAGTAGTTTTACATAGTTATTCCATAAGCTTTAATGAAACTATTCCTGAATCTAAAACATCGTGGTAGCTGCTGGGCATCAGATGGTGAGAGAAAGAGGTGCTCAGCCTCTCTTGTGGCTTTTACAGTCTCATAAAGAGACAGACAAAGTCAAGAAACAGACAAGTTTGTAAATAAAAATTTTACTATATGACACAAAGGCACAAAAGCAAGTTATGTATGATATTAGTGTAAGCATATGGCTTTTGACAGTGTTGTCAGAAAGGCCTGCTTGGTGAAACACTATTTAAGTTGAAACCCCAAAAAGGAGAAAAGGAAGACGTGGCCTGTCAGAAGCAGGGGAGGGCTTCACCTTCACGAGGGGTGTGAAGACTGTGGGCAGTTAGAGAAGGAAGCTTACTGAGCAGGTCTCAGGAATTGAAAGAAGCCAAACTAGGCCTCCCCAATCTTACAGTGTTAATAAAGTGATTTCAGATTTGGTATGGTTGACCTCTGTCTACCAAAACAAATCATAATTGCCTACCTCCAATCCTTTCCTCCTTTCTATGTCCTTTGTGGTCTTTATTATGCTATAATGAACAGTTCTCTGGAGCAATCATTAGTTAGATCTATTTGGAGAATTTTAAAAAATTAATAGCAGGAGGGGGGAGCCTAAGGAGATGGCTGAGGCAGTAAGGCATCATCCACACAGCATGGGAGCCTGAGTTAGATCTCCAGCACCCACACAAAATCTGGGCACTGTGCCTATCATTGTAACCCCAGCACTGGAAGAGGTTCAATGGGATAGAGACAGACCTGAGAGCTGGAGATGGTTAGACAGCCGGCCTGGTTTAGTGAGAGACCCTGCCTCAAAACATAAGATGGAAGATATCCATCATTGACTTCTGGCCTCTTCACACACATACACATGTTCATACACATACATAATGGACTTACAGATACCATAAACACACACACACACACACACACACACACACACACACATACACACATGCACTCATGGGTCCTAAATATACTGATAAGGTCTTGTTAAAGAAACAAAATTCACTCTGTATTTTAAGTAAGGGTATTTTAAGACTTGTCATTTGAGGTTTACCTAAAGGAGCAAAGTCAGGAAACCTATCATCGACCTTCAGCCTACCTAAATAAAACCAGTGACTATAATTTGTTCAAAAGACATTGCAAATCTTGGTAAATCTCCCAGCAACTCTGTCTGAAGCACCTATTCAAGTGCATCTTATGAAACTTATGCTTCTGCTTGCAGTGACCTCCTGGAGAATAATGGTCTCTTCTCTTGGCTTCCAGAATCACATGCTCTTGCCAACAGAACCAACTCTTTTACAAATGGCATTGAGTATGTGATAATGGTACCAGGTTGGCAAAAGTAAGTCTGGTTATGGAAAAATGGCATTGTGCATTGGATGATGCTTTGGGTTGCCTGCCTCTCATGGAGTGTAGCACCACTGTGCCATCAGACTCAGTCTGGGTTATCAGTAAGTTCACTGTTTCATTAAACAAGCTGCTTCACAGGACAAGTCTATATCACCCTCAGTGAATCCGACTGATCAGAAGCCTGTTCACTTGGTCCTTTTGTTGTAAAATGTGAACTTTAATCAAAAATTATTTATCATATTGTCTATTGCTGTGTAATGAAAGAACTTCAGCTTTGTGACTTGAAAACATTTTGCACAGGCCTGCTTACTTACCAGGACCAGTCAGGCTGGGGCTTAGTTAGGGTTCTGTAATTGCAGTCAAATAATGGCTAGGACTGCAGTCGACTGAAGGCTCAACTAGCCTGGATGTCCAATATTTTTATTTTACTCAGTCCTGTGCCTTGGTATTCTCTGTGTGAGCCCAGCGACACAGAGAGTCACAAAACTGAATGTAGGGGCTGTGAAAAATTTGTTAAGAGTAGAAGTTTTCTGAACTTGCAGCAGCTAAAAATTGATGCAAAACCCAATGTGTAAGGAACACATGGTGTTTCTGGTGGTGCTTCCTTTGCCATGCTGTGTCGTGTGCCTTCACTTTAGCCTTGTTTCTGAACACACAGCCCATGCATTGCAGAGCACGTGCCATCCCACCCTGCAACAACAGTGTCAGAAATGCCCCAATTTAGGTCCCAAGCTAGTGTGTGCTATGAATTGTGTTATTTGTACTTTACAAATGAACTTTTCTGCTCTTATAGAAGCATAATGATTGAATTGTAGAAAACAAGAGCTTTAATACTTCCCCACCATTATTGTTCAACACATTCCAACTTCGTCTCTCTCTGTGTTATATTCTGCAATAATGTTTGATTTTAAAAATTGATACTGGAATTTCTGACTTGAGTTTCATTAAAAATAAACTGGCAAGGGAAATTTAGTTTGTGATTAGGATAGAATTTCTAAAAATTTCTTAAATGTCTGTAAATACATTTCTGCCATTTTTACTATATATTTATGTAAAGCCGAGTTCTTAGCATTAATGAGTGTAAGATCAAAATACTGATCAATCTTGAAAAGTTTTGAAGATGTTCTAGTAGTTTCATAACAATATTCAGCAAAGATTAAAAAAAACTTTATTTATTATTATTTATAGTGTGTGTGTGTGTGTGTGTGTGTGTGTGTGTGTGTGTGTGTGTGACATAACATGTGTGGAAGTCAGGGGATAAATTCTGGGAAATGAGTCTCTTCTTCCATCAAAAGTTCTAGAGATTAAACTTGGGTCATCAGATTTGTACAGCAAGTGTCTTTACCCAGTGAGCCATGATGCCAGCCCTCAGCTGTAAAAATAAATAAATAAATAAATAAATAAATAAATCTCATTAGTATGTAAATTTACTTTCATCTTTAAGAAATGAAAAAACTACATGTATATCAAATTGTTTCAAATTAAGATTTGATTTGTTATCGATAGAAGTTTGCTTTTTAAAAATTAACTTTATTTACATGAGTATGAGTGCATGCCCATGTGTGCAGGTGTGTGCATTGTCGTACATTTGTGGAGGTCAGAACAGGGTGTTAGGGGACCTCCTCTGTCACACTGCACTTACTCCTCTGGGGCAGGGCCTCCCAGGGAACCCTGAACTCATTTCTTGAGCTGACAAGCCCCAGTGATCCTCTAGTTCCCATTCTCCTTGGAGCTGGGATGGCAGGGAATTGAGAGGACACCTGGGTTTTTAATATGTGTGCTAGAATCTGAAATCTGCTCACCATCACAGAGTAAAGACTCTTAATTAACTCATCAGCTGTGCTTCTACTCCCAAATGTTTTATTTTTGCATCTACTTTATAATCACATTTCTAAGGCAAAAAGGGACTATGAATGGAAAAAGTTGAAGAAGCCGTGCTCTAGTACTCTTCTGCAAAAAAAATATTTGAAATATGGTGAGCTCAGGACATCATACATAGGAATTGGTTCCCAAGAGGAAGGAAGTGGACTCTAAGGCCAGTTAAGGATATGGCTTCAATTTCACAATGTTAAAATGGTCACAGCACAACAGTCCTAGCAGCCATTAAGAGTCAAGGGAATGGAGAACATCTCACTAGAGAGTGTGAAAATCACAATGCAGAAACAAATGTTGGATATAAAGCATGATTCTGTTGATCTTTAGATAAGGTAATATCCTACAATTGCTAATGGCATGCCATGAGGATAAGTAAGGCATCTCACTAAGAGAAAGAGAAATTGAAGCAGGAAAGGCCCAGATGTTGCTCCCATCTTGGAAGATGCTTTGTGGCAACCCAGAGTCCAGTAGCACGCTAGCACCCCTTGGTTACTGCTGCTGAAAGCTTGACCACCTACCAGCAACTAACTAGAGCACTCTGGGGTGGGGTAAAAAAACCCATGATTTTGAAAATAGTTATAACTTTTTGGCCACTTTCTTTATGAGCCCATTGAATAATTATTATCCATATGATTCTAGTCATATGTGCAACATTTTGTTACCCTGATTATTGACAACTTGTTCTGCAGTGGATGCCCTTTGGTCAGCATTCATATAAACTAGCCATTGGAATCTATGCATATGCAAAGATATTTTTCATTATCTCTTGACTTAGCTACCTTTCTATTGCTGTGATATGACACCATGATCGAGGCAACTTATATAAGAAAGAGTTTATCTGGGACTCACAGTCTCAGAGGGTTAAAGTCTGTGACTATCCTGGCAGGAAACTTGGTGGCAAGCATGCAGCATGGTGCTGGAGCAGTAGCTGAGAGCTTACATTCTGATCCACAAGCACAAGGTGGGAGGGGGGGAGAGGAAAAGGAAAAGAGAGGGAGGGAGGGGGAGAGAGAAGAACATCAAGCATCTTTTGAAACCTCAGAGCCTACCGCAGTGACACGCCTCCTCTAACAAGGGCACAGCTCCTCGTCCTTCAATACTTCCCAAACAGTTCCACCAACTGGGGGCCAAGTAGTCAAAAAAAAAAAAATGTAAGCCTATGGGGATTATTCTCATTCAAACCATGACACCCTTCTTTCGCAAACAATATCAATTCCTAAATTTTACTAATTCCTGTATAATGTGTTCATACACTTACCAAAGTCTCCAGCTAACCAAACTATTTACTGCTTTCCATAGATCAGTGTAGATCACTCTTCTGATCTTGTCTTCTTGCGATCGAAGTAGACAGTTGGCCACAAAATCTAATGCTCACATTGAAAACCTCCTTTTTACTTGGTTCTTTAAGACCATAAGTAGGCTAAAATTCTAAAACGCAGTACCAACAGGGTATGAAGAACTATTTGGAAACTAGACATGGTCAGTCACATGTCTTGGGGGAATTCTCCATGCTGCTATGGGGAGCAGGACAGGGAAAGGGACAGGACAGGGAAAGGCATGTCATTGTAGCAGAGGTAAGTAGTTGGGATGTCTGAGTCACCTACTCATGCCATTTGTATCTTTGGTAACTGCTTGAACTAATTTTGTATATCCTGCTCACAGCAATGTTGTCCTGTCAGCCAAGAAAGATCTCACACCATCACTTCATGTCTCAGGTTTTCAGTTCCAAGGGCACAGGAGCAAGGCCAGCACTTCCCCCCAAATAATAATACTTATCAACAGAAGACTGGCTTCTTCAAACTTCTGAGGGCATTGTCATGCCATTTTAATTTGATACTGTGTGAGCATTCTGACCTGCTGTTTCAAGAGCCAGTTGGCATGCTGAGTCATGTGGTCCAGGTCAGCTTGCACAAAGGCTTGCATCTGCTTCAGAGTCTCCAATTGCAGTCCCATCATTTTAACTTAGTGTTTTAAACTATCTCCAAGACAGTGCAATTCTGATTTACAGAGTTGGAGTTTCAAAATAAGAAGTGTGTGTCTATGTGTGTGTGTGACCCAAACCACATTGCAAATTGTATTAGCTATCACCCAGAATGTAAATACATTCATCTACAGCTAACCAAATCTCACTTCCAAATCACACTATCCATTCATTAACCTACAAGTTTCATTTTTTAATAGCTGAAAGCTATTCCATTGTATAAATGAACCACATTTTCTTTATTAATTCTTCTGTTGAGAGACAGGCATCTAGGTTGTTTTCAACTTCTGGCTATTATGTTTATTTTATGTGCATTGGTGTTTTGCATGCATGCATGTCTGTGTGAGAATGTTAGATCACACACACAGGAACTGGAGCCACAGAAAGCTGTGAGCTGCCATGTGGGTGCTGAACCAGATTCCCTGGAAGAACAGCTAGTGTTCTTAACCACTGAGCCATCTTCCTAGTGCCCCAATCTCTGGCTATTATTAATAAAGCAGCAATGAATATGGTTGAGAAAAATATCTCCATGGTAGAACGAAGTGTTTGGATGTATGCCCGAGTGTGGTATGGCTAGATCTCAGGGTAGATTTATTCCTGTCTTTCTAAGGAACCACCATTGATTTCCATAGTGGCTGTAAGTTTGCACTCCCAGCAGCTATGGTTAAATATTCATTCCTTTTATTCCACATTCTCTCCAGCATGAGCTGTCACTTGTTTTATTGATCTTAACCATACTGACAGGTATAAGATGAGATTTCAAAGTAGTTTGATTTGCATTTTCCTAATGGCTTAGGATATTGAACATTTAAGTTTTTCTCAGCTATCTGAGCTTTCTCTTTTAAGATATTTTTTGGGGGGTTTAGACATAACCCCATTTTAAATTGGGTTATTTGGTTTCATGATACCTAGTTTTTTGTTTGTTTTTAGTTCTTTACATATTTTAAATATTAGCCGTCTATGGAATGCATAGTTGGAAAAACCTTTCCTGTTCTGTAAGCTGCCAAAATGACAAGGAAATATATTTTCTTAAGAACAAAGAAAAGTCAAGAGATAGATTAAAGAAACTTAGTTGTACTTCATTGAGTCATCTAGTCATTAATTCATCCAATATGCAGTTTAATTTTTTTGTGTGTGAGGATTTATGCATGTGTACATGCTTGTGCGTGTGTTTCTGTGTGCATGAGTGTGCAGGCATGCATACTTACCCGCGTGTGTGTATGAATGTAGAGGCAATAAGTTGATGTTGAGTGCCTTCCTTGACTGTGTCCTGCCTGTTTTTAAATTTTATTTCTTTTGATTTTGTGTACATGTGTGCCTTCTTGTCTATATGTGTATCACATATGTACATGTGCTAGCCGTGGCCAGAAGAGGGTGTTGGATCCTTTGGAACTGAAGTTAGAGATGGCTGGGAACCAAACCTGGGTCCTCTGAAAGAGCAGTGCACACTCCTAACCGGTGAGCCATTCTTCAGTCCCTCCACATTACTGTTCAAGTGGGTCTCTCACTGAACTTGGAGCTCAGTGATTGGCTAAACTGATTGGCCAGCAAGCTCCAAGGACCCCCCTGTTTCTGCCTCTCCAGTACTGGGATTAGAGACACATGCTGCCACCTTTTCCTTTTTGCATGGGTGTTGGAGGGTCTGAACTCAGACCCTCATGTTTGCACATCAAGCATTTTACCGGCTGAGCATCTCTCTCACATCTTTAGTGTGTAATTTGCATGATTGTCTACTTTTTCTTGGTTTTCCAAGTGCCAGTTTATATATGAATTATGTCCTTTGAGCATTTTTCAGCAGTGACAATTTCACCACACTGGTAACGAAGCAGGAATTAATAATTCAGCCTTTCACTGTTCATTTCCAGGTCTTAATAGAAATCAATTGGAAGAAAAATCATGTCAAAGCATGCAAGGCGATTCTCAACTTTTCTATGAACAGAACTAGATATAGAATTGCTAAAAGTAATGTTTACTATTGTTACATCTATCTTTTGAAGGAGAATTAGCCATGTGGTCATGAAAATCCATCAAAAACTAAAAATGAACAATTTTTTAGGTTACATATCATTTGTTACAGCCAGGGAAAAGGAAATAAATGTTTTACATGTTTTAATTCTTTACCATTAAAAGGACAAGCTTAGGACTAAAGATTCAACTCAATGTTTTCATATTACACACAAGGCCCCAGGTTCAATCCCAAGTACAGAAAACGAAAAGGAAGAAAGAGGAAAGAAAACATCAATTTACATGAAGGAAACAGGGACCACCACAGATGGCTTTATTTTTACCCCTGAACATGGTTCTTTTTGCCATCTGGAGTCACTCGTGAACAGTGGCTCGTTCTTCAGTCTGGACTAGTCTTTCAAAAAAGGAAGTCTTAATAGAAACAACATGAATTAATAACAAATATAAACGCTGATCACTCAGATCAGTCAAATATTTTGACTTATATTCTTGGCTCCAAATTGTTGAAATGGGAGATCTTTTTGTATCTGTAAATATTCCTGTCTACTGTGGCCAGAAAAGGTGACTTAATTTTCTAGTGTATTGCAGTTTGCAGAGGAGCAGTTGTACAAATAAACTTAAGGGTATCTTGCTTTAGGCCACAGCCCTAGGTAAAGCCAGGTGGCATGTCACTCAGTCATCATATTGAACTGTGTCTCGATCATATCAGGAGAAAGCTGAGACAACTCATAATGAATTCTTTCATAGACTGGAATCACTAGTAATCTCTTTCTCTCTCTCTCTCTCTCTCTCTCTCTCTCTCTCTCTCTCGGTGTGTGTGTGTGTGTGTGTGTGTGTGTGTGTGTGTGTGTGTGTGTATCAGGCTTTATTTATTTTTTAAATTATTCACACTAGGCAAAGATGAGGTGTTCCATGTTGCTGAGTGGCTGGTTGAGCTTTGCATCCCTAATGTCTTATAGAATCAGCTGTGTTTGCTGTTCTATGGAATGAAGGCTCTGGAATCAGATGCCTTGGCTTCAGGTACAGGTTCTACAATTCTCGGATCTCTTTTAAAAACTGCCTCAACTTCTTATTTTATAAGATTTTTTTTATGCTTATTAACTAAGATAATATTAGGAATGCTTCCAACAATTCCTGGTTTGATACATGCTATTTACCACATAATTTGAAATAAAAATTACAAAAAGCACTATCCCATTGATATTTATTATTATGAATAAATACATTTCACTTACAATTATTTATATTTGGGGAGATACTGAATTTTATTGATAGTGTTCAAGAGAGTATGGCTCCCTAAGCTGCTATCATTCTTCTGGGGGTCTGAGATGGAAACTGTGAGGGGAAATGCTCAGTATCGGGGGGGGGGGGGACACTACTCAGCAGCCAAAGACTTCTCTCTTTCTCTCCTGTTCTTATGGGGTGTGTGGTCCAGGCCTTCTTACTCCTTGAAGGCTGTGTAGGTCATGAAGTCTAATGCATTGGCACACCAGGAAATGATATTAACAAAGTTTGAAACCCCAAATCCTGCCCCAGTGACACACCTTCTCCAACCAGGCCACACCTCCTAATCCTTCCTAAAGAGTTCTACCAACTGGGGATCAAGCATTCAAACATATGAGTCTCTGGGGTCCTTCTCATTCAAACCTCCATGTTTAGCAAAAAGAGTAACAATCTCTGGGGAAGGGACAGATGTTTCAGATGAACTTAGATATAAATCACTTTGAATATGCTTTCCTTCCCATTGAATCCAGAAACTACAATTGTGACACTAAGTAGGTGTTTCTACTTTGTTATGAGAGCCCTAAAAACTGACTTCCCCACCAGTGCGCATTTTGAGAAAAAAACAATGAATACTATTTTCTCTCTTTTATCCTCCCACAACTGTTAATTTTCCCTTAGTATCCATGCTTCCTGCACTGCAGCTGCTTAAAACTCGGATCACCCTGACGGGGTTCCGAGCAACAGGTGGTTAAGGAAACGGAGCTGGCACATCCTTGGCATCTGCTCCTGCAGCTTTTCGCCGCATGTTGGCTTCCCTTGACTCACTGGTCCTCTTGGACGTCTCATGCGCTAGAGAATTTTTCCGCATGTTAGGATGGACATCTAGATTTGGTGGTTGCTTCTGTGGCTGTGTTGTCTGGGAGTGATGATGGTATCACTTAGATGGTGTGAACCAATATGAAAAAGATCTTACTGAAGGAAGTCATTGTTGCTTGTGGTGATTTTAATGGAGCACCAAGCAAATTTCTATTTGGCATTTGAGAAGTTTTCCTTAGTTAAATGTTAAATGCTAAAACACTCATACAGAAATCCTACATTTACCTAAAATTGAGTTTGGAGTTCTTTGGGGGAATTTTAGTGGGTATTTATAACAGATTTCAGAGGATGGGATAGTCTTTGTAAACATGTCACCAAAACATAAAACATAAACATATTGATAGAACATCTATCTATTTATACCTTTCATGTTAACAAAACCCAAAATATTGACAAATGAAATAAGGGACAGATGTGGGAATACACATGACATAAAATCAGAATTCTTAGTGTATTTATAGTCTATATATCAATAAACAAATGGTAAGCCACCCAGCACAATACCAATGAATCCTGTTGTTTAAAGGGATATATTTTAAAGAGGAAAATGAATTACATAGTTATTACAGTGAGAATGATTAACAACCAAAAGGAAAATATGGTTGGGAGACAGATCAAGAAAAGAAGAAACTGCAGAATACAGTTCAACTGGCTTGAAAAATTGACATCCATTGTTGGCAGCATCAACTGTATCTCAAGTTAATTAGATCATAACTAAAAACCCACAATTGAGCAAATTAAACATCATCAAGCTAGAGCAAATCAAACACTGAACATACAACTTGTTTCCCTCAAAGGAAGACATGGAATGATTTGGCAAGTGACCTGGGGCACAGTCTATAATACCATATCAGAAGAGAATGGTCTTGAGTTATTATAGAACTGAAGAAACTCCTTGTTGAAGTGCAGTGATATTGCGGTAAATAAGGATCAGGATAAACAAATAGGCCGAATAGATGTTTATTCAGGGAGAAATAACTTACAACCTAGACAGATGAACACCAGGAAATTCAACCCGATCCTCTCCTGTCTGAGTCATGCCAGAAAGAGAGAGCGCCTTCCTGGCCCCCTCCGACCTCCCTCCTCAGGTCACCTCCGCCCATTGCTCCACCCCCCAATGGGCGTGGTCAGTGCTACAGAAGGACTATCTCACTACAATTCCCCTTTTAGTCTAAAGAAAAGATTTAGGCTTAATACAAAACTATATACAAAACAGTGAATAACAAGTGTGCTCTAAGAAAAGGAAAATCGAGAACAAAATGACCTACATATCTAGTCCTAGGGTGAGGGCAATGGAGTTTACAATAGAGTTGTCCTAAGCTGGAAAACGTAAGTCTAGTACCTAATATATCTAACTAGGAAGAGAGAATAATAGTTGTGATAGTTTAATCTTCAACCTCATCAAGACCTGAGAAGGAAATTAACAATACTAGAGTAGACAGGAAATGCGGATGGACAACTTCCAAAAGGTGCAGCCAGGACAGAAACAGCAAGCCACCTGAACAGTCACCCTAGGTCTCACAGCGACGTTGGTACACCCAGATTTGGCTAAGGCCAAGAGAACTTGACAGACCACAACAACAGCAGGGAAATAGAATGGCTGTCTTACCCTGACTTGGCAAGGTCAAGCAGTCTTCTATATTTATCTCCTGCAAGCACATAGGACTGCATGTCCAAATCAGTGGTCAAGGTGGGGGCAATTCTATGCCCAACAGGCCATTAGCTGAGGCGAGATTGAACTCCAGCAGGAGCAACAACAGTGTCCAACATATTTTCGGGAAAGTGCACGGTGCTGTCAGGAGCAACAGTGTCTCATGTCAATGGAGTACTAATATTAAAACATTTAAATGCCATGTTCTGCATGTCTATGAAGTGATTGAAGATTAAGCATCTATATCTGACTAATCTCATAGGTACAGGAAATGTGAGTGAAGATAATCTGTAATACTTGGGAACTTAGGTAAAAATACTGATTAAAACTTTCCTGAGTAAAGCAGGAACAAATACTTAAACAATATAACTATTTACATATACCTACATGTAAATCCCTAAAATAGAGGTAGAGTATAAGTGTCAAGACAAGAGGTAGAACTATAAAGGGCAGCAAGATAAATATCCCAAATTGTATCAATATACAAAATGTCTTGAATACAGGAAAAGTATACATACATAGAATATGGTAAAAAATAATGTGCATAAAATATTATAAGTGGAAACATTTAACACAATATAACAAAATATAAACTTAATTTTACATAGCTTACCACATAAGAATACACAACAATGTAAGCTGTAAAATACTATCTCATTCTTACTCAAATTCTCAAGAAAATAGGCTAATCTACCTATATCCCATCTAAACCATACCTTTACCAACCATTCCCTATTCCTGTCTAAAAGATAAACCCGAGTGTAAGCATCACCCAATCCCAAATAACTAAAACCAACCCAAAGACGATGACTATTATCCCAAAATTCCAAGGGTAGGGAAAGGGGGCGTAGTCATATTAAGATTACTTTCTGTTGAAATGGGACGATGATTGGTTTAATGGATCCTGTAGGAAGAAAATTTTTAGCAACCAAATTTCTCAACAGAACTGGCTGTGACATATGTAGTTAGTCACTGTGTGGCAGAAAATTCTTGACTGTAGTTCTATTTGAAACTCTGGCCAGGGTGTAATAAAAAGGTGCACCATTACAGCTAGCTAGTCATGAGTTGTCTCGAGCAAAACAGTCTCAAACCGGTTTTAGGGTGATGTTTGTAGTTCCGATGCATCAGGTTGAGTCAAGTGGAAACGGTGATGTGGGGCCCCATCTTTTTTCCGGAGAGTCTGAGACTGGGGCCTCTCGTGGCCCTAACCGGGCCTTCCCAGGGGCCGGGGAGTGATGGGCACTCTGCACGTGGCCCCGCTGATGAGCCTCCCCAGCCCCTTGCCTCTCGGCGCCCCCTAGATGCTCTTAGCTGAGTGTCCCGAGGGGCCCAAAGCGTTTACTTTGAAAAATTAGAGTGTTCAAAGCAGGCCCGAGCCGCCTGGATACCACAGCTAGGAATAATGGAATAGGACCGCGGTTCTATTTTGTTGGTTTTCGGAACTGAGGCCATGATTAAGAGGGACGGCCGGGGGAAAAACCCAGGTAAATCCCACTTCTGACACCAGATATTGCGGTAAATAAGGATCAGGATAAACAAATGGGCCGAATAGATGTTTATTCAGGGAGAAATAACTTACAACCTAGACAGATGAACACCAGGAAATTCAACCCGATCCTCTCCTGTCTGAGTCATGCCAGAAAGAGAGAGCGCCTTCCTGGCCCCCTCCGACCTCCCTCCTCAGGTCACCTCCGCCCATCGCTCCACCCCCAATGGGCGTGGTCAGTGCTACAGAAGGACTATCTCACTACACAGTCTTCTTGACTCTCTTGATAATGAAGTTTTGGTAGTTTTGGTTCATGCAATATTTAGTGCTCTGTGAGTCTGTTACATCACCTGTTCTGGGTGTGGTCGGCATGCATGTTAGTATTATGTGATTATTTTTATTGAAGAAGATGATAAAGAGGTAGGGATAAAAAGATAAACTTACCTTTCTGATGGAGGAAAAAAATAGGGTTGTGTGATGGGGATAAGAGGTTGGTGCATAGGGATAACATGAAATAGGACAGTCAAGGGTAAGCTTCTGGGGATAAAATGTGATAGATGAGAAATGTCCATACAGTAAGAGATGGACTGCAGGGCAAGGAAGCATGCTCGAAAACCATGGCACACTAAAACCAAAAATTCTAATGTGGAAATGATCCCGGGATATTCTGCAAGCAGAAATGACACAAATGTGTGGTGACAGAATGGAGGAAAACAAAGAAAGCAGTTGGGGAAAATACATAGACTAATTCATATATAAGGCGAGGTAGGTATACAAAGACTTAGACTTCTATTTTAAGAGCCACAAGAAACCATTGAATTACATTATACATCTTGGGTAGATCAATCATGGTTGAATTATCTAAAGTTTCTAAAGAACTCAGCACAATTATAATATATACCAGAGAACAGCAAATTTATCCCCACAAGATGGAAGTTTGATCTGAAATTCTTACCACAAAGTTCATATTGACAGTGGATATGGCTGAGTAAATATTTCAATCGGTCCTTCTGGAATCATTATCCCTAGACTTACATATCAACAGTGGATGAGTTATCTAAGAAGATTAATCTTAATTTCTGCCCAGTTCTTCACTGAAGCCAGGAGCCCCTCATTAAACACAGCTTTGTATGCTAGAACTAAGCAATCAGCAAAGTGAATGTATATAAAAGTTATTTATTCTGAGTTTTCTGTAGTGAGAGTTAGCCACCATCACTTGCATTTGGGCAGAAATTCAAAGTCAGGCATAAAAGTGAGAAAATAGAAGCTTGAAGTATCCCCTGACTGGGGACTGTTAGCATAGGATGCTGCAGGCAGATAGGGACAAAATTAGTGAATCTGTAGTCTAATGAAGTCCTGACCATGTGTTGTTAGTTATTACATGGGACATTGTGTGACTTCTGAGACTGTCACTAGAGGTAGTATGCAGCTTTCTGTAAGTCTGATTTATAATTGGCTGACTTTTCCTAGACTGATAGATTCCCTGTGCAGGCTGTTATAGATTGTGGGCCAGAGTTCTGCTGTTACAAGTGGTCTGACCATTGTTCATTTGCATACCCAGCATCTCGGTACAGCAATATGGTTTCAAGGGTACTGTAAAGCCAGACATGGGCAGTTTCATTCATTGCCTTTCTTCTTCCAGAATGCTATGAATATATTCTTAAACTTAGCTCAGTAGAGCCAGAATAGGTATGTCCTCAAAGCCCCCGAGAATCAAATGACCAAATCTTATATCTGCTGTAAACTTTCTTGCAATTGGAGTAGACCGAGCCAGAAATGCAAAAGAAATGAGTGGCCACTGTTATTTCTACCAAACCACCTTCATGACCATCCTATTTATCTGTAAGCTTTAATCTTTGAGACTGCTCTCACTATGTCCAGGTTTAGGATTGTGACATCCAAGTAAAGCTATTAATGCTGCTGCAATTATGAGTTGGGCAACTTGCTGAAGGGTTTGATGGTGTAATTTTCCTACAGGCAAATGGCTCTTGGATCGGATACCATGTGCAGAGAGCTCAGAGGTAAGTCTGGGAATTGTGGAGGTGCTGTTACATTCTGGGTGTGGGAGTTTAGATTTGAAGGATGCTGAAGTCCCTTGAAGGAAAATGAACCAATCATTCTCCCTCTGGGTTTGTTAGAACAGGAAGAGATTGTCAATACTGAATTGATTTTCACACATCATTTGAAACCACCCCTCTTTGATGGCTCTCAGCAACTTTTTTTTTGAATAATAAATAAGCAAGGAAACGTTGGCAGTTCTGTCTTCCCATTCGGGTAGAAAAACGTCTTCTTGCGTTTCCTGAGGCCATTTCTTTTCTCTCTGAGATGCCTGAGATGGTCTGTGAATTCCATGTCTCAAATAATTTTAAATGGGAATGAAGACAAACTGGCTTTTAGCTCAGTCTAGTCAAATAAGTGTCCAAGATGATATGCCTTCTTCTTAAGCCTGCCATCTTCCATAATGTCAAAAATAACATTTCATTCTTGGTGGATAACAGGGAACTGCAGAAGATAATGTTCAAACAACTTCACAAGAGCTACGAAGGAAACAAAGATATGATGTATATTTTTATTGATGGAAAGCATAGTGAAGAACGGGCATGTCCCATAGACTAGGCTGAAATGAGAACACAACAAGAAAACACTATAAGTGAAGAAAAATAATTTCATTAAATAAAATATCAAATTCAATAACTAAAATAAATAAAATATTCACTACATTCTTTCTGTGAATTAACCTCATTCTACATAAATCTAGAAGGCTAAGTCTAAAAAAGGTAAGCCAAAAGCTTGAGATGATGTCTGCTTATAATCCCAGCACCTGGGAGTCTGAGGCAGAAGAATTGAGGACTAGAGACCATCTTGGGCTACAAGACATGGCCCTGTCTCAAAAAGTAAACAAGCCCTTGAACACCAAGAGCAAAAGATAAGCAAAAGATACTCCCTAAACCAGAGTAAATATTGCAATATTAACATAAAACAAGAAAATTCAGGGTCAAAAGAATTAAAACGGAGCATAGGATATAATTTAAAATCAGTGCATCTCCTGGCAAAGAAGATAAAGGAAAGAGACTCACAAGATTGGAGAAAGTCCTTCCAGCCCTGTTTGGTCAGTCACAAAAAGCTCGCCTGCTAACTAACATATAACATACTCCCCTTGCCAGTGTTATTTCTGTTCACTGGACATGGCTTCTACACTGCAAGATGCAATTTGTTGTCTTTAGGTATTGATTTTCTTAAATGATACTTCTAAAAATGTCACTTCTTTTAATTTTCTATTGCTGCAAAATGCACCAAAACATATTACCACAGATGCAAGGACCTTTACAAGAACATTTACTAATTTCAAAGTTTTGTAAGCTAGGTGTCTGGCCAGGCTTGTATGAGTTTTCTGGTTAAGGTCTTATAAAGCGCCAATCAATGTGTTAGCTGAATCACCTTCTAATCTGGATGCTGGGGCCATGACAGGGGTGGGGTTGGGGGAGATCATGGGTAGTGATGGAATTCAGTTCCCTGCATTTGTACGACAGACAACTTCATTCTTCTGTCAGCAGTGAGGAAGTTTTCTGGACCCTTCCTTCAGACTTTCTTTCATCTTCAGTACTGGCTACTGAAACTCAAACTCCTCCTCCCATTTTCTTCTGCCACAGTCAGGGGAACTATCCTCATGATAAGACCTGGGTTTATACATAATCTCTATTTTGATGAACTCAAAGTCAAGCAATTGGTGCTCTTAATTACGTCTGAAAAAATCTCCTTTGTCACATTCCCTTGGATCAGGGCAGGAAATCTAGAAGTGGCTCTGTAGATTTTTAGGATCCTCTCTGCTCCATCAGTCAGAGGCTGAAATAGAGAAACTGGTCATCTAGACATCAGACCTGGGATTCATGTGTGTTTGAGTCAGAGATATTCCTGGAATTCCGAGTTGCATACCACATTGTATGAGTCAAAGAACACCTGTTTAACCTCAGGCGTTTGATTGACTCAGCGCTCTGCTGTTATAAAGAATGTACTTTCCCAGTCACTACCCTCAGTAGAACTTTATCTAGAAATCATTGGTGCTTCTTGGAGAATTCCTAGACCTAACATTAAAGCCATTGCAGGATGAATGTGGGTGGGAGCTTTTATTTCCTTTGAGGACTTTCCTTTCTCAACCTCAGTCAAGAAGCTTTCCACCGTCATACCTAAGCCACTCAATCCCATGGGCAATACCGAGGCAGCCTGAGGCTCAAATGCACACTTGCCTGTCTAAACAGCCAGGACCCACCTGGACTGTCAATCCCTTATCCAGCTTCCCCTGTGAGCATCTGTGGGCGGGGCTTGTTGGGAAAAGGAAAAATGTCTGCCTTTAGCAGTAGCAAAAAGGCACCCAATTCCTCCCTCTCCTACTGAGTTTCATACTCAAGGGGAGAGGAGAGTCCTTTATCAGTATTGAAAAAGAAGAAGAACATAAAAAACCTCAGCAATGTTTCCTGAAATTCCTGGACTTCTTTCTTCCTAAGAGCTGTTAACACAGTTAAACCTCTCATCCTTGCTACTGGCAAATGGCAAGCTTCTAGAAATCAAAGCCTCACTGGGGAGAAAAAAAGAGAAATGGACGGCTCTTTAGAGCGCTGGTGACAGCAGATATTTAGTCTTTAAATAATTAAGGATATACCATTTGTATGATATTAAGGAAGGCTCTAATCTACATTTATGTTAGAACATGTCATTACTATTCCACAAAATTAAATTTTTATCGTAATAGCTATGGACATTTCTGCCAAGAAATTTTACTTATTGGCTAGATTAGATATTAAAATAAGGGAAATGATGAATTATGGAATACTAGATGTTGAATATTTAATAAGTCAATCCCATGTTGCTAGTGGAAGTTTCTGAAAGAATGCCTGTTGCATCCTAACACTGAATCAATGACAGTGGCCTGAGGGCAAATAGATGCCTAACTGGTTCCCAGTCCAAATTTGGAGCACAGCGAAGCACACTCAGATTTAAAATCATTCAACAGTAGAACTGTTGGTAATTTCCCAGAAGTTAGAGGAAAGGAAAGATTGATGGCTTTGTCAGCTGATTCCTTCAGTAGCTCCTGGGCCGTAAATATTGGCTCTAGCTCCTAGGACTTTGTTTATAGGTCCGACTAGTTTCTTTCACATTTTTATATTACTTTGAATGGTACCAATTCTACCTCCTCCTCCCCCTTCTCCTTTTTCTCCAATTCCTCATGCTGAGAAATGATTCTGACTCCCCAGTTTAGTGTAACAGGGGGAAGGAGAGGGGAAGAAAGTAGAGCGACTGCAGAGGAGGGAAAAACAAGAAGGGATAAGAAAACAAGGAATAGGGCATTGAAAAACAAGAAACAAAAGGAGGAAAAGCCAAGAAAGGATTAGGGAGGGAGAAGAGAGGGGCTGAAGAGATGGAGAGGACCAGAATGAATAGGAATATGTTATTTTGAGATAATATGTAGGCTCCAACATATGCAAACATATGTTTGGCAAAGTATGCATGCGTGAGTATGTGGCTCATCATGGTAGGTCCTTGTCTTTGAAGAACAGCAATAGAGATGTTATGCAATTTTGATTAAGCTATCATTACTTAGTTCATCAATTATGATGTAAGTACAGTTTAAAATCCATTTAAACTGGATTGACATAGAGGTGAATTGACATACAAATGAATTTCCAGCCATCCTAAAGTCTTATCTCTTAGCTTGATAAACAATTGGTAGGGGCTGGAGAGACAGCTCAGAGGATGTAGACAGAGGCTGCTTTTCCAGAGAATCCAGGTTGAGTACCTAGCACCTACTACTCACAACAATCTGTAACTCCAATTCCAGGGGATCTGATACCCTAATACAGCACCCACACAGGCAAAGCACCAAATGCACCTAAAATAAAAATAAATCATTAAGAACTGCCTGTGTGGCAGCAGCAAGGTCCAGACTTTGACAGACTGAACCTTGAACAGCTGTACAAAGACATATTTGTTGATTTGTTGCACAAAGTTGTTCTTTTGGGTAAAGTATTTCCTTATACCATGGTTCCTAATCCAATCTGTATGTCTCTCTAAAGGACCGTGTCACGTGCTCCTGCTTCTTTAGTACTTATAGTATACCATTTCAGTACACAAAACTCCCAGCTTCAGGTGTGCTAAAAGTGTCTTGAGATCAAAGTCATGCCAAGGCTATAATGCCCCCACCCCCAGAAAAACAACTGTACAAATCACAGGAAACAATTGCAGTTTTCCACGATGATTCTTCAAGGTCAAAGTATTTGTAGAAAATAACTATCCACTCCAAAGTTTACCATACTTACAGTGACTCTGCCAGATTCCTACAACACTAAGGCAATGTGGTTATGCCCCCTTCACCATAGCATCAGTATTCTCTGCCTTGATTGGATATGTGGTGCTCATTAACCCTTTTAAAGTTCACGCCCATTTCTCTTTCTATCAAAAAGGAAAAGCTGACACAGCAGTGGCCGGCACTCTGCAGGCACTTAGCTCATATCTGGTAGTTTGGGTTGCTGTGGCTGTGAGCAAAAAAAGATCTTAGCCTACCCCTGGGGTCCATACTATGACAGATGGATGGCCACAGTAAAGTGCTTGGAAGATGTGTGTAATCAAATTGGTGAAACCAGATCCAGAGGAACTCAATGTAGACATCAATCAATACAACACATATTTAATAAGTGAATCTACTCATAATGTGAATTATTTCTTCATATCTCCTTCATTATTCATTTTTGTGTGAGTGTGATTCTTTTATTAAAAAAAGGTCTCGTGTCATTTTTTTTTTCAAAATTGTATATTTGAATCAGGAACCGATTAAGTTCTACTATTCTGATCGCTTGATATGAATTTTGAGCCCGTTTTAAAAATATTTATTTAGTTATTAGATGGAGTCTCTTTATGTATCCTAGGTTAGTCTCAAACTCAGTCTTCCCACCTCCTGAATGCCTCCTGGTGAGCGATGATAGATCTTTCAGCACCTTCTGGGGTCTGTGGAATTGTGAGTAAAGGGTGGTCAAATCATATTCATTTGTGTATTTGACACTGGGAAGACACAAATACAATGATAAGAAAGAAATCTTGGTGGTTCTCTGGGAGTTGAATTCCGGGTCCTAAACTGCCTAGAAGTAGTTTGGCCTCCATATTCCGAAGGCACTAAGACCCTTCTCTGCTCTTCCCATCCCCCCACACTGTGCTTTTTGTCATAGGAGGAAAGCAGTGCTCGGCATTTGGGCCTGGAACCGTGCCTTTGGCTGCTCAAACTGTTCAAGCCATTTGCTGAATGGCTCTACTGTTTGGCAGCTGTACAAGGAGATCATATTCCAGGCCTGGGGTTTTCTCTTCTTCTCTTTTAGTCAAACTTAATTATGACCAGAGGTGGGCAGTCAAAACGGCTGCCACGGCTGTTTTTCCTTAACGGATTCTCTGCACTACATGCCCTTCTCTTCCCTTGCTTAGGCTAGCGAACCAGTGCAACTTCAAATCGTTAGCACACAACCCTCCAGCCAAAGTCTGTGCAGACTGTCACTCTCACTGCATCCTGGGAAATGTAGTTTAATCAGTAATCAGAAGACAGGCAATCAGGTTAGTAAGGCCCGAGAAACCCCCACGTTACCCTGACTCCGCCTTCTCTATTGGCCCCTCCCAGGTTGCTTAGGAGACAAGAGACGCAGAATCTTGGCCCTTGTAACGCAGAGCTGGACTGGCGCTGGGGGAAGTCCAACCCAGTCTGTTCTTAGCTCAAGCACTGGCATGGGGACTACTAATGGCGAGTGTCAGAAGTCTTTTGACAGTAAAGAGCACTGGTATGAGATTGGACCCACGGACTTGCTGGAGCGCAAGGGCTCCCTAACCCTCCGCTCTCATCACAAGAAATACTCGAAGCCAGTGTTGGTGTATTCCTGGTGAGCCGCCATTCATGGGTTCTAGGGAGGGAGGAGAGGAGAAGAATCTGGCAGGGGGCGGAAGAAGTAACAGAGTAATAGGAAACAGTGGTAGAGAAGAGAAATTGGGAAGAGGAGAACAGCAAAGAAAAGGAGTATGATGAGGTAAGAAGGGTGAGCAAGAGAAGGGAGAGGGGAAGCAGACCTTCCAACAGAACAGTGGCCATATCAAAGTGAGCTAGGAGAACTCTCCAGGACCTGCCCCAGCCAGTGCTCCTGCTAAGGAGAATATAGCTGTTTACACAGGGGAAAGGACTGAGAGTCATTTAACAGGCTTGAACATCGCCCCCTTGACACAATGCTTACTTATAGGCAGAAGTCTTATTAGAAAGCCAGGCCAATCGCAGGTATCAAACTTTAGTCTCTCTTTGCATAAGGCCAGTGCAATTTGTTTGGCATATACTCTGCTTATTTTTTTTAATTACTTGGTCACACTTAAAATTCATATAAAGATTCAGGGCTGTGGTTCTCCTGGAAAACTGAAAGGCCTGGAGGACTTCCTTCTAAGTCCATCGTCTTCTGATGATAGAGCTCACAAGACTCCAGGAAGCATTTGGCTTTCTTCCATGCTTTGGGAATTATACCTTGTGTGGGAGTTTGAATGTAATTGGCTCCCGTAGGGAGTGGCACTATCAGGTGTAGCTTTGTTGGAGTAGGCATGGCCTTGCTGGAGGAAGTGTGTCCCTGGGGGGGAAGACTTTGAGGTTTCTTTTACTTAAGCTTCACTCAGTCAACTTCCTGTTGCCTGCAAGATGTGTCCCTCTCAGCTACCTCTTCAACACCAGGTCTCCTTGCATGCCACCATATCCTACAATGATGATAATAGAATCTTTGAACTGTAAGCCAGACACTCCAATTATTATGTCTACATCTATACAAGTTGGTTATGGTCATTGTGTCCTTTCATAGTAATTAAACCCCAACTAAGATGGGAGTGGGTGGTCAAGTTTCTTGCAATAAGTACTTTAGAAATATTTGTAACATTGGAGAGAAGTGGGAAGACAGAAATGGAGGGAAGTCACAAATCTTGTCTATTTTGTGCTTTTGCCTATGGCGAGAGATGAATGATTTTGACGTTAGTGTTTGTGCCATTTCTGTTCTGCAGACGTTTAAAAGCCTGTCTACTCCCTGTATTTCCAAAGCCCACTCTTTCTTCCTTCATTTCTCATTCCAGAGCGTACTCTCTTCCTACGCTAAACTCACTGTGAGAGATTATATAGGCACAAAATCCAAAGCTACCCAGGGAAACATTCTTTTTCAACAACAAAGCTTATATTGAGACATGTTTCTTGACATTGATGGCGTGTTTGCTTATGGCAGGGGTGGAGTCCCAAGTGCCATCATTTGTCTTCATACGTATCTATGACCCTTAAGTGAAACACTTAGCTCTTCCGTTATGCCCCAAGAATGTGCATCATAACCGACATCAGCTCTGTAAGTCATGGATGAGAAAGGGTTTTCGATGGGACAGTACTTCTGCTCCCTTTGGCGTTATTGTTGCTTTGGAGTTAACTTGTAAGCCACAAGGGACTCAATAGCAGAGCAGAAATCTGAAAGTTGTGGAGCCTGTAGAGAAAGAAGGGTAGTGGGAGACTGTCCTCAGCCATTCCTGAACATGTGTAGGGCTTTCCTTTGGTTCACAAGGGAGATGAATCAAATTCAACTCAGCATGTATTTATTTGTCATAAACTTTGCTACACATTAGGGTGCAGAAAGAGAAACAAAGCTCATTGAGATAATTTTTGTATAGCATTTTGTCTTCCTTAGGGTTTCTATTGCTATGAGGAATAAAAACATGACCCCAAAAACTAGGGGAGCAAAGGGTTTATTTGTCTTTCCATCGCTGAATGAAGTCAGGACAGGAACTCAAACAGGGAGGAACCTGGAGGCAGGAGCTGATGCAGAGGCCATGGAGGAGTGCTTTTACTGAATTGTTCTTCATGGCTTGTTCAACCTGTTTTCTGTTAGAAACCAGGACCACCAGCCTGAGGATGGCATCACTCACAACGGACTGGGCCCTCCCGCATCAATCACTAAGAACATGCCCTACAAGCTTGTATACAGACTAATCTTATGGAAGGAGTTTTTTCAACTGAGGTTCTTTCCTTTCTGATGACTATGCCTTGTGTCAATTGACATAAAACTAGCCAGTACACACTTTGATGTTTGATGAACTTGGGCTCTAGATTTATTGACAGCCCTGTGACTATGTTATGTGACAAGTGATTTGATAGTACCAGGACCAATTCTGTCATTATAGAATAGTAGTTTTACAATTATTATATGAGCATAGAAGGTGACACACCCTTTGACATTAAGCCTGGTGTATAGTTAGCTTGAAAATTATTTACATATATTAAGACATTGTCAGTTTTTTTTCCCAAGGAATTTGACAGGCAAGTACAGGACTTGCACTTGATTCCTTGTGTAAATTCACCTTCTTGGTGATGATTATTTGTGAATCAGAATCAGTACTTGAGACTCCCCCTCCTCCTTTCCATTCACATGTGCAGGGAGGCAAAATGGTCCGATGCTTTTTGCCCCAATGTGCATGTTCCCAATTAAGGTCAAATAAGGCAAAACTCTGCCTTCTCGTTTCTCACAGATGTCATGTTTTGTGGTCTGTTTCATGCTGCCTTCTCTCTCATTTGAATTTGTGTGGTTTTTGTTGGCACTGTTATTGCTTAGCCTGCCAACAGACACAAGGATGAAGTGCTGCCTGGTGTCTCTAAGCACAAGGAGGTTGTGCGTGATGTATCTTTTGAAGAAAATGTGTGTTAGACAAATCTTGTGTGAGGTCTAATGTTGTCAGTGGCAAGTTCAGTATTGATGAAGCACCCATATATCAAATAAGATGCTTTAAATAGGTGGACAAAGGGGATGGGGATGTAACTTAGCAGTAGAGTGTTTGTATTGTAAGTGGAGGTCCCAGCTTCTGTTCCTAAAGTCACAAGAAAACAGACCAGAGTGCCTATAAAACAAGGCTATAGACTGTGGCCATGAGGTCACAGGAACCTGAACTTGTTTCCTCTGTGAGAGATGCTCATTAGTGGTCTGAGGTCTCTATAGAACACAAACTAGTGAGAATCTACTGTAAAGGTTCAGAAACAGTAGCATCTTATGAAGCTGGCCACACCCTGCTGTCTTTTCACAAAACCAACCTGTCATTTAATATCTATGCTGGCAAGTCAACGTAAAGTCGAGTGTACACTTATGAATGAACAATGGCAGCAAACCCATGGTTGTTAGCTCTTGCTTACCTTATTTTATGACAATTTAAACTTTTCTGAAATTATGTTTAGTAGTTGCTTGTAAGTTCAATTGTTAAACATCTAAGGTCTATGCTTACCATTTCGGTGACCTCTCAAGGGAATACTCCATCAGGGGCCTTTTATACTTAACAGGTACAAATGAAGTATGTAAGTAGGAGACATTCTGATTTACACTTCATTGTTGTTTAAACACATGGATTTTCCCTGCATCTCTCTATCTGGCATGTAATAGAAGTCTGTTTGACCTCACTGAACATACTCAAAATAGTTGTACAAGGCAGACATGATAAATGATGGGTGTTAATGGATACCTCTAGTCCACTATTAGCCTATGACATTGCCTAAGATGCACCTCTTCCTTGCAGCTAGAGTGGCAATAGAGCCCACCACCCTTGTCATAGCCTGCTGTTTTTGAGTTAGAAATACCTTCTCTTTGCTTACTCCTTTCTTTAGCATTTATGGAACTGTACCATGTTTCTGTTAGAAATTTCAAGCTGAGAGAAAACTATTTCCTGGGATATTGTGACACTCACCAGAAAAATAAGAAACAGAACAAATTATACTTACTTTTAATTATCTCATGTGAGATGTTTGTTCAATCCTTTACTCATCCACTCCTCATTCATTCATTCATTCATTCATTCATTCGTTCATTCTCTTCTGTTCCTTGGCCAAACTGACAACTGGTAACAAATGATAATAATTTAAAAAAGAAAAAATATTCATCCAGATCTCCATGGAGACAGATCCTGCTCCAGTCTCCATGGCAATATCTAGTTTTAAGGACTCAGATTAATTTTATGCATTTGTAATTTTAATTGTTTTTCTTTCTTGCTTAAGCTGCAAATTAAAGACCTTGAGGGTTACATGTTCCCCATGACACTCCCCTACCTCAAAATAATAAGAAAATGAAAATGAAGGGGAACGAGGGGAAGTCAGATGTTAATCCTGTGGGAACAGGGAATCTCCTTGTTTTAAAGATTTTTACAAAACCTAATTTGGGCATAGATAAGAAACTAGAAGTAACATGAAAATTAATCTCTCTTTGACACTCTTAGACATTTGCAATGCTGTTTCTGGAGCAGGAGTGCATTGCATCTATATAGGCCCTCCCCTGAAGATGGAGAGCCATTCCAAAGCACCAGGCCATGCTGTGTACTTAAATAGAAAACAGAGTGCTCGGATTTCTTAATTTAATGGGTCATTCTTTTTGTGTTTAATCAATGATTTTCATGGGTGCTGACCTGGAAGGATTTAGAATCCTCATATCACTGAGGGCCAAACTAGTTATGTAAAGTTCTACTGGCCAACAGACCCACTACCCCCACCTCATGCATCTCCATTACATAAGAGGATAAAAAGGCAAAAAGAAAGAGCCGTCCCTAACCTTGTGCTGTAGGTTGTTGTCACTGAAATTCACAAGGACATCCTCTTCTGTCATGTCTGCAACTTTAACATAGACCCAGTACCTCAAGAGAAAGCTTAACACTTTACTGCAGATTTGAAAAGGTCCAGTTATATGGTTTCCATGCATGAAGTATATAATTTGAGCTCAAGTAAGGAGGCATTAAAAGGGCTTTTTGTTCACTGGTACAGAGAAGATCAAGCCCTGGGACATAGAACACAGTGAGAGGTCAATAGATGTTTATCACATAAATTAGCAGAGTGTTGTAAGGCATTCACCAGGGAAGACTAATTGGACATGGGTTTAAGCCAACAGGAAGTCTTTATTAATAAGCCAGCTACTACATTGGGTGTCTGGGACCTCAAGGGCAATCGGAACCCTTTTTCATGGTGCTCTTTTAAGTACAAAATCCTCATCCTGGGTTGACATATCTCAGTTAGCAAGAAGAGTTTAGCCAGAGGTGGAACTATAGAAGCCTAAAGCAAGGTTTGCCCTGTTAAGGGCCTTCCCAGAACTACGGACTTGGATGGATTAGATCTTACTTCTTATTTTGGCTGCTTTTGCTTCTTATGTGCTATGCTCCAAGGCCTGAATGATACTTCCATCATGGCACCAGTTGTGTTAAGGTCTGGGAAACTGTTAAAAAAGGAGCAGATAGAGAGAAGATAGAAGGAAACCCAATCGGCATAGAATGTTGGCACTCTAGTATGGTGGCTTTACATGAAAGGTTATATATTTGAATGTTTAGTTCCCAGATCTGTTCGCAAGAGTTAGAAAGTATGACTTTGTTGGGGGTAGGTTTTGAAGTTTCAAAAGCCCACACAAGGTCCAGTCTTGCTGTCTTTGTTGCTTACTTATGGATAAGATATGAGCTCTCAGCTACTGCTTCAGGGCCAAACTATGTGCATGCTGCCATGCTATCTGCCACGATGGTCATGTACTCACCCTCTGGAACTGTAAGAAAGCCTCTAATAAAATGCTTTCTTTTATAAGTTGCCTAGGTCATGGTATCTCTTCACAGCAATAGAAAAGCAACTAATACAAGCCATACATCATTGATGTAACTTTTCATATTTCTTCCAAAACTCTGATTTTTCAAAAACTTACCAAAATATTCTCCTTCCTGAAATAAACAGCAGTCAAACTTTCCATCGATCTGTCCTGCTTAGATTATTGTTAGAACTGTAGTCTCCTGAATCATATGTTTTCATAAGATCCTGAGGTAAGACTATAGTATAGCACAAATCCTTAAGAAAATGACTTGATTTTCATAGCTAATCCAGTTCAACAGGATAAAATTGAAACATGTTAGTCACTTTACATGTAAGTGAATTTGGAAGAACATAACACACCAGACTTTTGTGATGTTAATCATCTAATAATGGTTTGCTCTGGAATCAGCTACAAAGCATGCTGTAGACTGGTCGTGTCTGTCAGGGCTTTTTCAGAGCAGGGAAGGGTGGGGTGGAGGAGTGGATGGACCTTGACTTTGAGCCACACCATTCCATATGCTGGATACAGGACTGAATAAAAAGGAAGTGAGAAAAATGCTGGTATTCCTTCTTTTGTCTTCTGATTGTCACACTATAACTAGTTGTCCTGCCCTGCTGGGTCATATCTTTTCCTGGTAGATGCCCAAATAAATGTTTCCTTCTTTAAGTTTTTTTTTTTTTGGTCCGGGGTCTTTGGTCACATAGAAGAGTAATGCAATGGAAGAGAATTAGAAAACAGGGGCTGAACTTGTGCCAGTCTCTTGGTCGCAATACCTGATATACCATCAGGAACTGGTGGATCCTAAGGGGATTTTGAGTTAAAATAGAGACAAGTACTTATACTGTAAAGAACTATTTTTATTTCTTATAAATGTTCAAATTATAATATCACATGTGCATTTATTATAATGTAAAGTAGACCGAGTACATGGAAATATATTCACTATCTAGTGGGTAGCAAAATTCAAAATTTGCATACTGGTGGGTATGGTGACGCATGCCTGCAATCCTAGCACCTGGCATTCTGAGGCAGGAAGATTTCTATGAGTTTTTGGTCTCTCTGGGATGCATATAGAGATAACTGTTTCAAAAAAAGAAAGTAAAACTTTGCATATGATCCAGATGTATATAATAAAATTTATTTTCTACAATTTATCTTCAGCTCTTGGCTTCTGTGGAAGAATTTGAACATGCCAGTTAAAGCCTGTCTCTGCCTTTCTAACTTTGAATGGCTTACTTTAGGTTAAAATAGTTTCAGAACAGTGCCCATTCTTTCCAGGCCCCTCTTCCTCCACATTCTCCTTCCTGATCCATTTGTGTGTATCAAGGGAGGAGGGTTATGTGACAGATGGTGGTGGGAGTGGGTTTGTCTTCCAGAGCTGTGTAGACATCCTTGTTCTTGTTCTCCTCATTCTTGCCCCACTCCTATGCCCACTGCTGGTGAGATGATGAAGAAGATTATTATTATTATTATTATTATTATTATTATTATTGAAGGCTTGGCATGTCTGTTTGCAGTTATATTCACACTTTGGCTCTTGCTGGTTCTGCAAGTCCCTGGGTCAGGCTCATTCTTTCTGGCTCCTGAATTGGACCTATCATTCCATAGCCACCAGTGGGCTACTTTATCCCTCAACATGGGTGCTGGCAGCTCAGATTCCATCTAAGTGCACTGCATATGCGCTATTGTGCTAGCTCTTTTCATCGTGGTCACTAAATATGCGACACAAGCAAATTAAGGAAGGAGGGAAGGATTGATGTTGGTCCGTGGTTCAGAATGTACACTTTGCCATGACGGCCAAGGCATAGTGGCTGCAGACTTGAGCTTGAGGCACAGCTTCATTACGTTTGAGGAAACCCACCCCACCACACCTAGGATGATCTACTTCCTCTAGCTTTGCCTCATCTAAAGTTCCCACAGCTTCCTACAACTTCCCCAGCAGCCAGGGACCACCTAGTCAAAAACACAAGTTTGTGGGAGACATTTCACATTCAAGCTCTACCACCTTGTCCTCATAAGAAAGTTTGAAAAGGATATTGTTTGGATGGAACTGGATAAGTTATCATGCTATTTGAAATACGTCAGACTCAAAAACTAAAATTTTACATTTTTTTCACATTTGTGGAATGTTTTTAAAATAATAATAAAAAATTGAAAGCAGAATGGAGACTTATTTGGAAATAAGACAGAGACTGATGGAACAGAAGGAATGTCCAGAGAAAGAGATGGGCGCAAGGTGACAAAATGCATGTCATACATGGCTGAAAATGCCATGATAAAAATCTGTTATTTTGACAACTGATGCATACTAATTAAACAAACAAAATGGTCATGCTTTAGAGCCTTTCTCCATTTCAAATGTACACACATCTTCATCAGAAGACTATTAGTTATAAGCTACAGCAAAGTATGTATTATAGATTGGCCTCTCTCTCTGCTGCTGCTGCTTCCATGTTTCCCATAAATGCTGTGTATTGTTTTCATAGCGAGACTTGAGTAATAGTCCTTTTAAAACTGACAGCATTTTCTAGAGCTTTCCCTGTGAAGCACCAGTTCTCTAAGTGATCAGAATGTAGGCATAATACTTTACCTTTTTCAGACTCCAACTCACTTGAAATGGCTTATTATGAGTCTTTAAAAATATCTTTTTAATTGCTAGTCTTTGCTGGGTAAGAATCATGATACACATTCATCTGGTTTTGCCACCCTCCCATTCTAGTCTGTGTGCTGCCGCGGTAGCTCCTACGCCACAGTTATTTTAGACCTAGTCTACGTTTTCATTCCTCAATATACTCATGCTGCTTCCAGTTGCTTTTTGAATGAAATAGTTTTTGGGGTGCAAACGAAATTCAAGAGGCTTTTCCTCCTCCACCCTGGCTCCTATCTCCCCTTCTCAATGCTATTCTCTTTTATGAAATTCCAATCAAATTTTGTTTTTCACAAAACAAACAACAACAACAACAAAAACTGAATGGCTACAGAGTTGTGCTGGGGCCACCTGTGTGAGAAGAGAGTTTGTTAGCTGGCATTTATGAAAGCACAACAGTCTTGCAGGAAAGAATGTTACGGCTTGAATACGAAATTGTCTGCCCCAGCCTTAAGGATCCTGGTTTAAAGACTTCTCAGCAGCAAATGGTGCTGTTTTGGGAAATTTCTGGCATCCCAGGAGAGGCTTACCTGGAGAAGAAGGGACCCTGATGATTGGCCCATGCGGGATGTCTTATCCCTGTCCCCTGTCTGTCTCCCTCTTTGTTTCCTGTCTGCAAGGAGGTGAAGAAGCCCCTTTGCACACAGTTGTTCTTAGTGTCTTTCCCCAGCACTTGGGTTAAGCAACCACAGACTGAAGCCTCTGGAATTGAGCAAAACACATTCTCTGTCCTCTTTGAGTTCATGTCAGAAATTCTGCTATAGGGCAAAAACAGAACAAAAAAAAATATCAAAACAACAAAAACAAACCAAACAAGGACAAAGCCTTGAAAGGCACAGTATAGACCTTGTGCTATGTGGATGCACTGGGAATTAGAATAATCATTGCTGTGTAGAGAGACTCCTGCCTACAGCCAACTCCTTATTCTTGTGATATCCTAGTTGAGCTGATTCTGGGATCTACCAGGTCCCCTCATCACTCATCATTGTGCTGATGTAATCTTTCAGTCTCAAGTTCAGTTTCACCAAGCTTTGCGGCCTTCCACACTGATAATCTTCTCAATGAGGGTATCGGAGCAGAGGAAGGGGTGAAGAGAATGTGGAGCCTAGTAATAGTTTGATACAGAGAAGTTTAGTTATGGGCTTTTGAGACAGTCTCACTATGGAGCTCTGTTCACCTATAACACACTCTGCAGACCATGCTGGACTTGGAAAGATCTGCCTGCCTCTGCCTCCAGAGTACTGAGATTGAAGGCATGTACCACCACTCTAGGCTCAGACATTTTTTCTTTAAACAGCACTAGAGCTAGTATTAAGCAAATATCTCTGCAAGTCCCCCCATCCTTGGTGCCGCTTCACATGCTTATCAGTTATAAGACCAGTCAGATCTCTTTTGGTTGTAAATGGCAAATATCTTGCACTAGCTTAAGCAAGGTGAATGAATTAACCCAAGTATGGTTGGTTTAGGATATTAGGAACACAGGTAAAAGGCACTAGTTCCTAACTTATTTCTCTACTCTTTGATACTTGTTATTTATCTTCTCATGGAGGACTAGGAGAAGCATGGCTGCCGCAGTAGAAATTGATAATTTACACCTTTATCTCCAAAAGGAAGTCTGGCTTTAAAGTGTTTTCAGCTCCAAATTTAAAGACAGTAAGTCAGTTGTATGTCTCTGGATCAAGTGTCTGCTTGGGGTCATCTTTCTAAGCAAAATCAAATTTAAACCCGGTGCCTCTCCAGTCGCCATGGAGACATGTACATAGGAGAAAGAAGATATAATGGACTTGAGATCACAGCGACAGCTCCTGTGCCAGAGAAAGATTCAGTAGTCCATGCATTCAGTTTTATAGCAAATGTGTAGAACCAAACACACTAATATATTAGATATAATGAGCAGAAAAAAATAATTATTGTACATAGATTAGGTAAGAACATTTTTCTGGTAATTTGAATATTGTGATATGCTTTTGATAGACACTAATCTTCCTTTGTTCTGTTCCTTTTAATTCATTTTGAAATACAATTATGCTTTAATTGTTATTAGTCACACTTTATATTTTCTTTTACTGATTTGAGCTTTGGTGAATTAACAAACATAATTGATTGGCAGGAATACAATAGGCTTCTTTGGTAAACTGTTAAATCTCTAATCAGATTGTTAAACTTTTGATAAAATGAAAGAATTAATATGCTATTTATCTCTAAATAAATTTTAGAACAAATAATTTCGTTTCCTTATGTAGAAAATATTTGGAAAGATTATTTTGAAACTAAAATGTAACAGTGAATAACATCACAATGTTTTCAACACAAACTAGGTGTAGTGGTGCAAGCCAGGGTTCCTAGAATTCTGAGCCTGAACCTTCAGGGCCAGCCTGGGCTTCAAAGCAAGACCTTCTCAGAAGCAAGCAAGCAAGCAAACATACAGAACCCACACCCAAATGTAACAACCACTCACCTCCCTCAATGAAAACAAAGCAGAAGGCCACAAGGAAAACAAGTAAAAGCTACTTTTAAACATTTAGGGAAACTCCAAATTGCCCATCCAAAAGCCAGAAGTGTTAAATGAACTTAAAAAGATCAAACTTTTCCCCAAATACATCCCTTAGATGAAGCGCTTTTGTGGGTATTGCTTATTTAAAATAATATATTTACTAGGGTTGGGGCTATAACTTCTTATAGAGGGTTTTCCTAACATGTACAGAGCCTTGGGTTGGATTTGTGGCACTGAGAAAAAAGGTCAAAATGTATTTGTTGTCATGTGTCTCCAAGGCACACTGCTGGTACACATTGACCATCCTCCCTGTCCTTAGGATGCCAGCGACTTTGAGGCAGCAGTGGGGAGGGCTAAGTTAACAATTACAATGCCTACAGCATGTGCTATAGGTAAGGCTAAAATAAGCAGGGTGTCCTGGTTATTAGGTGTGGATCAGAGTCCAGACCCCACCCACTGAGGTTTCTAGGTTCTGTGACTCAGAACAATGAATCAGAGCAGAGACACACAGATAGTGAAAGAAATAGACAGTTAATTAAGAAAAGGAAATGTTCTCTTGAGGGGATAAATGACTTCTTGTGCTTTGCAGGTTATTTTTATGGTGCCTGCCTTGTGTTTGTATGCTGGGGGATTTTCTACTTCATTATCTGTTATATAGTTCAGGTAGAGAAGGAGTTCTATCTGTACCAGTTGGCTTCGTTCATGTTAGTCTTGTTACCTCTCTCTCCATATGCCACTCTGCTGTCACATTGGGAGTATCTAGAAGAAGCATGTATCTTAGGTCTGGTGGATCAGATAATGCTACCCAATGGAGACCATCTATCCCCTACCATCCATAGAAGAATTAATGTATGGTATGTTAGTTCTCAACTTTAGCCTGGTATTACTTCTTCCCCAAATATTTGGAAATAGGTGCAGGTATTTTTATTGTGTTATGATTGCTATCTTGTATTGTGCATGATTGTAAGACTGAGGACTCTTGGTCCTAGGGATGGCTATGGCATCTTAATATTTATCCTTCTATATGATGTCTCATATTCTTGGACCTACAGCCTGATGGGTGGAAACAGTATAGCTAGTGTAAATCTAGAGTTGTTACATGGAGGTTAACTAGTTTCTATATGGCCATTCACAGAGTGAGGATAGTGGCATTGTTAATCAATCTAGTAATTCATTCACTCACGGCCAGGCAGTTTCCCTCTCCTTGTTGTGAAAGAATCTTTCACTTTTAGAACTCTGTGGTCCCTGGCTTCCTTGTAGGGATATATGTCACAAACAGCCAATGGATCATTGCAGGCTTTCTTCTAGAGGGTAAAATATTGTGGCCTTACACCAAGACCCTGAGAAAGATGCTAAATGAATTATTTAAAAATGTGGGGGATCAATGAATAGGGTGGCTAAGCAGACAGGGGTGATTTTTGCCATGCTTGTAGATCACATGTCTCCAGTCTAATTGTTATACACTAGATTCTCTCCTAATTCTAGCTGTGATTAATTCTAAACCCTGAGAACAAATATCTGACAGTCTCGAGCTGTAGTTAGTTCTAAACCCAGACAGCAAATACCTGGCAGCCTTGACTGTTGTAACTGTTTCTCTTGATACAAGGCTTCTCAGTGACTGTCTAAAATTCATCTCATTCTCTTTTGAAAATGGCAGAAATAGGTGACTGTAAAATCATACAGAACCAACATCTTTCTGCTCCCCGTTTCAGTCTCATGGACATATGGTTTGACTTTCTTCTTCCTGTGACTATTGAATAGCTGACCTTCCTTTCTTGTCAATGCTGTGTGCTTTAGACTTTTGTAACACTATGCGTCTCTCCACTTCTGCTTCTGGTTCTTTTGTTAAATATGGGATTCATATTTGATAACAAATACTCCCCCATTTCAGTGGCTTATCATATAAACATTTATTTCATGAGCTCCTAATAGCCTGTCTAAGTTTTTGTTGGTGTGGGAGTGATTCACTGCTTCCTCTGAGGCCTGCTCCTTACTGGGGTTTAAAAGTCTCCTCCAAAATGCACATTGAAATTTAAGTGCTACAGAGATGGGAAAGGGAAGTGAGCCAGTATGAGATCAGGAGGGGCCTGATTGAATGGATTGGTACTATCTTGACAGTGGCTCTGTAATAAAGCATGCATTCTCCTCCTCCTTTTCAGACTCCCCTCTCTCTCTCTCTCTCTTTCACCCTTGATTCCTCTCGTTCTCTCCTTTACCCCCACTGCCATGTGATGCCCTCCGAATGTTACAACATAACAAGAAATCCTTAACCCTCAGCTTCCTGACTTCTCCATGAGAAATTTATCTTCTTTATAGGTTATCCAGTTGGAGATATTCTATTACAGCACCAATGAGCAGGCTCCACAATCATCTAGAAAGGCATCTCTCTGTGTGACAGGAGAGTTGGATTTGAACACAGCTTCCTTCTACTTTCTTAGTTCCCAGACCCTGTAATTTCTGCTCATAGTAATTTCATTGGCCAGATCTAGTCAAATACTACCACTAAGTGGTCCATTTTTTTTTTGTTTGTTTGTTTTGTTTTTTGAGATGGAGTTTCTCTGTGGCTTTGGAAGCTGTTCTGGAACTAGGGCTTGTAGACCAATCTGGCTTTGAACTCACAGAGATCCGCCTGCTTCTGTCTCCTGAGTGCTGGGATTAAAGATGTGTGCCACCACTGCCCGGCTTAGTCTGTTTATTTTTATTATGTATGTTGATTAGGCATAGTAATGGGTCTCATCATGGCATTTTCGTAGATACATGTAAATGTATCTCTACCATATCCACCTCCTATTGCCCTCTCCTATCCCACACCCACTCCTATTGATCCACTTCCTCCCCCCACCCAGCTCCTCCTCCACTTTCATGTCTTTATTTCTTATTTTGATGATGCAGAGAGTTCCGTTAGGGTTGCTTACTGGGTCCTGGTTGAAAGATTATTTATAGGAGCATTAAGTGACCACTGATATTCAGGGATGGGCGGAGCCTATTGAGTCCACCTCCTGCACCATGATCTTGGGTATAGGTCCTGGAGGTGGGGAGCTCAAGGACCTTTCTCTCTGCCACGAGGATGTTGATTGGTCCAGCCTTATACAAGTCTTGTGCCTGTATCACAGCTGTTGTGGAGTCAGGACTGTATCAGTGATGTTACATTACAGACAGTGTCCTCCGTCCCTCCACTCCTGCCTCCCTCCACTCCTGCCTCTGCCTCTTACATTCTTTCCACTACATGTTCTGTGATATTCACTGACCCTTGGAGCCGGTGATACAGAAATCCCATTCATGGCAGTCCTAGATTCCCATCCTGTAACCAGGTAGATGTCTGCAGTTAACCCTGCAGGCCTTGGGGTCCTGGTCTTAGGAGAATTGTACTGATGAGTACAATGTCACATATAGAAGACTGTCTTGGAAAGTTCCCATAGGTGGACTCTAGGCTAGGCTTGTGTCCCTTCAACATTGGTGTCCTTGAGTTACTTGAGGTATCACCCATGCTGAAGAGCAGTGCTGGAAAATGCTCTGAGGGGGGGCTTGACACAAAGGTTCTTCTTAGCTCTCTGACGGAAGACTTTCATTAAAAAATTGACCTGGATTTTCAGCTCTTGAGAATTACTAGTATGTGAGACAAACTGGAAAACTTTTCCAATGTTTACAATGAAAGAGTCTATGGGCACAACTGTATGAAGTGAGATCTGGTCCAGTCAGTCCTCTACAGGTTCCCACCTATGAGCCACCTCATCAATGAGACCTTGTCTCAGTCAGGGTTACTACTGTTATGATGAAATATCATGACAGAAAGGTTAGGGAGGAAAAGGGTTTATTTGGCTTACACTTCCACATTGCAGTCCATTATTGAATAGAGTCAAGACAGGAACTCACACAGAGCAGGAACCCAGAGACAGGAGCTGATGCAGTAGCTACAGAGGGTGCTGCTTGCTGTCTTGCTCCACATGGCTAAACCTGCTTTCTTATAGAACCCAGACCCACTGGCTCAGTGATAGCCCCACCCACAGCTATCATTGAGAGGTCCTCCCACAGCGATCACCAATTACGAAAATGTCCTACAGGTTTGCCAGAAGCTTGATCTTATGAAAACATTTTTTTTTTTTTCAGTTGAGGCTCCCTCCTCTCAGATGACTATGGCTTATGTTAAGTTGACATAAATGTAGCCAACACAGGCCTCTTTCACATGACCTCTTCTCTGTCCATCTCCTACTTGGTTTTCCCTGGGTCTTGGCTCCTTTTAAGTAGCCCACACATGGCATGATCTGGGGCTTATAGTTCCTTCTTCTGCCAAGATTTTAGTTTCACTAGCTTCCCCTCCACTTTTTTATGTTTTTGAGTGATTCCTCATAAGTAAATGGAAAAATGTGCATTCTTTAGCTATGTTTATGATGAAACTGTTTTAAGCCTAGATTCTATTTACAAAGAAAAGCTTATTTGTTTTGGTTTTGAGTTTCTATTATGTTGAGGAATCTAACTGACTCTCCAGTGTAATTTTCTTTTAAAGCCTTAGATTTAGCAGAGAATTAGAAATAAAATGAATTTCATTGAAACCAAATAACCTTATCTATTCACTATACATAACACATGGAATCATAGAAATATACAGTAAAATGGACATTAGACTCCCTTAATATGGCCACCTGATATTTTCTAGAATGATAGTGAGATTAGAGGAGAGGGGACGTGCATAAAGAAGCAGATGCTGTTTGCTTGTATGTAGCATGAGGGGTAACTAATTTCCATGCCAGTTAATACTCACTAGAGCAGTGGTTCTCAACCTTCCTAACACTGTGACCCATTAATACAGCTCCTCCTCTTGTGGTGACATCCAATCATGCAATTATTTTTGTTGCTACTTCATACCTGTAATTTTGCTACTGTTAGGAATCATAATGTAAATATCTGTTACGGAGGCTATGAAAGGGTAATTTGATCCCCCCCCAAAGAGGTCATGACCCATAGGTTGAGAACCACTGATCTAGGTGCCCTTTGCACTACAGTGAACTATAATGAATGTATAATATGTCTTTAAAATATTTAAGTCTTTCTCTTAAGTCCCTTTCTTCCACCCAGAATACCTTTTACGTTTTGTTTTGTTTTTTGAGTGATGGTCTCTCACTATGTAGTCAGAGCTGGCCTTGAATTCACAAATCTCCCATCCCCCCCCCCTTTCAAATGCTGGGAGTACAGGCTTGAACTACTACACCAGGCTTGGAGTGTCTTTGGCCAACTAATACAAGCTATTCTTTGGAGGGGTCTCTCCCAGAAACCCTGAGAAGTACAATAGAATGGGAAGATAATTGAGGGTGAGCTGTCTTGGTTTGAGAAGGATGAATGTCATTACTTCTGCTGGACATCATAGCATGAAATGTGTCCCAGGTGGCATAATCAATTGTATTATCACCTTGCCTGATATGTGTTTCTTCAGCTATCTGTTAAGTCGTGTGTTTGGCAGTCAATCAGACTGACATTTCCTTAACTGTTTACACCTCTGACTGCTGTACTCATTTCTTTCCTCACAATGTTCTCTATGGAATTTCTTGTTTTTGAAGATTTTCTATGCAGGAGATTTGTAATAGTGACAATTCTCGATTTGCATGCCACTCAATATATGCTGAGTGAAGAAAATGTGGCACATCCATCTTCGTCAAGTGGTTTTCTCGAGAGCACAGCTTTAGGCTGCGAGCTTTAGGATCATGGTGCAGATGTACAATTGACACACAACACAGAACACACTGAAAAACAAAGTCCCTACTCACCACGATTCCTCTCAAGAATATAAAGTTTTCTTACAATGCTGCAAATATGTCTAAACGTCCTTGTCAGTTTAATGTATAAACCACTAAATAACACTAGCTTGGCCCATACATCTCTTTGCCTAAGAAATGTTAAAAAGGATTGTCACGCCTCTTTGCAGCATTTACTTCTATTGGTTTTAAGTTTCGAATGGATCAGGGAATACAACTGACTCTCCAGGGTATCTTTCTTTTAGAGTCTTAGGTAGCTGAGGATTATGAAGCTTAATAGAAAAGATATCACTCTTATTTGCACTCCATTTACATCAGAAAATACAATAGCTGACAGCATAGCTGCGAACTACATTAATAATTCTAAAGCTTAAAGTTAATATATTCTGCCATCTGGAGTCTTAACTAAACATTTTTAACATCTTTGAAATCTGCAAAGAAAATGTGTCTCTTGTCAAGTAAACAGAGGCAGGAATCAGGCTCAGAATTTCATCGTTCTCATGTCAGATATTCCTCATACCCAAAACCCTTTGCAATTGGTGTTATGCATATGTATAGAGAGTGTTCCCGTTTAGCAGGTAGATTTATAATTCCTCCAGAGACAAGCTGGTGCTGCAGAGAGCAAACTTGTCTGTATGCATGATCACTCCCTCCTGATGGGTACTTTTGAAGATGGAGCCAGGACACTCCTTTATCTTTATGGACACATTGGAAAGCCTTTGCATTCAGCATTTATAAGAGGGTGACAGTAACAAAATGTAGGAAGATTCAACCTGTCCATCAATTGTGAAATATATAATCATTTGTAATGTGCAGACTATGCAAGTCACCAGATAAAAATAAGATGAATCAAAAATATTCTCTATGTCTAAGAAGCCCTAACTCTCGGGAGAGCAGGATACATTAATGATACATTAATGGATCATTATAGAATAATGTGAAATGTGGTACCTTGAGGAAAAAAAAGTGTCTTTGCAAACTTCCAGTTCCTCCCTACTCCTTATAGACACAAGACCGCAGAAACCCTAGAGTGTAACTTCTCCCCTTTACTATGAGAGGAACCCTATGCCCTAACTCCTCCTTTCTTCCACTAGCAAGGATTGGGGTTCCTCTGTGGTGGGACAGCCTGAAGGGAACTGTGGCTTCCTGTCTTACCTGAAGCTCTGGGACAGTATGGTGAGCCTTGAAACTCACATGGAGTGTTGTTCAGGTTTGCATAGGAGGGGCTTGTAGATCCTTAGGATATAGAATCATGTAGTGGTAACAAGAGAGTCCTTAAGCTCCCATAGAGCCCTGGGTAGCAACTTCACCAGATCCTTTTGATGAGATAGTGAATTACAACTGAGTTGGCTCAAGATGCAGAAGGATGATGGAGGACTGGAAGGCACAGGTGATTGTCAGTGACCAGATGAATCTTCAGGGCATCATCCAGTGTGAGATCTGCACATGCTGGTCTTTGCTCTGAGCTCTCGATCACTGACAACAGTTGTCAGGCTGCTTTTTATATAGTTTTCCATTTGGATTCTCTCCTAGCAGCCCTCTTTCCATTCCTAATTCTATTTATAATGTTAAGGTACAAAATTACAGCAAAATTGGTATAAGAATCAAGTTGGCTTTCCTTATAATTCTACAACTAGGCAGTATCTCATTTTAGGGAACTGTTTGGCTGATCTTAGCCCAGAAAACTGGTCCTGTAGGGAGAAAGAGTTGAGAGAAACTGAATAAAAGATTATTGGCTATTTCAAATATTTCTTTAGAACATTAACATAGGGGGCATTGTGTCTTCATACTGACTCGGGTGGCCTGAGTTCTCTTATGTTTGTGGAATTCTGGATGTTTCAAAGCTTAGTTGGATTACATAGCATTTGGCACAGTGGTTCCATTCTTGTTTGGGCTGGTCTCCAGGAGTGTCATACAGACACTAGTCCAAAGCGGTGGCCTTCTGCAAACTCTGATGCTGTCATACACCTTTTCATTTGACTTCCCTAATAAAATTGCAGAGCCAGAAACACTTCATCTACTTCTGATTAAGTATATTTTAGATAGATTTTTTTACATTTGTTTACTAATTACTCATTTATTTATTTTGTGTGTGTGTGTGTGTGTGTGTGTGTGTGTGTATGTGTGTGTGTTGCACGTATGGAAGCCAGAGGCAATTGAAGAGAGTCATTTCTCAGCTTCCACCACGTGGGGTTTAGGGACTGAACTCAGATAGTCATGTTTGGCACAGGTGCCTTTCCTGGCCCTCAAAAGAATTTTTGTCTTAAGGTTACTATTGATGTAGTGAAACACCAAAGAAACGTAGGTAGGAAAGGGTTTGTTAGGCTTATACTTTCACAGACCTGTCCATCACTGAAGGAAGCCAGGATAGAAAGTCAAACAGGGCAGGAGCCTGAAGGCAGGAGATAATGCAGAAGCATGGAGGGGTGCTGCTTCCTGGCTTGCTCAGCCTGATTTCTTACAGAACCTTGTCATCCATCTTTCACATTCTTTCTGTCCTTTCCTCTGTGAAGTTCCCTAGCCTTAGAATGGGTAGTATAAATGCCTTGTTAAGGGCTGAGCTCTTGTCTGCTCATGCAAAGAATGACATTGGAATTTTGATTATGGCTGCACTGACTCTTTTGGCTGGGAGGGTAGCCATTTTCACAACATAATTCTCAGCTGTGAGCATGGGAGTCTTCCCACTTCCTAGTGCTTGGAAGTTTTCACAGTAGAGGTCTTCTTTCACTTTATATTTGCTCTAAGGTAATTTTTTTCTCGAGGTAATTGTGAAATGATATTGCTTTCCCCAAGACCTTTTTCAATGTATTCTCATTAGTCTATAAGGATACTGATTTTTGTGTTTTGATTTTGTATCCTCCCATTTTGTTGAGATTTTTTTTTTCTTTTAAAAAAAGTCAGATCTAAGAGTTTTCTGGTAGAGTCTTTGTTGTCTTCTGAATGAAATCATATCATCTGCCAGTAATAAAACACATTTCTTCCTTTCCTGTTTATATTGTTTTTCATTCTCAACTAAGATCATAAATACTATAGTGAATAAAAATGGGAGGGAGCCATTTTTGTATGAACATTCCGGCACTGCTGGCAAGATGCTGTGGGTCCTCTTCCCAGTATGAACTTCAGTCTGTCTTCCCACCTGGCCTGGAATATCTGGTAGCGTTGAATACCTATATTCAAATGCATTTGACCTTGAACTAATTATAAATCAGCTACTTTCAGATTCATGTCTGGATGGGGATCTACAAAAGACTCTTAAACCTGACCAGTGCTGACAAATGACACTCTTTTTGGTAACTTAAGTTGCTGTGCAAGTTGCAGTGATAGTGTAGTGCATTTTTATATAGTTAAATTTACTCAGTTTGAAGGAATGTAGGAATGTCTTATTTATTTATGCTGAATTTTTCCATTTTAAATATCATATTCTTATAGTTGGTAGATGATTGTTTTATTTGGAATGTTCTTTCAAGTCATGTACTTGACAGCTTTGTATGGGTCCCATCCATTTCAGGGGAGATTGACTGCTCTGGGAAGGACTGAATTTTGGGTACTAATGATCTAAGAGTCAGAGATGCATCTATTCTCACAGCTGTCTCAACCTCAGTGCTAATGACCTGTTGCCAGACATTTCTTTGTGGTGGGCACCTACCTGAGCATCATAGGAGTTCAGCAATGTCATTGCCAGCTTCTTGCTACATTCTGGTAGCATCCCATTCTACCTAGATTCCACAACTAAAGATCTGTTTTGTTTTGCTTTGGAGGCAGAGCCTGGCTTAGGCTGTCTTCACACTCATCGATCTTCCACTCTCAGAATCCAGTATCAGAGATTACAGATGTGTGTCACCATTTGAGCTTTAGATACTATGAATAAATAAACAAACAAATGTCTCTAAGCACCCACAAATGTTTGTGCTACATTCATTGGGTTGGGGTGCAGTTTAAATCGTACCCAGAAGTCTACTAAAAATTGCTGGTCTAGAATAGTGATTTTTGAGACCACAGTCTCAGTGCATTAATATGTTGTGAACTCAGCTTAGAGCATCAGTGGCACCAGATCTTTAAAAAATGGAAGATGAGAGAAAGGATGGTGCTTTCAGTTAAGGTGCTGGGAGAAGGGGTTTGCACAGAATAAAACACACACACATATACCCCAATCTCAACAATTACAAACACAACAAAAAAACCAAGCAAACAAAAAACACAACTACAAATGGATTTAAACTCAGTGTGGTAGCATGAGCCTATAGTCCCAGCATACAAGAGGCTCAGCCCAGAGGACCAGGAGTTTGAGAACAGCTTTGTCTCTAAACACTCATACACACACACACACACACACACACACACACACACACACACACACACACAATTTAAAAGATTAAAGATTATAACACCTGAAATTTTAAACTGTTAGAAGAAAAAAAATCAGTAAAATGCTTCAAGACATTGAAATGAGCTAGAAACTCTTTAAATAAGACACCCCAGAAAATCACAGAGCTGAAAGCAAAAGCAGACAAATGAGATTACTTTGTTTGAAACGCTTCATTGCAGCAATGGAAACAGCAGAGCAAGGGGAAAAACGTTAACTATTTATCTGGCAGAATGTTAAGGTTAAAAAATGTACAAGAAACTAAAACCTTCAATAATGAGAAAACAAAATAACGTGATTTAAATAGCAATGGGCCTTAATGGACATTTCTCAGTCATACAGATGGCCAACAGATACAAGAATGCCCAACATGCATCATGACTGGATCCATAATGGGAGACTACAGGGAGCTGGGGATGCTTCTGCTGATGAAGTGGCAGCAAAGAGGGATTCTGGGTGCCACAATACCAAACACCTCCCCACAGCTGGAAGACATTGTCCAAATTAAGGCCTTCCTTCCTAGTTAGTTGTGTCAGTTTCTGCAGTGTCAGGGAACAGCTGAAGGTAGACTCCATTTGGTTTATTCCCCAATGCGTTGTTGTGCCTTTTGCAAACGTAGCCCCCCAAAAATGTAGCACTATCTCCATCTGCTTTCTGTTGCTCAGACAAAATACTGGTGGCTGAGGGCACTAGTTATTTTCTTTGTTGCTGTGGCAGTTTGAATAGGAATGGCCACCATAGACTCATGTGTTTGAATGCTTAGCTCATAGGTAGTGGCATTATTAGAAGATGTGGCCTTGTTGGAGTAGGTGTGGCCTTGCTGGAGGAAGTGTGTCACTGTGGAGGTGTGCTTTGAGGTTTTGTAAGCTTAAGTCTGCCGTTATAACTCAGATTTTCATTCTGCTGCTTGTGGATCAAGATGTAAGACTTTCAGCTTCTTCTCTGGCATCTTGTCTGCCTGCATGCCACCATGTTCTGCCATGATGATAATGGACTAAACCTCTGAAACTGTAAGCCAGTCCCAATTAAATGTTTTACTTTATACGGGTTGTCTGGCATAAAGTTATACATGCAGATAGAGCACTAGAAAACTCATAAAATAAACAAATCTTAAAAACAAAGGGGAATTGGGGCTTTGTTGTTCAGCTGGTGGTTATCAGTTTCCTCAGGTGCTCTTTGGAAACAGGGAGTACACAGGTTATCAATCAATACATCCTGCCTTGTTAGAAAAACGATGTAATTAAAATTCACAGAAGAGAGAATTTCTAAAGTGACAAGTTGCCTTTTAAAGCTATTCCCATATCTTATTTTTAAATTTACTGTAAGTAATTAATTTACATTATTAAATAAGATTCAGTTCACTGGAGCTACTGGATAATTACTATGTTAGTTAAGTTGTGTTTCTATGACAGTTTCTATGACAGTTTTACTGAATGTGCCGAGTTGTTTTTAGGGAATAGGCTCAGAGTTCCTTGAAAAGGGGTAAGAAATACATCATTCATCATGAATTTGACACACTTATGATTAAGAGAACAGCATGAAATACAGCAAGTTTCAAGTTTTTAAATTCAATGCATGGTCAATAAGGGTTATCCCTAATAATATTTTAATAATTTTTCCTTGAAGGCACCATGACAGAGAAGCTTTTCCCAAAGACTATGACATAGAGGGTCCTGAGACAGTGAAAAAACTGTGTAATTCGACATATTGGCGATTTGGAACTGACTGTCCAGTAAGTACTTGCTGTTAATTCTTTGTCTAAATTCTTTATCATCCTGAAACGACAGAAAGTTAAGGTGAAGAATATCTTTCCTAACTGTGGTTCTCAGGTGACTTAGTTGCCTTAGTTTCATTTAGCAAACCTGTGAAATGCACCTGTTTCTTAAGGTTATCGGGTGAATTAGCCACAGCAAAGTGCTCAGCATGCTGCCTGACTGTCTTAGTTAGCTTCCTGTCACTCTAACAAATGTCTGACACAGGCTATGTATGAAGACATTTACTTTGACTTGCAGCTCTGGATGTTTAAGTCCAAAATCAGGTCACCCCAGTGGTGTGATGTCATTGGAGGAATGTATGTCAGGCTGAGTATCCACGTTTTAAGACAGAAATAAGAGGGAACTGAAACTGGGGCACCCAATTTCTTTTGAGAGTATATCCTCAATGGCCTGATGGCTCCCTCTCAAAGGAATCTCTTACCTCTTAAAGATCCCTTGCGCTTCCCAGTTCTACCACCAGGGGAGGATGTGATGCTGTGTTGCAGTGGCAGCATCTTGCTGGATAACTTCCATCTTCCAGAATAACCCTGTGAAGCAGGTGTGGTGTTTTGAAAGAAAATGGCCCCCAAAGGGAGTGAGGCCTTGTGTCATTGTGGGGGGGCAGGCTTTGAGGTCTCTTTTCTTGAGCTTTACTCAGTGTGATAGTCAGTGGACTTCCTGCTGCATTTTGGTCAAGATGGAGCCGGCTCTATATCTGCTTGCACACTGCCATGCTCCCTGTCATGGTGATAATGGACTGATCCTCTGAAACTGTAAGTGAGGCCCAATTAAATGTTTTCTTTGTCAGAGTTGCCAATGGTCATGGTGTCTCTTCATAGCAATAGGAAACCCTAAGACAGAAATCGGTACCAGGAGTCAGGTGTTGCTATGATAGACTAGATCATGTGTTTGTTTGGAGGAATTTGGTACTTTGGGTTATGAAGGTAGTGCAATGCTTTTATTAAACACTGATTAATGGACCATGCTAGTAGGAACATGGAAAAAAACAGAGGTGCCAAGAGTTATTTGAACTATTGATGGCTCACTTAAGAGGTTTCAGAGAGGAATTTTAGCATGTTGCCTCTAAGTCAAGATATAGGACTCTCAACCCAGCACCACATCTATCTGCATGCTGCCATGCTCCCCATCCTTATGATGGACTGAACCTCTGAAGCTGGAAGCCAGCTCCAACCCGTAATTATATGTTTTCTTTGTAAGAGTTATTGTGGTCATGGTGTCTCTTCACAGCAAAAAGAAAACAAAACAAAAACAAAAATAACCCCCCAAAACCCAAACAAACAAAAAACTCTAAGACAGAAGTTATGCTTATCTCCATTTTATAGAGGCAGGGAGAAAGACTCTTGAGAGTTTAGCAGCTCATTCTGAATCACATAGCAAGAGAATGGGAAAATGAAGTTTGAACTTGGGTCTATGATTTTTTTTACATTTTATATACTTTTGTCAAGGTAGGTGTTACAAAAAATTAAACCTGCTATCAATGTGATCACAAAATTTTGGGATCCAGTTTCAGAATAGTATAAGCAGTTCCTGTTTGTATCATGTGGAGTGGATTAATGGTTGTTTACTTGAGCATCTGTCCAGTCAACATAAGCTTAGCAGTCTGAAAACTCCTTACTTGTGCCGTACAATGGCAGCAGCTTTGGGATTAGAGAAAGGCCTATCTTAAGGGATAGGAGAGATGACTGAGTGATTGAGTGCGCTTGCTCATGAGGACAAGAGTCAAGATCCCAGTGTGCACACAACAATCAGGGCACCTGTCACTCGGCTGTAACTCCAGCATCAGGGAAGAATGAAACAGGAAGATTAGCCTGGCCAGACAAAAACAAGTGAAGTCCAGTGTCAGGGGGGAACCTTGTTCCCCACCTCCCTGGCCACCTCCCCAAAAAAGGAAGGAATGATGGAGAGGGACACATGCCCTCTGTTGGTAATGAGACCTAAGGCATGAACACCTGAGCATGTATGTGCACATATAGCATATTCATACACAAAATCATATGCACAAAAATAAATGCTAAAGACCCCAACAGACCCATTTAAACCTTGGGAAGTCTTGTTGGCAGTAACCTAACACATGGGTGGAGCTCATGTGTCTGATGTTGAGCTCAGTCAATGGCACCTCTGCTACACTCGCCCTAATCCCAGACTTTCTTGACCATCTCTAGGAAGATAGCCTCAGGTTCTGAAGAGTTGGTTACTTGATGCAGTAGAAGGTGACCATGCTGGAACACTGGGTGGATCTCATATTTTGCCCCCATAGGCTGATACTCTCAGCTTTGTTGTATTGTCAGGCCCAAGAAAAGACATAATTATATATTGGAAATTAATCTAGAATAGTCTCTCTTCTCTATGGTAGATAGGTAGACAGAATGAACTGACTAGGCAAAGTAGGTTGGCTTCCTTGATTTCTTTTAGTTGTAATGAGCAAAGTACAAGCAGAATGACCTGGGAAATAGAGGATTTGGTGTAAAGTTGCAGCTGGCTTGATGTAAAATGAGGCTACTTTCAGGACCCAATACAATGGTAGAGAAGACACTTCCTTCTGCACTGTTCTCCTTCACACACATGGGGTTTTATTCACATATCTATTTCTCTGATGTCAATTTGTTGTTGTTGTTTACTGTGCCTGCCCCAAATAACATGGACAATGTGTGACTTCGATTTTTTATCCAAGTTTCTTGCTCTTTGTCACCAAATATCTCGTTGACAGTCGGCCAGCATGTGGGTGGAGCTTAAGTCTAGTTTTTTCCTGATGTCTATTAAGTTACTGATCCATCCATTTTTGTTTTTCACAACAAAGCTATAAAATTGTCAAGAAAAATTACTGTGCTCATTCTAAACCTACCCTTATTAATCTTAATGCCACTCATTCAATGTCCCTACAGTCCACGGAGAGGTGGACACAAGTTCAGAGCTTCCTGGCCACTGTGTGACTAATTAACAAGTCCCCTTTCCTGTATTTTACAAAGTTTTGACAGAGGCCTAAGTTTAGAAGACTTTTTAATTTTTTTTTTTTTTGAGCCAGTACTTCATGTAGCCCAGGCTAGCCTCAAATGTCCTATGTAGCTGAGGATGACTTTGAATTTCTGATCTTTCTTCCCTGACCTCCCAAATGTTGCCACTGTACCTAGCTAAGAACCCTCTCAATAACTGTCAAGAAGCACACAACCTAAGAAGCTAGCCAGCCTAGGCAGGACCATCTGAGACCTCCAAACCAGAGGTTAGCTGTTATGGTTTTGGAGAGTGGTGTCCAAAGACTTGATAGAGGATTTGTTTACCTGAGGCTTGCTAGTTCATTTTTCTCTGGCTGAGAAGGATTTTATGAAAACTGTTTAGAGAGACATGTGACCTGATGTTTCAAAGATGTAGGGCCCTAGTCTTTGATACTAGCCTGAGAACCTTAGTGTGAGGTCCTATCAATGCCTGATGTTGGCAGAGCAGAGAGAAGGAGCAAGCTGCCCTCAGAATTGCCAAGTAACTCTGATTGTGTTTGCCTGGATAAGCCACCAGATAAAATCTGTGGGAGTCCTTTAAGAAAGAAAGACTGTAGGACTGGGACAGAGAGCCAGCCACCCAGCAAAGGAGACCTACCAAGTACCAAAGCTCAGAAGAAGAATCTCTGTTACTGCTAGATGGCTGACTCTTTGCATGGTGGGGGAATCTTCCTATTAGACCACACTGCTGCTAGAGTCCAATCAGACACATGTGGTGATGGCAGAAAGAATTTGTCTGGTGTTGCCACTCTGGGAAGGTGATGGGAGATGTCATTCTGTAAATATGTTTCTCATATTGGTTAGTGAATTAAGCCAATAGGGAAGCAAGAGAGGCGGGACTAGGAGACAAGGAGAATTCTGGGAGATGTAGTAGAGAAGAGAGAGTCAAAATATAGGACACAAGAGGAGTAAGAGGTCCAGACCCTCTCTCTGGCAAGATAAGACCACGTGGAAACACTTAAATTGATAGAAATGGGTTAATGTTTAAGACAGAGCTAGCCAATAAGAAATGCTAGTAACAGACCAACAGTTTCATAACTAATACTGTGTCTCTGTGTATTATTTGGGGCTGATGTGGCTGTGGGACCAGGTTGACAAGAAAGTGCTCGTAACAGTTAGGAATAGTGAGAGTCATCCTAAACCCTCAAGAGGTACCAACAGAAACTTAGGGATTACATAGAAGAATAAAAAGATGGGCCAAGAAATACAAATATTCAGTCTTGGTCAAACTGATCATAGTTTCATGTCTGGTTCCATGAGGTCCTGCTGGCACAAGGGAAATCATTATGGCATGAATGGTGGCAGTTCACTTCCAGTCATGAAGTGACTGCTTCTACTGGAGGTGGGGACCAGCCTATTAGTCATAGCATGTAGGCAGCAGGGCTACTACTGTGGGGATTTGAGGTAAACTGGAAAGGGCTCAGATCAGAAGCTATGGCAGTAAAACACAATCAGTCAAGACAATGACTGAGTCTCTCCCTCAGGGAAATAAATGATGAATGGGCCTGACCCCATCTTGGGGTTGAAAGCCATTTTACTGTAAAGACAAACTAGGTTCATTGCTTTTTATGATCAGACCTCTATTTCTCAAGGATTGGAGTAAGCTCCACCTGTAACCTTAGCTACAACTGGTTCTGTACTCCCTGTTCCAGGAATGGCAGTCGTCTTTGTTTCAAAAAGTTGTTATGACCATCTTGCAACCCTACCTTTGTTTAAAAAGATTATCATAACCACCTGTTGCTATGATTCTGTGTCTTACTCCTGAGCTATAAAAACCTTGTCTTCTACACATCTAATGCTAACCTCTTAAACCCTGCCTTGGGGGAAGGAGCCCCAGGTATATGAATAAAAACTTGCTTCAATTAATTGCTTGCTTTAATTTGGTCATGGTGATTTGGGACAGTGGCCTTTCTTGAAGCTTTGGGATGGACATAAAGAATATGTTAGAAGGTGCTCCTGCTACCTTGTTTGAGCCTGGGAAGGAGTTGATAGGGAATTGGGGTAGAGCTCTGCCTGTCTATAGAAAGCATCAATTGGAGATCCTTAGTAAAATAATGTTCAAAAGCAATCTCAAAAATGCCCATGGAGAGCTGTTGACTTTGAATGTCAGCCAAACCCATGTGCTCTGGCCCAGGTCAGGGGAGTAAGGGCTACATAACATTACATCTTTCCACCCAATCTCTCCCCATCATCCAGACATGGCAGGGATCCATGAGCAGAGAAGGGAGACAGAAAAACTCATCCTTGCAGTTCTAGGCTCCCAGACCTACAGTCATGAGCTGAGAAAGGGGCACTTGGTGTAATAGAAGTGCTGATCTCACTGAATGTGGGACTTTTGTAAATGGAATTATAGTCTTCTGGAGACTTTAAGGGTCCAGGAAAGCTATAATACTATCCTAAGACTTCTATGAAGACGAGAATGTACTGGGTGTGGGGGACTGCAGGGGCAGCTTGGCTGAAATAGTTTTGTGGCTCTATCAGTGTTCAGTGTAATAGCTCAGTTCAGTATGAAAAGCACCTGGTTTCATCCTCTGCATGACTCAGGCAGGTACCATCTGTGTCCTGTATTATACAGAGAAAGAAGGTAATACCATATGAGGTAGATCCCTTGTTCAAGGTCAAATAGCTAGACAGTATATCAAGATGGAACTAAAGTCTAACCTGTGAAATATTGGTGCTGTGAGGACCAGCCTTCAGCAGCTCAGGAATTGAGGGGGATCCATGGAGTTGTTGACCTAATCACTCAATTGAATTAAGTAAAACTTAATTCTCTGGATCCAGTGGGTGGAAAAAATGGAAAACACACACACACACACACACACACACACACACACACACACACACACATCTCCAACATGTCAGGATCTCACTTAGGTTGCTGATGAATGGCAACTCTTTAGCAGGTCAGAGAAACTGAAGAGGAGATACCCAGCAGGCCAACTACTGGACAGACAGACACATGATGACTTTTCTGAGGGCCTAAGCTTAGTTTTTAATTTTATTATTCTTTTTGTTGCTTGTCCTACTCTACTATTTTTCTTTTCTGTACTTGTACCCAGAGGTTCCCCTTATGTCTTTCTGTCTTTCTTGATGTCTTTTCTAACTACTGCCTGATGTCTTCCTTTACACCCTTCACCTTTTCCCTTACAGGTTATATATCCCAGCAAAATCTTTGAAGCAGTATAAAAATTGTGAATGATTGCAATTGATACAAGTAAAAAAGCATGTTTTCCATATGCCTTACATGATTAAACATTTTACATATTACAGGTGAAAACCAAGTTGTCCAAGAACGCACATACTTTTATACCAAGCAGATTGTTATAGATCAACAGAGTAAAAGCAAGCAAGGCATTTTTCTCAGCCAGTTTTTTTTTTTTTTTTTTTTTTTTTTTCTGGAAGGCTGCATTTTGCAGTCACAAAGGACCAATTATTTTATTATTTGTCTCAAAAGGTAATTTTTAAATCTCAAAGGAATCACAAACCTAAACTTGCATATTTGAAAAACAACTGGTAAGCTCTATTTTAAATCCTCAGGGTGCATACTGCATACTCATTGATCAGCAGTTTCCTTTTTTTTTTTTTTTTTTTATGTCAGGGAGCTGAGGGCTTAAATAGGTACAAGGAATTAATCATCACCTTTGATCACCAACCCATCCTAGCAAAAAAAGTTTGTCAGCAAGAAATCGTCATTGTTCTTGACCCTGACCTTTAATGTGTGCCTTTCTAAACTTTAAATTGTTCCCCAATATTTTCTACCTCAGAGCTGTTAACAAAAACATCTTAACCTAACCTTACTAATAATATGCGTGTCTAAATTCTTTCTAAGGGTTGTGGTTGAATCATTAATCTGCCCCAGCAGCAATGCTTGGAAAATGTCAATCACTATTACTGTTAAGTAATGGTAACACTGCCCAGTGAGGGGCTAGAAGCCCTTGAGAGTTTTCCTACGACACAAAGATGATGAGGGATGTGGTGACCATGAAGGCAGCCAGGGCTATGCTCAATAACAGCATGAGGTCCTCAGGACACATAGTTCTCAGGGCTTTGCCTCTCCAAGGTTCACTCAGGTGTGACCTTGCCAACCTCCCAGCCATGTTCCATGAATGCCACTGCCACCTGTTGGTCATGGCTCCCAACACTGAAATAGCCTTCTAAGCTGCCACTTGAATTTGCCACACTGTTCCACAATGAGTCCAATAGCTTGTTGATCCTCATACACTGCATCCTAACTATTCTGTAGTCTTGCTTGAAATAATACACATTTCACTTTCATTGCATATGTCGAGATCACATATGTGCACACACACACACATATCACTGTATATTGGGACTTTGATGTCCTGCAACTGAATTTCAGCTTTGTCTCCTTCCCTCGAGTTACGTGTACAAACATGCTGGCTAACTCTTTACCATCTGTTTCCTCCCAAGGATGCTTTCTTAGCATTCTCTCTCTCTCTCTCTCTCTCTCTCTCTCTCTCTCTCTCTCTCTCTCTCTCTCTCTCAAGATATCTGCTGAGTGGATGCCTCTTATATTCAAGAATATTTCTGTTTAGCTAGTTAAAAGTCTGTATGCTTGAATTCTCTAGATTACTGTGGGCATCATTTATTTGTAGGAGCATCCAACAGGACTCTGTCTATATTTTGGCTAAGGCTCTAAGAGCAAAACAGAAGTTTCACAAACTGAAGTAAAGTATGAACTTAGATGTGCAAGATCCTCATATAAGATGGTACCATTAGGCTTCCATTCATATGAATAGTATAAGAACCTAGGGATCCAAGATGCCCAAGGAAGAGTTTGAGTGCTCTACTTTGCATCTGTAAAGCTCCTTGGATAATGTGGAATTACAGACACAAGGCTCTGGTGTCTACCTAAAGAAGCAGAAAAGAAGGAAGGGGCTGGCTATGTGACTGCCAGGGGTGGAGCAATGATGATGTCCTTGGGAAAAGAAGTGGCTTTTTTTAATCAAGTGTGTGCCACAAGGAAGGGAAAGATGACATGTAGTTATTTCAGAGCCTGTCCTCATGTGGGATGGAAGGAAGACCACCTGAATCTCCAGGGTTGAAGCAGGACATTATTTTATGTACATTTTCTCAGAACTTTGCACAGGGATACTGCATTGGCATAATTCCCATCCCCTCTCCCATCTCCAACTCATGTCCACTTTCTACCTCAAATTCATGACATTTGGAGCAGTATTTTAAAAATATAGCTAGGGTCATCCTGCATCATGAAACAGACCCTTTATTCTTCTCAGAGAGGATCTCAAAGCAACCCACAGCATTCTAAGAAGGTCATTTTTGAATATCCATACATGTCAGGAATGAGTGGGGAAACATAGACATCCCTAGAGGAAGCAAGAACCAAAACCAGATTGTATACTAATCCTACCCTTTTTATGTCTGCCTTTCTCCTGCCCCACATCCTGATTGGCACCTGTTATGAGCAGTTTCCTGCCAGCCTGGTCCCAGAGCAGTGTCAGCCTCAAATAATACACAGAATCACTGTGTTAGATATAAAGCTGTTGGCTTGTTACTAGCATTTCTTATTGGCTAACTCTGTCTTAAACATTAACCCTTTCACATGGTCTCATCTTACTGGAGAGAGAGTCCTGAGCTCTTATTCCTCTTGAGTCCTACATTTCAACTCCTCTCTACTACATCTCCAAGAATCCTCCTTGTCTCCTAGACTCACCTATCTTGCATTCCTGTTGGCCAACAGTTCTTTTTTCATTAACCAATAAGAGAAACATATTTACAGAATGACATCTCCCATCAAGCACCCTTTCACCCTCATCCAGACAAGAGGGGTCTTGAGAATAGGGATCAAGTTCACGAGTGCAGGAAGACGACTGTGCCCCATTTCCATTGAAGTCAATCAACTCAAAGCAAGCCCAAGGCAAAGATTCTTCAACTTTAAATGCAATGTAGCCTTTGTGTAAGGGACTGAGTATGCAACCTTCCCAGCAAGACTCTTCTTGGGAAAGAAACAGCCAGAGCAGCTAACCAGGAAAGGCCTGGGCTAGTTTTATATTTCATCAAGCACAAGAAATGACCAGCAAATGATTAAGTAGGCATAGTGACTGGAGGAGGAAGGATTTTTGTTTTCTAGTTGTTGTCAGGGACAAGTCCTGCTTACTCAATGACCAGTTATGCTCTCTATTCTCTGATCTCACTTTGGGTTACTTTGAGCCAAACACATTTCATATGTAGCTGTTGTCTGTCTCCTTCTATTAGAGTACAAGCTCTATAAATGTAGGATCTCCAGTCTATTTTGGTTCTTGATAAGAGCTTCAGTTTCTAGAGCAGTGCACAGCACATAGTTTGTACTCAATAAATATTTGTGGAAGGAAGGAAGGGAGGAAGGAAGGGAGAGAAAGGAAGGAAGGCTGGAAGGACTACATTAAATAACTATGTATTAAGGCATCATCATCATCATATGGAGAGAGTTTCTATCTCTCTCCAGAAAGCCCTATCCTCTCTTGCCTAACTATTGGCCATTCAACAATTTATCAAACGAATAAGGTGTCTTTCCCTCTACATTAAGGACCAAGTTGTGTTTTTATTATTCTATTCACCAATAAAGACTTGGGAGTCAAATGTTGGGGTGAATACCTGTAGCTCAGAGAGGTATAGCAGAAACCAGCACCAAGAAGGCATCTCTCCAGCTATCCCAAACAAAAACAGAAAAAACAAAAACAAACAAAAACAAAAAAATTGTAAAACTCCAAATCCCTCCTTCTCTGCTCCTTCCTGTGATCCTCTCTCCATATCCCTGGTTCCCCCATATTCTCTATGGTAAATTCCTGTCAACTAACAGCTGGTTCTGTCCCCTGATCCAAGATTGATTTTAACCCAGTCTTGGGGTTTCACAGTGTGATCAAATATCCTGCAACAAGATGCCTCTTGTCTTCCTGCCTAAATATCTGATGGATATTTAGAATCTTACAGATAAATCACTTGAAGTACCATTATCAAAGCACTGGGCAGTAGGCTGCTGAGCCAGGGACACCTCTGTTTTCCTGCCTCCCCATCCTAATGTGAAGTTGATGGCAGCCTTCTTTGCATCCTCCCCAGGAACTCCTCTGGGCCATCATCTAGCATCAGCACAACTGCATCTGCCTTTCCTCTTTGAGGAGTTCTATAAACATTTTGGCCCATTGAGTGGTCCTTGCCTGATTTCTGCTTCATCTGTGGGTTTATTTATTCTACCAAATATCTTCTCTGCAATTTCTAAGGATTTGGTACAGGAATGGAAAGAGGGCACACACCATTTAGATCACATCACTCCCCATTGATGCTCCGTTTATGCACCGGTCCCCATGCCTTAATTTAGCACTGCCATGAACTACTTTTGGTTTTTTAATGTATATCAGTTTGTTTTAAAAGGTATAATGGTCACATTTTATTAATGGGACTTAAATGCTATGGTCACACACATACATGGTGGAACATGCACACACACTGCTTTATGGAAGTAATCTTTTCATTATGCTTGGAAAAAATTGTGAATTTGAGAGATGGGGTGACATGGGAGGAGCCCCAAAAAGGGAAGGGGGGCTGGGAATAATACAAATATAGCACTCATATATGGAGTTCTTGAAAATTTAAATTAAAAAAATTCAACTCACCATTGCTCCACCCTTAATTAATTACTTTCCTTTCTTTCATTGAGTCAGTGTTTACCCAAAGTAGGTCATAATTTATCCTTAATGCTTATTTTGTTTATTTCATTTTTTAAAAATTAACTTATAAAGCAACATCTGGAGAGATAGCTCAGTGGTAAAAAAAAAAAAAAATCACTTGCTGGACCCAGTTCAATTCCCCGTACATACATCCAGCTCACAACTTGCTGGAACTCAAGTTCCAGGGGATTCATTGTCTGCTTCTAATCTCCACAAGATCCAGGCATAAAGATAAATATTTAAACAAATAAGACCCCAAAAGTATCAGGTTTATGCATTACATTTTCTTTTTTTGATTTGCTTTGTTTTTGAGACAGGATTTCTCTGTGTAGCTTTGGAGCCTATCCTAGAAATGACTCTGTAGACCAGGCTGGCCTTGAACCCACAGAGATCGCCTGCCTTTGCCTTCCAAGTGCTGGGATTAAAGGTGTGCACCACCACCACCTGGCTACTTATATGACATTTTAACACATATTTAACTTTGGTTGATTCTGTCCCCGTCCCACCATGCCTCTTCATTCTCTGTCCCTTTCTCCACTCTTCCCTTTTGTCTCGCTGTCTCCCTTTCCCACTTAGTTCTATTGTTTCCCCTACCCTTTTGCTGAAAGCTACTTTTTCTTTTCTTTATAATTTCATGGGCTCCTTTCTAGTTTCCTGGCCTTTACATATTTACTCCCACCTACATATAATTATTTAACAGTTATAGGCTGAAATCTGCATATGGGAGAGAACATATGGCATTTGTCTTTCTGAGCATGGGTAACATTGATTAACACAATATTTTCCAGTTTCATCCAGTTTCTTGCTAGTTTCATTTTTCTTTATGGCTGAATAAAATTCCACTGTACATCTGTAAAAAATAATATTTGGTATAAGTACCATCAATTTAATGTCAGATCATAAAAGGCCTATTGGTCATGCTCCAGTAATTAGAATATCACATCCAAGCGATGAATTAATTCATGTAAGGCCAAACCTTTTCTCTGTGAGGATATATAGATCACTCTGGGTCTAGAAAAGACAGCAGAAGGGGGTGGGAAGATGAAGTACAGGGTACAGTTGACTGATTTCCTATCTTCCTACCTGCTCCACTTCCCAACTCCAGACACCTGAAAAACTAGAAGGTACTTTTGTGATAGTCTTGGTGACTGATAATAGACAATTTCATGACAGGAAATGGTTCTGTTATGTGTCAGGATGATCAGAGAACAAAATAGAGATTACCTGGGATTTATTTCTTTTAGGGACAAGAAAACAACAAAACAAACAAACAAAATCTTTGAATAGCTTGCTTGACCAGAGAGCAAAGGAAATGAAACTCTTTTTTCCTCTTAATTGTATTCTATGAGTCCTATTTGTTCAAAACAATGTTGGTCGTTTTTTTGCAGGGTCCTCTAGATTCTGAGTTAACCTAGATGTAGAAACAGAGCTGGAGTCTTCAAGGACAACACGACTGTAGAGGAACAAGGATTGTCTTTCTGATGATCGATCTTTATTTATTTTTTTATTTTATTTGTTTATTTGTTTGTTTTCTTGAGAGAGGGTTTATTTGTGTAGCCTCGGCTGTCCCAAAACTTGCTTTGTAGATCTGGCCTTCAACTCACAGAGATCTGCCTGCTTCTGCCTCCTGAGAGCCAGGATTAAGGCATGAGCTACCATCAGCAGCTTCCTTCCTTCCTTCCTTCCTTCCTTCCTTCCTTCCTTCCTTCCTTCCTTTCTTTCATTCTTTCTTTCTTCCTGTAGATGAAGCAGGTTGTATTTTCCCATTTCAACTTCTTTCTAATTAAAAGTATTTCATTCAATATATTTCATATTTTCCCTCCCCTTAACTCCTGCCAGGTTCTCCATCACTCCCTTCCCCATCCAACTTTGTGTGTGCTCTCTGAAAGACAAGCAAGTAAATAAACCAAGCCCACAAGGAACAAAAATGAAAATGACAAGGAAGCAAGCAGATAAATCCACAAAACACATAAACTAAAATCAATACAAATAGGCAGAAAGACCAGTAAGACAAAAGAATGCCAAGCTACATAAAAGCAAGAAAGTTCACAAAAATGCTGTTGTGTTTATTTTGCATTGGCCAACTATTCCTGGACATAAGAAACTACCCTGAATTGTGATTAATAGACATAGGGAAACTGTTGGAGAAAACCAGTTTTCCCTTTGCCAGCAGGTATTGGTTGCAGATAGCTTCCTGGTTAGGGGTGGGATTCTGTGTCCACTTTCCTTTCTTAGTAATGGAACCCTGTCTGGCTTGAATTTGTTCAAGTATTGGGCATGCTACTACAGTCTCTGTGAATCATATATCAGTCCTATTGTGCCTGGAAGACAGTTTCCTTGGAATCATTCATAACCTCTGGCTTTGACAGTCTCTGCCTTCTATAGATCCCTGGGACTTGAGGGGAGGGGTTTGATGATGACATCATATTTATGACTGACTGCTCCAAAGACTTGCACTTTCTTCATATTGTCCAGTTGTGGGTCTCTGTGTTAATGCCCATCTACTGCAAGAAGCTTCTCTGATGAGGGTTGGGCAAAGCACTGATCTGTGGGTATAGCTGCATATGTTTAGGAATCATCTTATTGCTATGTTCCTTTAGCAAAATAATAGTAATGAAAATTTTTTAGGCCCATGACCTATATAATTTCAGGTTCTTGGCCCCTTTAGCTGTATTGGGTTTTACCTCATGGACTGGGCCTTAAATCCAATGAGAAGGCTGTTGGTTACTACCATAATATTTGCACCCGATTTCACCAGCATCTCTTGCAAGTGGGTCAGTTGTGGGTTTTAGGGTTTGTAGCTAGGTTAATAATTATTTTTTTCCTCCTGTAGTGTACAGAGTAACTTCTGGTACTGTGAACATAAGGGATGGTACTTCTAGCTGAATACTAGCTTTATTTCTCTGTGTTCAATGACATACATGTTGTGTTCAGCAATAGGGCCTTACCATCAGTTGTGGAGATCAACCACTAGCCTTGGTAATAGCCTGTAATGTTTGGGAGTTCCATGAGGATTCTAGTAACCCATCCCTGGAACAGGAGGTTTTACTTAGTGGCATGAGATGTCTAGTTGGTGCATTTTATTCCCTATTGTTTGGTCACTCCATTTAGATTCTATCCATATATGTGTATGTTTTAAGAAGCTTCCACAATGATAGTTCTTCCATATGTATTTTTTTTCCAATGGGCCTTTTGTGTTAATTGTATTTCCTTCTTTACCCTTGTCTCCTACCCTCCCTAGTTAATCCTGCTTTTCTGGTTTTACCTTTATCACACCATAACATTATATTTTAATTCTCCTTCTTAGGAAGACCCTGTCCTCCCATCTGCTCCCTTACTAGATACCTGAGCTCTGTGGTTATTCAGATTGTAGCACATACATCAAAAGCTTGTAAGGTAACATCCTCATATAAGAGAAAACATACAATAATTGTCTTTTAGGGTTTGGGTCACCTCATTCAAGATGGTTGTTTTTAGCTCCATTCATTTGTCTGCAAATTTCATTTAAATATTTTTTATTCATTTTTGCATACTAACCACAGTTCTTCCTCCCTCCTTCCCAATTCACTCCTCAAAGAAAGTAAGTCTACTAAGCCTGGGATATCAAGTTGAGGCAGGAACAAGTCCCTCCCCCCTGCATCAAGACTGAGCAAGGTATCCCACCATAGGGAATGAGCTTCAAAATGCCAGCTCATACACCAGGGATAAATTCTGGTCCCAATTCCAGGAGCCCCATCACACGGACCAAGCCACACAACTTTCACCCACATTCAAAGGGCCTAGTTCATTCTCATACAGAGTCCCAAGCTGTTAGTCCAAAGTTCATGAGCTCCCACTAGCTTGAGTCAGCTGTCTTTGTGGATTTCTCCATCATGATCTTGACACCCCTTGCCCATATAATCCTTCCTCCCTCTCTTCGACTGGACTTCAGGAGCTCATCTCAGTCTTTGACTGAGGATCTCTTCATCTGCTTCCATTAGTTACTGGATGAAGGTTCTATGATAACCCTTAGGGCAGTCACCAATCTAATTCTAGGAGAAGGACAGTTCAGGCACCTTCTCCACTATTGCTAGGATTCTTAGTTGGGGTCATCCTTGTGTGTCCCTGGGAACTTCCCTAGGATTTCTTCCTAACTCCATAATAGCTCTCTCTATCATTGTTCTCCCTCTCCATCTTTCCCCCCAACTCAACCATCTCAATCCCTTATGTTCTCATCCCCATACCCTCCCTTCTACTCCCCTCCCAGTTTACCCAGGAGATCTTAACTATTTCCTCTTCCTGGGTCTCTCTTAGGGTCCTCCTTTATACCTAGCTTCTTTGGGGTTGTGGATTGTAGTTTATTCTTTGCTTTACATCTAATATCAACTCTTGAGTGTTTATCTTTCAGGGTCTGGGTTCCCTCACTCAGGATGATTTTTTTTCTAGTTCCATCCATTTGCCTGCAAATTTCATGATGGCATTGATCTTACTGATGAGCAATACTCCATTGTGGTGATACCTTATTTGTACAAATACAGCCTGTCTGAAGATCAGAGGGTGGAGCTTGGAACTAGCTAACAGAAAGACAGGAAGTGAGATGACTAGGCAGAGAAAGGATTAGAGGCAGGAGGAAGCAGGAACTCACTCTCTTTTCAGCTAGGAAGTTGGTGAGGGAAGGTGTGGCTGTGCCTTGCTTTCCTTCATCTCTCTAATCTTTCAGCTTTTGCCCCTGTATCTGACTCTGGGCTTTTATTATTAAGACCTATTAGGACTCTTGTTACACTCCATTGTGTAAATGTACCGCATTTTCTTTATCCATTCTTTAGTACAGGGGCATCTAGGTTGTTCACAGGTTCTGGGTATTATGAATAATACGGCAGTAAACATAGTTGAGCAAATGGTATGACTGAGCATCCTTTGGGTATAAAACCAAGAGTGGTATTGCTGGGTTTTGAGGTAGAGTGATTCTCAATTTTTCAGAGAAACCACCATACTGAATTCCAGAGTGGTTGTACACGTTTGTGCTCCCACCAGCAATGGAGGAGTGTTCCCTTACTCCACATCCTCTCCACCATGAGCTGTCATTAGTGTTTTTGATCTTATCATTCTGACAGGTGTAAGATGGTATCTGAGTTGTTTTGATATGACTTCTCTGATGACTAAGGATGTTGAATAATTCCTTAAATGATTCCAGCCATTTGAAATCCTTCTGTTGAGAATTCTCATTTGCTTATGTATATCAGATTTTCGTCATCTGTCAGTTGATGGATATGTAGGCTGTTTCCAGTTTCTGGCTATTATGAATAGAGTATGCCCTCATGATGTTCTGGATTTCCTTGGTTTCTGTTATAATACCCTCTTTTCATTTCTAATTTTATTAATCTGGATCTTCTCTCTCTTTTGGTTAACTTAGCTAATGATTTGCCAATCTTGCTGATTTTCACAAAGAACCAATTCTCCATTTCTTTTGTTTGGTTTGTTTTTGCTTATTTGTTTCTATCTTATTGATTTCAGCCCTGAGCCCTATTCCATCTACTCTTTGGGGGGTATTATTTCTTGTTGTTGTTCTAGAGCCTCAGGTGTGTCATTTAGTGGCTAGTATTAAATCTCTCTAGTTTTTTATGTAGGCTTTTAGTGGTGTGAACTTGCCTCTTAGAACTGCCTTCATCGTCTTTCATATGATTGGGTATGTTGGGTTTCTATTTTCACTTAGTCCTAAAAGGGTTTTAATTTTCTTCTTGATTTCTGTCTTGACCCAATTTTCCTTCAAAAGTGAGTTTGCATACTTTGTGTCTCTTTTGTTGTTGTTATTCATCTTTAATTTATGGTGGTCAGAAAGGATGCTGAGTGTTGTTTCGATTTTCTTATATGTTGATACTTTTTTGCACCTAAATAGGTGGTCAACTTTGGAGAAAGTTCCATGAGCTACTGAAAAGAAACTATATTCTTTGGAGTTAGGTGGAAAGTTCCCTATTATGTCTCTGTTAGGTCCATTTATGCCATTATTTAACTCTGGTATTTCTGGATTTAGTTTCTTTCTGGATGAGCTGTCCACTGGTGAGAGTGGAGTATTAAAGTCTCTTACCATTACTATGTGAGGAGCAATACATGGTTTTAGCTATAGTATTGTTTCTTTTATAGTCTTGGCTGTCCTTATGTCATGAACATAAATGTTTGAAATTGCAATATCCTTTGGTAAATTTTAAAAATGAATATGTAGTGTCTGTCCCTATCTCTTCTGAGTAATTTTGGTTTGATATATATTTTGCCAGATGTAAAATGGGGATAACTGCTTGCCTCTTGGGTCCTTTTGCTTGGAATTCCATTTTGCATTCTTTTAACTGAAGGTAATGTACATCCTTGATGGTGAAGTAGTGTCTTTCTTTGAACAGCAAAAAGATGGATCCTGTTTCCTAATACAATCTGTTAGTATGTCTCTCTTTATTGGTAGAATTGAGACCATTAATACTGAGATATCAGTGAGCTGTACATTATTAATTTCTGTTATTTCATTGTTATTGTATGGATTCCCCCTCCTCTTTTGATATAGTGTTCTGGGATTATTTGTTCCTTGTATCCTCTTGGGTGTACTTAACTTCTTCAGAACAAAATTTCCATCTGTGACTTCTGTAGAGATGGATTTGTAGACAAATCATGCTTAAATTTGCTTTTTAATCATAATATATTTTTCTTTCTTCATCTGTTGTGAATGACAGTTTTGCTGGGAGTTTGTAGAGATCTATCTAGGACATTCTGGCATTCAGAGTTTCCATTGAAAAGTCAGGTGTTATTCTAATGTGACTGCCTTCATATGTAATTTGGTCTTTCTCATTTTCACAATATCCTTTCTTTGTTTTGAACATTTAGTATTTAGCTGGTATGTGTTGTAGGGAATACTTTTTCTCATCCTACTTGATGTTCATTTGTACACTGATAGACTTTTCTTTCTTTGATTGGAGAAACTATTTTTCAAAACTATATTCTGTGCCTTTGACCTATGTTTCTTCTCTTTCTTCTATTCTATTATGCATAGTTTGGTCTTTTTTTTATAGTGTCCAAGGTTTCCTGAATGTTTAGTGTCTGGATTTCTTTTTAGATTTAACATTTGCTTTGAATGAGATATCTTTTTCTTCTGCCTTTTCTCTGGGACCTGAAAATCTCTCTTCCATGCCTTGTAATGTATTGATGGGCTTATCTCTGAGGTTTTTATTTGACCTTCTAAGATTTTCATTTCCATTTTTATTTCAGTTTGGGTTTTCTTTAGTGATTCTATTTCTTTATTAAATATACTTTCATGTCTTGAAATGTTTTCATTATTTCATTCAGCATTTTGTGTTTTCATGATCTTCATTAAGACATTGAATATTGTTTTTGAACATATGTGTAATTATTATTTTAAAGTCTTATGCTTCAACCACATTGATTTTTCTCTTAGCCTATTGCAATAGAGATGCTATCTTATTGAAGAGGCATACTGTCTTGGTTGTTCATGTTTGTATTTGTGTGTGTGTGTGTGTGTGTGTGTGTGTGTGTGTGTGTGTGTGTGTGCTGGGATCTAATCAACTAGAGTTTATAATGGTTGAGGTGTTTCATGATGTAGGTATCTGGTCTTGTCTTTGTTGGGTGGGTGTTCTGTTCTTTGGTTGTCATAGCCTACTTCAGATCTTGGATAAATGTGATGGCTGGCTGTCGGTACCTGGTAGAGAGTGTCTCTTTAGGTCTGTAGATGACACAAAGGAATGGAGATGGGCTAGAAGTCAAGGTTGAGAGGGGTAGCACAAAAGAATTCATGGGATCCTGGGTCCTCACCAAAAAAGAGGCAGAGTCCCCAGGGAATGGAAGTGGATGGGGAGGTGAGGCTCATGGAGAGTACAGCAGGATTAAAATAAAGTCTGCGAACACTGGGATAAAGTAGCTGGTGATTTTTTCAATAGAGGACTTGTTAACAATGTCTTGGACCTTAACAATGATTTAAAAAAACACCTCATCCTTGATTAAAAGTACTATTTAACAGGCTTAAATAAAACAGTCTTTGTTACTGATCAAAGAGCTTAGATCTCATCTTTATTCCAAAGGTGACATGCTACTCTTGTAGACCACACAAAGCATTTGAGCAATAACTAGATTTCAATGTTTTGTCCTTTTATTCACCCAGATGATATGAAAATAAACAAACAAGTAATTGAAAAGAACTGGCCACAAGTTTTAGAGGATGGAGAAACTGGAAAGAGAGTGAAGGTAGTGAGCACATCTAAAAGGGTAGACTCTAAGTTAGGGCCTTGAGGGTATGACCTAGGGAATGTCAGTGTTCCCTGCAGGTTGGGCTTTCTGGAAGCAGCTTGTGGCATCAGATGGAAAAACTTGACTTAGGATGTATTTGTAATTCCTTCAGAGGAGTCAGCGTTTCCAGGCCCTATAGGAACCAAGGAGATTCTGCATTGAGCTGAGCCATAGGATGTAAACCACACTGAGCAGGATGCTGGCTCCCCTCAAGTGTGTAATGTATGGGGACATTGTAAGTGGACCTCCTTCTAGCCTGTTATGCAGACTTTATGTCTAATGGGTTTTCTTAAATGCATCACATATAGGTGAGTTTATTCTGGAAATTTAGAAATTGGGATCTTTAAAAAAATGACTCCAAAGAAAATAGGAAATATTTAAGATATTTTGAAATGAGCTTCTCGTAAACATTTGATTTTGAAAAAATATTATCACTTGACTCAAGCTATACTTTATTATGCAAATCAAATGGAAATTGTAGTGATTATCCTGAGTTTGTGCTACATTAATTTAGCTATCTCATGCACCAAATTATTGCCAATCTCTCTCTCTCTCTCTCTCTCTCTCTCTATATATATATATATATATATATATATATTATAAAAGATTTTTGAACATATGAAAGTACTTTTATGAATTATGCTTATAACAGGTTATAAAGTGATTTTTCACATTAAGATAGTTTAGGATTATATTTGGCTATGAGCATCCATCCCGAAATCAACAAAGACTGTTCACATAAGATTTTATTTTCTCATGTAAAAAGTCTGGGGATAGCAGACCAGAACTAGTATGGAAGTTTCACAGATGGTCCCAAGAAATCTTTCCTCATAGCTTTCTTCTCTGCCATTTCTTGGTTAAGATCCAGAATGGCTGCTGGATACCAATTACAAAGCTTACCTTCTGTGTAGTGGGAAGAGGAATATGAAAAAATTGTCCCAAGAAGCTGTATAAATGACTTCCACTAATGCTCTATGGTGTAATGTATAAGCTGTATAAATGTGGCAGGAGGCTAGAACATATAGTCCATAACTCCATGAGTCCAGCTGAAATGTGAGATTCTACTGTTGAAGAGGAAGAAGCAAGACCTAATATCAGTGGGTAGCATTTGCCTTACTTAGACAGGAGCTTTGAGTAGGCTCTGGGGCTAGACAAGTTCTTTATCTCTTTGTCAACCACTTGCTATACTCTAACTCTGGTGTGGAGACTTGAAACTTCACATGCCTGGAAACACCTTTGCTTCATATAGCCTTCAGAGGGTTGGGAAGTTAATTTTTAAAACCTTATACTTTCACATAAAATGATGGCTTCTAACTCATCCCTAAGAGTCATTTAAATATTTATTCTTTTTGTTACAATGTACAAGGCCCAAGCTAGGTTTCTTTGTTCCTGGTTTGTGAGCAGGAAAATCCAAGCAAACAAGCAAACAAACAAAAAACAAGATAATGGCATATGGATCAGAGGAGGAAAAGTTATGTTGGGGAGGCCATGTGATTCAATAGGTTGTGGTCTTCTGAGATCAGTGGTCAGAGAAGCCAAGAATCTAGAAAGCCATGACTTAGATCAGGGGACCATAACCAGAGATACTGGTTAAAATTGCCTTGAGCAGAGCCTGTGCTAACCAAAATGTACTGAAGCCTTTGACTATAGCTATGATAATCTTGTGATCAAAGATTCAGGTTTCTTAAGATTGGTCCCCCAAAACACACTTTTTAAAAAAAAAATGTTATAAACAATCTTGTGGTATTTTGTTTATGAGCTAACAAAGATTGCCTCAAGATCACAGTGCAAAGTTAGTCACACTAGTCAAAGATACTGGCCAGTCATTGGTGGCATATCCTTTTAATTCCAGCAGCCACACTAGTTAGCAATAGAGGCCGTTGGTGGTGGTGTACACATTTAATACCAGGACTAGAGAGGAATATAAGATGTGAGGAGACAGGAGTCAGTCAGTCTGCAGTCATGTTGAGGACAGTATTGCCCCAGCCTTGGTAGAGGTAAGAACTCTCCAGTGGTTGGCTACTTTGCTTTTCTGTTCTTCAGCTTGAACCCAGATATCTGTCTCTGGGTTTTTATTATTTGTGCTACACAAATTCTTTGGGGTATGATGCATTCTGGAGTTTGACTGGTTGTCTTGGGAAATCTAATCTTCTGGGTTAAGAAGATACCATATTTTCTTGCTGATAAATTCTGCTTCTTTGTTGGGGGCCTTCAGAGTCCTGATCATCTAAGCTTCTATGCTAACAATACTGAATTCTTAGCTTACTGCAGTCTTCCAGCTCTTAGGAAGAATTTTTCATTCCTAAGGTCCTCTAGATGCTACTCACCATGCTTCTGCACATGGTCTAAGTATATCATAATTTTCAGATGATCCTTCATAGTAATAATTGATTGATGACCCAGTGAATTATCCTTCGGTAGGGAATGGACAATATGGAACATTGTGGCAATGATATTTGAAGACCTTGAAAGCCTTTAGGGTTTTCTAGGGAAGTTAAAAAAATTACCAATCCTGAAAGAGTTAAAAAGGGGGGAAACTGGGAAGAGTTAGTACCTAGTTGAATGAGCACTTCCCATTTTATGGGAGAAATGAATTGATTATTATTTCCCAACAACAAACAGGAATTGCTATTTTCAGGTATTTACAATGGAGTAGTGGCAATGAGCTGTTTTTGTTTTTGTTTTTTAAATGTTTGAAATGAGAACTGGAGTCAGTAATTAAAATCAGAATATGCCTTAGTAGGGAAATATTCTAGTGCCTGACCTTGCTGATGATTAATTAATTTTTCTTGTATGTGGCTTCTATTTCTCCAGAGGTTGATATCAGAAACCCGTGAACAGATGTCCCAGGCTTTTTTAAACAAAGACTTGGTGCAAAATAAGAAAAAGGCCTTAATAAATGAGGAGACAACATGCCCTGGGATTTTGGAAAGGTATTCGTTTTCTCTTCTTTTGCTTGTAGAACCCACAAATTTCAGGAAGGGTTTATATTCACTGGAAAGACTAGGTCATAAATTTTCTGCTTTCTGTTTATTCTCTACCTTGTTTGCAAAAGGATTCTTCACCCACCATCATTTACCAATGAAGGTTTTACTTATTCAAGGTTCAACTAAAACTCACATTTTATTGACATATTATTCAGGCTCAGGGTGCCTACTCTTTGGGCTTGAGCCTCACTTGTAGAATTTTCAGAGTTATTTGGCATCTATGGTCTTGTTTGTACCTGTGTACAATGCGAGTTATTTAAATGCTTACTTCAGAGGATTGTTCTGAAGTTTGGAAGAAAGTATGACCTATGCCTAGAAATACTGCTTGCCAGTCAGAATTAGGTAAGTTGTCATTGATTCAAGATGAGTTGCTCTGCTGTTCTTGTAGTTTGTGTATTTTTAAGTCTGATTCATGGGGATTACAGGTATTTCTTTGTGTGTATTTCTCCAGAAAGAAACAGAGTCCTTGAAGGTAACAGCTATGTGTAGCCACACCTGCTGTCCTACATCAGCCAGAACACCCCTCCAGAGAAGTACATAGAGTAGCCTTTGTTTTATTCTGTAATTATTGGAAAGTGCATTTCAAAGTAATGACAAATATTAAAATCTCTTGGCTTATTTTAGTTTTCAAAGTATATAAATACCACAAACTTTAAAAATAATTCTAAAAGTCATTGACTCCAAATTAGTTCTAAATGGCTTTGAAATGTCAAATGTGGAAGTCTGATGTGTTTCTTAAGACACTGTCTTGCTTACAGGGATCCTGGGTTGCCTCCCACAGGCTTTCGGGATGTTTTTATGGGATCCCCACCAGATCAGAGAAAACCGTAAGTTGTCCTTAAACTGCTGCTGATTGTACAAAATATTGATTCAACAGCTTTACTTACTGGGGTCAGTTTTTCAAGGTCACCAGAATGTCCTTTACATGATGTTTTACTTTCTTTTAACAGCAGACGTCTGTCCATAAAGAGGCACAACATCAACTAACAGTAATGACAACAGTAACAATTATGACCACAGCAAATAAAACAGCACTTACATTTGAATTCTTCCACTCTCTAACATTCACTTGCAATCTTTAAATGATGGCAGAATGGCCCATGCTTGTATTGACAACATTTGGGATGCTGCAGTGCACGTGTTGTGAGTTCCAGGTCAGCTTGGATTACATAGTGAGACTTTTCTCTGAAACAGTCAAAACAAGCATGCCTTGCAAAAAACAAAACAACAAAACAAAATGCAAAGCTGTTGTAGGAACTCTTTCAGTCAATAGTCTTTAAGGTGCCAGCCCCTTGCGGCTAAGTGTGGACTTGGAGCAGGCGCTCTTGGGTGATGGTCAAAAGTGGATGGTAGTATCCAGCAGCTAAGGGCGGAAGACCTCAGTGCTACTCTACCTTGCTTTGTTATTTGTGGGTGATTCCCCAATAAATACCTGACTTTCCTTTATCTGGGCTTTCATGAACTCTATTACTATTGTCAATAACATGTTAGTGTCCAACATGGGTCCCAAATCCATGACCCTGAGTCTCTACCAAATGAGCAAGCAGGCAAGGGGCAGGGTTCAGAGGCTATTGGCTAAAAGAATTCCGGCAATACAAAGCTGATGAAATCATCTGTGGCATGTGTAAGAATCAGGTCACCTTCGCACACCCTTCTAGCTGAGGTAATAAAAGATGATCTGTGTTGCTGTTGCAGCTCTTACACTATGAGCATGTGTCCTTTTCATAGATTGCTAAATGTCATGCTTTGCTAACTTTTATGCAATCTGTCAGTCTCATTAAAAACGCTTCCTAAATGTAGAGCTGGGGAGGTGTCTTCTTTTCAAGTTCAAGAGAGCTATTTGTGCCTTTGGAAGGAAAGAAATCAGGCATTAAGGAAGTTTCATTCAGGCAAGAGTTAGAGTAATTGGTGGTTAAATTCAAGGTACCTGAACCACAAGTAGATAATAAATAAGATGTCCTTAAGCAGACACACTCAAAATAAGGTTGTGTGTTGATCAGTTGGTCAAATGTAACCAGAGGTTTATAGGGACTTCATTCACACCTGCAATCTTGACAGTTGTGAGGCTGAGGCAAGAGGATTGCGTGTTTGACACCATCAGGGCTACACAAGGCTCTTTCTCTAACAAAATGGGATTAAAACAAAACCAAAACACACACAGGAGCGCTAGAGGCTTGCAGGGACCTGGCCTCGAATTTTCCTTTTGTGATGGTTCTGTATTTGCTAATTCGGTGTTTGGGTGTTTGTGGCAGTATCCTAGAGCATGCAGTGAACAGTGAGAATTGACTGTTCAGCAAGCAAGACATGGATATTTTTATGGGTAAAGAAATGTTTTTATTTGAGGTTATTGAAAAGTTTCTTAATTCCAATAAACCTCTCCACTGACACAACAATCCAAATCAGACCAAATCAAACTGAATTAGAAAAAGTCTACATTTAATGGATCCAATGCTCCCAGATGATTTTCCAGGCTCTCAGAGAGGAGATGGGAAAGAGAGACCAGAAAACCCTGTTTTCTGGGGACAGTTTATATTCCCTGTGAGAATGATCTTGAACATATCTGGGAGAGAGGTCATCATTTGGTGGGCTTTCTGAGATGAGGCAGGGTTTGGAGAGAGATAGGACAGGAGCCTTTGGTGAAACTTCCACAAGAACATTCCAGACTCTTTGCATATATGGTTGCCAGGGGTGGGGTGAAGCTTCCGCTAGAACAGTTAAAATCATGATGAGATTCTAAGTGTCCTGGTACGTATTGCAGGACTCACCATGGTAACTGATGTGGGCCTTGTGTCCACTCTGCTGGGTGCTTTACTCTATAAACTTGCTTGAAGTCGGGAACATTTGGAGATTTATTTCTCCTCTTCTGTTCTCCAGTCTGCAAATCCTTTTTTTGGAGATGGAGTTGCTTGTCTGGGTCATCTGATTTCTTGGCCTTTTCTCTCTCTCTCTTTGTTTTGTTTCATAACACCTTCTTTCCTTTCTTTTGAATTCACCTTTTATTATTTAAGTTCACACCCACAGGATTTTTTTTCTTCTGCGCCTGGAGTATTATTAATAACTGTTTTTCTTGGTTTTCTTCCTTTCTTTCTCCAAGATGCTTTCTTTTTCTTTCTTTTTTTTTTCTTTCTTTCTTTTTTTTTTTTTTTTTAAACTTGTGAGTTTTCTGTTATCCTGGTAATGGGTCTTTGGTCATTTATAGACATGATCAGTGGTGGGACTCAAAGCCCTCGAGACTTGTGAGACTTTCTGACATGGGGCTTCACAGGAGGGGACTATGCAGATCATTCTTTCAAAGCAGCATCATCGGGGTCAGATCTCTGGTGGAGGCTCCCAATCTTGAGGTTCCTAGTCTTTCAGGTGATAGGTGAAAGACCTTTGTCCTTGAAGCAAGGGTAATCACGCTGGGACATCAATTCTAAGTCTGCTTTTTAGAGTCACAGGATTATGTTGTTGACAAAGGACTCTCTTTTACCCTTTCCAGTGAGTGTTGAGGAGGGATGAGGCAGTTACCCTCTAGTGACTTGGGAGAGAGACTATTGAGGTAAATAAGGATCAGGATAAACAAATAGGCCGAATAGATGTTTACTGCAATAAGAGACTGCGATTAAATTATGCCATTGAGCAAATATTTCTTCCCAACTCCTTTTACTAACTTCAGATTAACTTTTCCAAGCCAGGTTCCTCTTCTTTTGAGCATTCAAATTTTGTTTCTCCTGTTCCTTCTGCTCTCTGTGTTCTTGTGGGCTCTAATTTCTAAAATATTCTAAAAATAAAATGTTTAAAGTATTTTTTAATTTTTTTTGAGGTTATAATGTAATTACATCATTTCCCCTTCCCTTTCCTCCCTCCAGACCCTCCAATATATCCCTTCTTTCTCCTTTTCAAATTCATAACCTTTTTTTTATTAATTTCTGTAGTGTGTATACATATATGTATATGCATACACATGTGTATATATACATTTGTATATGTAATACACATATATTTATGTATTTAGGCATACATATTTAGGAAGTTTTAATGGGGCCTTTGAGGAAGCGGGATTGATGTGCATGTCTTTTCCTGAAGACCTTCTTACACTGTGTCCCCATTCCCATGCCTCGGTTAGGTCCCTCCTTTTGGAAATTCATAGCACTCGAAACTTCTTTTGTCTAAGCATCATTCATCTTTGTAATGATTTCGGCCCCCAACTTTCTGAGTTCCTTGCTCTGAAGGGCAAGGCAGCCACATCTCCATTCCCTTGGGTGGTGGGATGTGGAGAGTCTAATATGCTGTAGCTGTAGCTGTAGCATAGTTATGTTTTCAGAAAATTGTTTATTTCTAATGTTCAACAGCAAATTATGAGGAAAAAGGAATGCCAAATTCCTATCTTATTTGATTCAGGGATTCAAGGCTGTAAATACAAATGTTTTTAATTTTAGTGAATGCTTTTGAAGACAAGTCTTTTAGAAATCATCACTTACTAGTTTGAATTGCAAGAATTACTTGTTTGTGTAATTTGATTTGTGAGTACGAGCAAGGAAATAAACATATGTGCAACCCAGTCCCTCTTCAATTGATTCCTTATGTAATTCTTCCTCTCAATGAACGTATATTAATTACAGGATGGCACACAGTAGAATCCTGTGGTAGTTTGAAAACTACTCTCTTGAATATTAAAATTTCTTTTGCTGTTTGCTAGCTGTACAGCTGTGGAAGTTAAATGTCAACTTTAAAAGGCAATGAATAAGAATGAGTTTGCTCAATGGACCAAAATAATGTGCCCCAGCTTATGAAAGTGAAGCTGTATTCATAATGTAAATTTAAACTCCATGTTACCACTTAAGGAAAAAAAATTAGAAAGTGGATAGAGCCTTACTGTTTGGGATCATTGTTACCTTAATTTCTCGATAACACCATTTATGTTGTAATGGTGTTGGATTGTCTACTTCATTTTCTTATAACTCAACCCAGGGCTGCTGTATCACTTTGTACCAATATGAAGGAAACACTATTTATTCATCAACTGGTAACAGCTCAGTGAGACACTGAAGAGCAACTACAGTATTTCATTCCACCGTCTTGACACTACTGACTTTAACTAGGGAAAGAGGCTCCATAATAAGGTCTTCTTTACAAGCCATGGACTAAGGAAAAGGGGGAAATTGTACTTGAGAAATGTGGAGGCTAGTCTTGATTGATCAATTTGATGGCATCTGGAATCAACTAAAACAAACTGCTGGGCGCTCATGTGAGAGATTTCCTTGATCAGATTATTTAAAACAGGAAGATACATACTAAATTGTGAATAGCACCTGCCACTGGCTGCCCTTCATTGATGAGAGAACAGTATCTTTGGGGTTCCAATGTAGACCAAAACTGAGTATCCCTCTAGGAATCCTCAAGCTCTTCAGCTCCATACTGGGGCCATTGTGACATCCAGCTTCACATACTGAGCAACTACCCAATTCTTGCCCTCTCCAGTGTGAGTCAGCCATTGTTGAACTACCCAGATCACATCCTGTAAAACAATCTAATAATTCACCCTTTAGTATACATATTCATTCTGTCAGTTCCCTTAGAGGACCCTGAGTACAAGAAAGCAGCTAGATAGAAATTAAAATTTATATATAAGGGATAAACCTGAAGTGACATTTGTAGACTTGAAGGCTGAATTAGCTGGTATTTCCCTTGAGATACAGCTATACTTTTTCTTATCAGCCAGTTTCCCAGGCATTGTCCATGGTTGGTGATAGGAGCTTTGAAAATCAAGGATGCTCAAAACTCTCTTAGAAACCAACAGTGCTGTTTTGCTTTTGGTCATTGGGACATCTTACTTTTACTCCATGTATACAGACAGACAAGATGAAGACAATGGTGGGAGGCACAGTTCCTTAAGAACATAGGGGAAGAGAATGAGAGCGTGTATCTACCACATATGCTAATTAAGTTTTTCTTTGCCTTTCCACCTTATTCTCAAGCCTCTAAAGTAAGTTGAACTTAATTTAGAAGTACTGTTTATGAGGCATGGGGAACTAACTTACGTGTAAGTGGGTCCTTGACTGTTTGATTACCTAACACAAACTCTATTTATGTGAAGGTCTTAGTTATCAGAGGTGTGTGTGTATGTGTGTGTTTACATACATATACATATCTACATACACAATACTATGTATGATCTTGTGATGAGATGCCATAGGAGAAATCAGGGCTGCCTGCCTACTGCCTGCAGTCCTCCCTCCCTCCCTCCCTCCCTCCCTCCCTCCCTTCCTCCCTTCCTCCCTCCTTCCCTCCTTTCCCTCTCTTCCTCCCCTCTCTCCCTTCCTTCCTCCCTTTTACATAGGAGTTCTCCCTATGCTATTTGTAGCATGGGACGCATGTCCACAGGAACTGGTATTAACTTGAGAGAAACCCAGCACTCAGCACCCAATGCTGAGTGGAGAAATGCCCAAGGAAGATTTTGCACAAGGTCAGCTCTGAGTCCTATATTGTGTCATTGTTATCAAATTCCATTGCCTCCCATGGTGGTGACTAGTGCATATTTGTTGACATTTTATAACAAATGTGTCTTGTTTTCAGAATACAGATGAAAAAGAAAATTAACAGTGTATTGGTCACCAGGTAGCTTTTGACACCAAATGAGAAACAGTACAGTTTGGGAAAATAGGGAATCTGGGACCTCTGGGCCTGCACAGAACCGACTAGGTGACCTTGCTCTTAGCTAATAATCCTCCCTGGTTTCCATCTGGAACACTAGGGGTTGAACCAAATGATCTGTAACATCCTTTTTCCTGTGTTAATTAATGGCTACACAGGGCAAGGTATCTAAATAGGCAAATTAAATGAGACCAAGAGGTAATTGAGGCAGTCAAGTGTCCATTGTTGGCAGAGAGCTCCTTTCTACATGTGTGAAGTGGGCTCTTCACAGTAGCAGTTAGCAAGCTCGGCTTTAGTTTAACTGCTCCTAGTTCGTTCCTCTCACGGGCCGCCAGCATTTCTAAAACCTGCCACACTCTGCAGTGGGAGAAGGGACTGCATATAAATCGCAAGGGTGTTTTCCTTCTCTTCATTTTTTTCTTTCTGCAAGTGAGGCAAAGCATTTATTTCTTCTCTACTTCCTGTGATGACTTGTCTCTTGGTGAAATACTACCTAGTTGCTGAACATATTTCTAGAAGGAAAACACTGTAAAAACAATGTGGAGTAAATAATAATCAGCTGTGACAAGGAGGGTGGGGTGGGCGAGAGGCCACAGAGTAGAAGGGAAATAGATCTGAGCCCCAGTCTTGTCTCCAACTTCTGTAGGACTGTTCACTTTCGTGGGGTTAGGCTTCTTCTTTTGGGTAGCATCCTTGCTTCCGTTCATTGTAATCCAGCTAGGCCATGTGACAGCCAGGCTGATTCTGTCCATTTCACCCTGCCACAAGCCCAGGTGTTGGTCACTTGATCCAGACATGGACATTTGGAGAGCATGCTATGATAGGAAATGGATGCTGAGGGGAAGGGGCAATGCAGGTTTCAGTTTCAATTTGGCCACTTTGTTATCTCTGGTCATCTGGTGGGGTGATTGGACTCGGCTGGGGTTTCTGCCCCATGTGATAACAGAACCACCATGCTTTGCAAGGCGGCTCACTCCCACTCTTGGTAGTTATTCTTCTTATCGTGTAAGAACTCAGCTGGAGATGCCAATACAGTGTGCTGTCACCTCCGTGTGACTGCCCTGCACATCTTAAGTATCGCGGTATATCAGCTGGAGTCCAAGAATGAGAAAGCACTGGAAAGCCTGAATCTCATTTCTGCAATAGTGTTTGTCACAGACACCTGGACTGCCTCATTGAGCAGACCTGGAAACCCAAGAAGCCCAGCTTTGTTGATGGAATTTGAGAAGCTACTGTGTTGGAATCAGATGCAGACAACAAACAGGGAACAAAGGGCAGTGTGAATCAGCCATTGGTCGATTGCTATGTCACACCTCAAGAGCCAAGAGATACTGTATCACATACATTTTTTTAAAAATCAAATTATTGGAGTTATAGGGTGATAGCAAATGGAACAAGATATTACTAGGTGTTAAAACAACCCTTGCCAAGGCACACAACCCAAATTTGAGATCAAATCGGACTTGTACCACTCCCCCAATACGGCTATAAGGAAAAGCAGGGATACATTGCATCGGGAGTAATGTGGGGAGGAATAGTAGTTACTTGGCTCTGAAGTCATTTCATGAAATTCGGCCAACTAGAACTAAACTACTTATCAAAATTCTAGTTGTTCTATCATTCTTCTGAATAATAAAACATCTCAGACCATAAGTTTTGGTGTTAATACATTTTAAAAATTATATCTGTTATTTTGTGTGGTGGGTGTGCTCACATGCCATGGCATGTTTGTGGACAACTTTTGGAATTCAGTTTTCTCTTTCCATTAAGAGTATCCTGGGGATTGAACTCAATTTGTCAGACTTGTTGGCAAGTACTTTTACTTGCTGAGTCATCTCACTAATATCCAAACGTCTTAGCTCAAATCCTGGCTTATTATTAGGTACCAGCATGAGAGTTTGGACGTATTACTTTAGTCTCTGGGCTTATGTTTTACTCTATTCAGCATGTAAATGATGAAATCAATCTAGAAAACTCTTAGGAGTAATGAATTAACATATACAAAGCCACTAGAGTAGTGTTCATCCATAACTAGCTATTTGGAAGCATTTGTTTTTATTAGTTTTACTCTCATATTTACAAGTTGTTGGAGCCCAAGTCATGCTTGAATAATTAAGGGAAATACTTGTTTTGACTTACAGATAGTTCTTCCTCTGAAACAGAATGTTGCAGAAGTGAGATTCCAAACTTTCCAGTGCAGACTTTAAGAAAACTGGTGGTTTCTGCTTTCTGATTCTTGGACTCCAGCTGATAAACTGTGAAAGTTAAGATGTGCAGGGCAGTCACACGGAGGTGACAGCAGACTGTATTGGCATCTCCAGCTGAGTACTTGTATGATAAGAATAACTACCAAGAGTGGGAGTGAGCCGTCTTGCAAAGCATGGTGGTTCTGTTATCACATGGGACAGAAATCCCAGCCGAGCCCATTCACCCCACTAGATGATCAGAGATAATAAAAATTGGCCAGTTTGCACTACTGGCTTTGAATCTACAAAAATGGACAATTGAGATAATCTCCATACCTCTAGGTACCATGTTTATGTGGTTATTTCTTCCAATATTGAACATATAATTTTATACTATAGTTTGATCATTGCTAAGTAGAGATATGTGTGAGTCAAATGTTGGGGACTAATAATCTAGTAAGTCAGGTGGGAGAATCTGCAAACTGTGAAAACTGCTGAAAAAAACCACAGGAGAAAAACTCCTTGACTTTGGTCTCAATGAATATGACATAAAGCAACAGGTACCAGAGGAAACATTACATAAATGATACTTCATCAAACTAAAAAGCTTATTATTCACAACAAAATAACCAGCAAGATTAAAAGGTAACCTACAGATCAGGAGAAAGTGTTTGTAAATCATATCCAAAATAAGCAATAAACCCTTTTATCACTTGAAAGTGGATCAAGAATTCCAATAGCCATTTCTCTAAAGAAGACATAAAGATAGATATCAGGTATATGAGAAAGTACTGAACGTGCCTAATCAGGGAAACAGAAATCAAACCAGGTCCTGAGGATTCAGTCAGTAAAGCACTTATGTAAGTAAGTACCTGGGTTTGATCTCCAGCACACATGTAAAAAGTTGGGCATGGTGCCATATGCTTTATAATCTCAGTGCTTAGGAGGCAGAGACAGAAAGACCTCTGGAGCTCATTGGTCACTGACAGGAGGACTTCTGTTACTCATTGGCTTAGCTAGCTGGTTTAATGGGTGAGACACTGTAGTATACACATCTAGTAGAGTGCTATTCAGTCTTAAATATGGAAGTTGTGTTTTGAAAACACAGATGAAATCAAGGAGCATCCTGTTAAGCAAACTATACACATGAAAAGTACTGCACTATCTCGTTTACATGTGGAATCTAAAAGGTTAAATTCTAAAAGGTTAAGTTGTAGTGTAGAATGGTGTTTACTAGGCACTGGGTGGGGGTTGGACTAAATGAAGCAATGTTGATCAAAGGATACAAAATTTCCAACCTGAAGAATAAATAGATTCCAGAAATTCATCGTACAGTTAGGGATTGTAGTTAATGCTTGAGGATTTATTTGTATGTGTGAAATTTGCTGAGAGGAAGTTGGTCATGAGTACAAAAACAAAAGGCAACAGTGGGAAGGTATTTGTGTGAGTTTGACTTTATTGATAAGGTCAGTGTATTTGAGGATAGCAAAATATCACACACCAGAAACATAAGCAGTCTTTGTTAAAACAGCAACCACAACACAGCCAAGAAGAGTGGTAAAGGTTTTCAAATTGTCACAGTGGGGGCATTCACACATGTCTATCACACATTTCCTTATGTCCCATGCCAGAGTTCCAGGTACAGGTGACACCTGAGCTTCCAGATCAATAGGATAAAAAGATAATGTAAGAAGAGCATATAGACCTCCACTTTCCCTATCCATGTTGGGGTGAACCTGCTGTCACAATGTAAGTTACATAGTTGTCATTTACAAAGTATTTGTAGTCACTTGAAGTGTTCAGCTGGTCTCAGTGGATAGGAACATCTTTGAGGTAGAGATATAGTTTAAACAAAGTAAGGACTTTTTAGAATTGCAGAAACCTTTGCTGCCGTCTATATTTGAGCCCGTGCTTTTAATTTACATGAATACTTTAATATGGATGCTTTATTCTTTCAAATGGATTCCAAAAATTATTAGGCTTGATGACTGTCTACTTTGCACCAGGAGAAAACTGACATTGGTAGAATGGATGCAAAAGACAGTCTCATGTGTCTGCTATCTAAGGCAGGAAACATAATCAGTTCTGCTGTATTGGTAAGACAAGGACTCAGCTAAAAGTAATAGAAGACTTAGTTAAGTTGTTCCTGGGTAATTAAAGTATACACTTGGGCACCTCAAATGAACTCTAAGAACAAGGAGTCCAAGATAGGGATGGTGCTAAGCATTGTTTTAAGGGTCCTGAGATTAGATACTTTTCATCTTTATAGTCTCAGTGTTGTTCCTAAGTTGCAAACGCAAAGCTGTTATAGAAGGGAAGAAAAAGAAGAGCTGAAGAGAATCCCTCTCTAAAATCTTCATCCCACACATCATGACAGACTCTGGCAGGGTCACCTTGGCTGCAGTATTGGAGAAAAACATGAGAGAGGGGCAGGCTAGAATAGTGTTGAATAACCAACTTGCAAGGTGTTACATGTTGGGAGTGAACATAGGACACAATGGAGCAATGTCACTCAGACTAGGAAGGTTAGGAGAGGCTCCAAGATAAAAGGAACACCGGAGCTGCTAGACCAATGGGAGAAAAGGCCATTCTTCAGCAGAGGAAATGGGATATTTAGAGATAGAATGAGCAGAGCCCATCCTGGGGTGAGTCTACATTCATGACAGCTGAGCAGTGCCTGAAAGCCATGTGAAGAAATTGGGTTTGATCATGTAAATATTGAGAAAGGTTTTCAAGTACAGGGAAGACATCAGGTATTTGTTTTGGGGGAAGCACAAAACTGGTAGACAATCAACCGAGGCTGCCACCAGGAGACGCGTGAATGTATCAAGGGAACAAAATAAGGTCCCCCTCATCGGCAATGACAGTGTGGCAGGGGAAAGAGGTGCAGCTTTTTGATGCATTGAGAAAGAAATGACATCTGCTGGATCACTGCTTAATTATGAGGGTGAGGTGGCTTCAGGTTGCTTCCTAGACTTCCTGCTGCAGAGGGGGATGGGGCCATTTGCTGAGGTAGCATCAGATGCCAGGAGACTGAGATCGGAGAGCAGAGGGATCCAGCCCTGCTTGCTAACATCAGTATCAAAGCTAGCTCCTTTCTCAAGTCTTGTCCCTTTTATCCATTCTCCATCTGAAGACTGAATACTCTTTTAGGAGTAATGAGACAATAATATCATTGCATTATACTTAGATCCTGCAACAGCTCGGTGGGGTGTGGTGACTTTCCAAAGAACAGGAAGTGACCTAGAAAACAATAGAACTTGGCTTTGATTTTGTCTGGTCCAGTAGATGACAGAGTGTTTCATCAATCAGTACACTGGTTTCATGTTTCATTGTGTATTCCATACTTTGCCCTTCAGAACCTCACATGTTTTGTCTGCATTCTGTCCTTCCTAACAGTCATCTGAAGTCATTTGGGTGAGGTTGTTCTTAACTGTGTAGAGGAAGAAATTAAAGCATGGGAATAAGAAACCTGATTCCCCATTAATTAATCCACTTATCTATTGCATAAATATTTGTGGAATAAATATTAATGGGAGTTGTTAAGATCCAGAGTGCTTAAGTGACTGTCTGAATGTTCCAGAATGACTGAAGGGTAAATCAGAAAGGAGAAAAATCTTGGTCCCATCACTATGTTCCTGATAGGAGGGGAGAATGCTTATAAAGACTCTAGGGATTTTTAGCCAGTACTGGTCTTGGATCAGGATTAACAGTAGATTCAAATTGCCCTACAGTTCATCTTTGCTCTCCATCACATACTCATTAACCTTTTAGGAGGTAGTTTCTAAAACTCTGACTGGATTCTGAGCTATTGAACAGCTACTGAATTCCATCTGACTTAATCAAAAGGTAGGTGCAGGAAGAAATGACAAGACCATTCAAACCAGTTTAATATATGTTTGACAGGGAAAGTCTATGTCTCATGTCTCAGACTACTCTGTAATTTATCATGCTGCCAAGGTGCTCTTGTCTCTCTGATCCTCCTGCCCCTGCCTCCCAAGTCTAGGATTACATACTTGTACCATTGAGTCTAGACTGACATGAAATGTAAAAGAAAATGATGGTTAAGAATGGGATGTGCAAAAAGTTTCCCTTTTCACCCATAATATGGAGATCTGTGGCTGTCAGTGGCTAGACTTGTCTTAGTAATAGGTACTTCTATGGTTGCCAGAGAAGAGATTAATTTGAAATGAATTATTTGTTTCTTTGAGTCACTCATATTTAGAAGACACCATTTGATATGGTAAATGTATTCTATACTTGTTCTACCTCCTTGGAAAGGAGGTTAAAAAATAGTTCCCCTTTCCTCAGACCAAATAGAAAAGCAATTAAACTGTAAAGTTTTTGCAAACTAGAAGAACTCTGTGGGTTGGGGTGCATCATCTTCTCACCCATTCACATTTCACCTTGTGTTAATGCACATGTAGATATTTTAACTAATGTCATGGTTCTAATGATAAATATCAGACTTGCTCATCTCAGAAAGTATCGTTAGTTATTCTCTGCACCTGTTAAAGGTCAATGAAAGTATGTGTGGCAAATTGTGGGTGTACTGGATGAAAGCCAGTTGTCCACCTTCCAGACAACCTGACAACATAGCATTGTCCCCTTGGATGTACCAGCATCTGGTCTTCAGTTTTACATTTCCAGAGGGGGCTGTTTTTATCTGTGCTTCAGCATTTATCTGACTCATGGAGACTGACTTGAGCTCAACCCCCCCTCTCTCTGTCTCTCTCTCTCTCACACACACACACATACACACTAACACACTCACACACTAACATACACACACTAACACACACCCCACATCCTGAATTCTAACTAGTTGATTTGTAATGAGTAATAAAAATGTCAAGCACACCAGACAGCCAAATGAAAGCATTCTCCCTCTTTGGAAACCATATGGGAAGCCAGCTTTTGATTAGAATGTTTGGACTCAGAGCAAGGGGAACTGGTGACTTGAATACAGCAATTAATGGCCACAGACTCTGCAATGGGACTCTTGCAGTGGTAGGCAACAGAGACACAAGGTCATCTTAGCCAAAGAATAAGTTTGTTTAAAAAAAAAAAAAAAGAAAGACCCCAATGACACAAGTGGAAAGTCTGTGGGGGAGCCTGCAGTCAGGACTCCAGTCCTGCAGCATTGTCTTCCGTGAGGTACAGACAGGACATTCTGTGACTCCTATCACAAAAGAGTGATTGGATTTTTCTATCAGTCTCTACTAAGGGAAATCCAAAGGACATCCCTAATAGTGTGAACATGGGTCTGGCTTTAGACCTATCAGCTCTGGATAGGGAAGAGAGACAGAGCAGATCCATGAGGCACAAGCTTGTCCCCAGTGGTTCCCAATTATAACCTCAAGTCACTGTAGGTTGCCATTGAGTCTGAGTAGAATACTGACACTGAGATCCTCCAGTTCTACTCTAGACCTGACAGATATTCCTATAACCTCAGGTTCCTAGACATTGGTAAGGACCAAGAGCATATGAATACTCATTCTTTCACACCTTTGTAAACATTATAAAGTTTTCAAAGCAGCAATCTAAGGGCAATGCATTATTTTTCAGTCTACGTTTCACCCATTACTGGATTTATGACTAAATTGGTTGTCTAAAAGCAATGAGCCTTACTGATTTCTTTTGCAAATTACCTGAATGTTGCCCAGGTCAATATTCCTTTGAGATTCTTCTTCTTCTTCTTTTTTTTTTAACCACTGCTTTACAAGAGTTTAAAATCTGTTATTGATTCTGTCTTAGTAAAATGTATGCAAATATCGTCTATAACTTTCCTTGTAACTTTATGTAGGGTATTGTTTGGCCAGTAGAAGTAAAGACATATGAAATATCATACCTACATTGCCACTCTTTGTTAGAAAAGGGTAAACTACATCATATAATAATCTTGTATCTAACAACCTTCTTGGGACTAGCTTTGTACATTTTGTGGATTATCTTGGATTTTTTAATCTTTTTAGCTTTGGGAAATACAAGTTTGCATCCCAACTCAATCACTGTAGGACACCCATTCTTTGTTTTATTATCTGGGCTTTACAGTATATCTTAGAAATACCCATGCATTGCTTGTAACATAAGGCTAGCTGGTTGTTGCAGCACCCTATTGATCACTGTTTTGTCATTAAACCTTTCCTATCATAGCCGCACAGCCATGCGTAAGCAGCTTGATTTCTGAGCTCTGGAGTCTATCCTGCTGGCTTATTTGTATACTCCTGAAGCAACAGCACTGTCTAAATTACTGTGACTCCATAGCGCTCCTTTGTACCTTGATGGAGTGAGTTTCACCAGTTCATTCTTCTTTTCCAAATCGTCATCATTCCATTTGGCATTTTATGGAATTCCATGTCTATTAGAATAATTTTTTGACAAGTTCCATGAAATACCTTGTGTTTTGTTTCATGACATTTAATTAGTTAGATGAAATGATCATCATTAGTGATTCACATCATTCACAAGTAACCAACAAAATGTATGTTTCCGTTGGTGTACTATTATATAGCTTTGGTTATATGTATTCTAGGACATTTAGAGAATGTGCTAGAATTGTGAGAGCTTTCCACTTATATGTTGCCCTCTTTGCTAGTACAAGGGTAAACTACTTCGTATAATGATCTTGTATCTGACAACTATTTGGGGACTTGCTTAGTACATTTTGTGTATTCTCTTGGATTTTTTTAATCTTTTCAACCTTGGGAAGTAAAAATTTGCACCCCCCTCAGTGATTGTAGGGCACTTGTTTTCTGTTTCATTTCCTAGTCTCCACAGTGAGTCTTTAAACAGAAAGGCTGATGGGGGGACTCAGTCAGGGGTTGGGAGCATTTCCGGAAGAAAAGATATTCATGAGCTTAATTTTGATTCTCACTGTTTTCATCCTACTAGTGTTACCTATTTCCGCTTCTTTTAATTATGTTGGATTTTCCTGGACTAGAGGCAATCACAAGTAATCCCATCCAGTTAATCCTACTGAGGGAAAGGGGAAGTGTGGGACGTTTGCTCATTATCTTAATTCAAGAGTACCATCTTTTGTTAGACCACTGAAGCATTGTTAGACCATTGACATTGGGGGTGGAGTGAGAAGTGGAAGGCCTGCTGATGCTGTGATGTTCTTACAGGACCAGCAGCCTTCATTTCTGGTGTTTAGTTTCTCAACGTTTTTAACTCTCTTGGTTGCCTCACTTAGTTTCAGAAACAGTGCCTTCCCAGAACTGTCATTTTGGTCATTCCTGCTTGAAATCTGTGGTTCAAATACTCTGATCTCAATATCTCCCCTATCAGGGTAGGATGTTGTTTCTGGAGGTGATGTCCATGGTGCTCTGTGTAGCCATAGGCAGTTGTTACCTTCCGTCCTCCTGCGATCCCTGTCCACACTCTGGTCCAGTGTGGGTTTTGATCTAGCTGTGTGGACAGGATTGTTAAAACCTATCCGAACACAAGTTGAAAGCTATTGAGTCAAAATCAATATTATTACAAATGTAAAGATTCCATCTGGCTTTTGTTTACAATTCTAGACTCAGAAAATACCTCATCCTATGAAATAAAATAGAGTGTTCTGATGAACTGAGTGGACAGGTTGTTTTGATAGAGATTAAGGAAGAAAGCAGAAACAAAGGAATTGGCTGTTTCAGAGTTTTTTCCTTGTAAATGGGATGGGTCCTCCAACTCCTTGAAATATCACATCAACAATTTAGTTGGGGCTAGATGGCATGGAATTTATCATGACCAGTTCCATTTTGATTTGATCTGTTGGTTCTGGTGCTTATGAATTTATTTCAAGTAGTATTTTCCACGCTGTTCTCCCTTTCCACTATGTTCTACTTAAGTACAAGTATGTAATTTAATTCTCTTTATTGTTGACCCATATTTGTTTGAGGTTTTGGAGGATACAGGTAAATTTAGGATTAAGAAACCAATAATGAAAGGATGTTTTACAGTCCTCCTCTGTAACTGTAGACTAATAATTTATTGTTGGGGATTCTGCTTTTATTCTACATTATATATATTATATATTTAGATTCTTATACATATTATTGGTGAGTTGCTTTTTTAATTATGTGTAATGGTCTCTATGAGTAGTGGGTTTTTAAAAAATGTCTTTTACATATGCTACTCCCAGAAGAAAATAGCTCTTAACTGATATGAGTATGTGTTTTTGCATATTTTCACTTTCAAGATATTTTTGAAAATAATTTTAAGTATTAAGGCATACAGATGGGCCTTTAAGAAGTTCTGTGATATGCAATTTAAGCCCAAAAAGGTATTAAAGCCTTCTCTTTTATAGAGATTGCTGTTTTCCTACTCCTTTAATTCTCTTCCTTCTTCCCTTCCGTCCTCCCTCCCTCTCTTCTTCCCTCCCTCCCTTCCTTCCTTCCTTCCTATTTCATTTACTGTTAAAAAGTTAAAAAGTTGAACAACCAATTCATTTTATAATTTTTATTTCTACTTGGACAATTTCATTCATGTGTACAATTTATCTTAATCACATCCAACCTCCTCACTAGTTGGATCCCCTGCTTTCCCTTCTACCTTCATTTTGTCTCCTGCATCTCCTCCCTATTACTCCTTAGCCTTCTTCTATTTCTATAGCAACCCACTGACCACTGAGTTTGGTTCGTGCTGACTGTATACTCATTATTGTGGGACTGTCCAACACAACCATAAAGAATAATGCTGGTTTCCCTCTCCCAGCAGTCCCAGAGCCAGTAGCTCTTCTCCCATTCACTTTGCAATGTTGACTGACTTGTTCTTGTGCAAGGCTCATGCTAGTAATCACAGCTGCTGACACTCATAAGTACAGTGACTATGTCATGTCCAGAAGGTAGCATTAAACAGAGCTCCCCATCTTCAAGATCTTAAATTTTTTTCTACCCCTCTTCTCTGATGGTCTCTGAACCTGAGGAGGGGGCTGCTGATATGTAACACTTATTCTCAGCACTTCTGACCAGTTATGAGAATCTGCAGTTTCTGCTACCCACTGAAAAAGGAAGCTTCTCTGACCATGGTTGAGAACTGAACCACTCTATGGGAATAATTATGGGGGGGGGATAGTCTGTGATTTCAGCCACCTAGGTGTCTTCTACAATCTTTTTAGTCATCATCTGGCAGAGAATGTGGTGACATGGGGTCAAAAAGATCTTGAGGCAAGAAGTGGGTGATGTAGAGAATCTGGGGAATACAGAGCACTTAAGATGTGCACATGGGACTTTGTAGCTGTGGGTGTTAGTACAGGAGCACAGAAGGTTATGAGGAAGTGGAAATAATTGAAGGAATGCTTGCTAGGGATAGGTAATACTGTAAAGATGGTCTGGGACTTAAACATCATTAGTGCCATCCTTCCTGAAATGTGTTTCACGTCAGTGTTTTTTGGGGGGTGGCATTCTTTTCCTGACTTCTTGGCTTCTCCTTCTTAGGTGTGTTTTAACAACCTACTCCGAAGATTATACTCCACAGTACAATTACCCACCGCCTGTAAGTACAAGAGTCACATTCTCTACAAATAGTGCATAAGTGGGGAAAAGGGATTACTGAGACTTATAATGTTACATTTATTAAGAAATACTCTCTGCTGCTGAAAATCAATACGATGTTTTATATCTATGATTTACTTTTGGAAATTAATGGATTTTTTTTTAGGGAAGAAAATATCTAAGGGTTCTAAATACCTAAGGCATATTAATCATTTTCTCTCTTGCTTATTTATTGTTTCTACCTGAATGGAACTTGTATGAAATGAAAACCACCTTTCTATTTATTTTTATCTTATATGCACTTAGAAGTATGGAACGTAATTTAGCTCTTGGAAATTGAGTGTTGCTGTTATGAAGTCCAGTTGTATGGCTTGAACATATTTACATTTAACAATTAGGCAACAGGATTAGAGAGAAAGCTTCACTTTTAAGGCACTTGGGTAGCCAGAGAAAAATCCTAGGTTGATCTCAATTATGAAGCATTGGGGGAAGAAAGGGAATAAGAAGATGGCGACGGGAGGGGGGGAAAGAGAAAATATACAACTAAATAAAAGTGGCTTCCTATTGACTTTACCTTTTGCATCGTAAACAGGAAAATACCTATGAAATAAAATTAAAATATTTAACTGCTGACAAAGAAGATTTTAAAATGCCATTATTGTCTCAAATAGTGTGATTTTTCTACTATTAGCCCAACCAAGATAAGTTAAACTGTGTAGTAACAAGGATGAATAAGATCAAAATTTTCCAGCTGGGTAGTGTGACACATACCTTTAATCCCAACACTCTGGAGACAAGAGAGGCAGATCTCTATGAGTTTGAGGCCAGCCTAGTCTCCAAATTGAGTTCCAAGACAGCCAACACTGTCTTGGACAGAGAAAACCTGTCTCAAAAAACAAGTTTTTTTTTCTTCTCACAATACTATTCAGTAAATTGTAAAAAAAAAAAGGAAAGCATACAAATAAGCAACACAGCATAAAATAATTTCTTGAAGAGTTTTCCAGGCCAATGGAAAAAAAATGTGGCAATTTAGCACCCCCTCAAACAAACCAACAAACCAACAAAAACAAAACAAAACAAAACAATCCAAATAAACAAAAAACAAAATAAAAAAACCCAGAATTTCTTACTTGCTCCTCCCTCACCAAGAGGAGATTATTTCTCTGTCTCTAGAATTGGGGCTGTCAGGTGACTGATTTGGTGGTCAGAACATGACAAAAAGGACTTTGTGGTAGCTAGTTCATCTTTTGCAGGCCTGAGTAACTAGGGGGAAGTGGAGAAGGAGCACTGGAGGGCGTGGCTTGAGATAGAGGAAAGCATTTTGGGTAAGGCTAGAGTCTATTTGCAGCTTCTGGTTGGCTGCAGCTCCTGAGGAACTCAAGAAGAGAATGGAGTTGTTGAGTTCATTTGCTTGCTAAAAACAAAAAGATCCCAAGAGCTGATACAAAAATCATGAATGTGTAAGGTGTACGGTTTTTCCTCCCGTCGCTTGTCTGGTCCCGCTGCCGCGCCAGCCCCAATTAACACACTGAGACTCTGTATTTGATATAATTCTGTTGGCCCATTACTTGTTTCTTATCGGCTAGCTCTGTCTTAAGTATTAACCCATTTCTGTTAATTTAATATTTTTACGTGGTCTTCTTACCGGGGAAAGGGGCCAGCGTCATGTCTCCCCAGTCTCTCCATCTTGACCCTTACTTACTACTTTTTCTTTTCTCCTTGTCTCCTAGTCCCACCTATCTTGCTTTCCTATTGGCCAACAGTGCTTTATTCATTAAACCAGTATGAGAAACATATACAGAATGACATCTCCCATCATGAATGAAAGACACAAGACTGGAAAACTGATCATAAATAAAATGGAAAAGTTTAGTATAACTAAAACCTCAAAGGATTTTTGCTTTTTATCAGAATTTAAGATTATAAGGTTATTTGAAAGAGCAAATAGAATCATGTTTTGAAAAAAGTTGTAAAGCCAATTTAACTTTTCCAATTTAAAGAAGAAAATAAATTAATGATACTAACTTTATTGGGTGTTACTTTCTCACTAGGATAATGTTAATACATTATAACCACAGGTAGAATTGTACAGCCTTTACATTGTTCATGAATAGTACTTATTAAAACTTCATTGAAGGTTAAAAAGGTAACATCAATATGTTTATTTCATCAAAACCACGTGAAAATATAGAGGAAATTAAAAACTTGGAGAAGCCCTCAAAATGGTGGCAAATTGGTCATTGAATATGAAATTTTGGTGATTTTTTAAAAAAATCTCTATATATTTTTTAGAATTTTCCAGTGTAACAGGATATATGTAAAAGCTTGTTTTTAAAAGTTAACGAGATGACTGAGTAGAAAAGCTTTCTCCAGCAAGCCTGGCAACCTGAGTTCCTCCCTAGAACCCACATGGTGGAAGGTAGACGGAAAGAAATGATACCCAAAAGTTGTCCTCTGACCCCCATACACGTTAAGATGCACTCCCCCTCCACGATAAATAAACACAAGGAGAAGCACAAGGAAATGAATGCATGCTTCCAAAATGAATTTCGGACCTGTTTCCTTACTTTTCACAAGCTCTGGCTCTATCTTTAAACCAAAGGAAGTGGTGGGTTCTAATTTCATGTCTGGTGTGTGATAAAATACTAACAAAAGCCTTCACTATAGCCCATCATTGTGGGAAAGTTATAGCAGCAGAGGCTTGAAGGAACTAGTCATGTCACATTGTCACATTGTCTTACTTACTTTTCCATTGCTGTGATAAGACAGCATGCAAGGGTAGAGTTTGTTTGGTGTTTAGATACAGAAGGTTAGAGTACATGGTTGCATGCATGGCAGCAGGAGGCAGGATCATCCCTGGAAAAGTAGCTGCAAACTTATATCATCTTGATCAACAAGTGTGAGGTGTAAAGAGAGAGAGAGAGAGAGAGAGAGAGAGAGAGAGAGAGAGAGAGAGAGAGAGAGAGAGAGAGAGAGAGGAGTGAAGGAGGGAGGGAGAGAGAGGAGGAGAGAGAATGGCAAGCAGTTTCTTTGAAACCTCAAAAACTGCCCCCAGTGATGCATCTTCTCAGACAAGGCCATACCTCCTAATCCTTCCCAAATAGTTCAGATAAAGGTTCAAATATTCTAAACTATGAGCCTATGAGGGCCATTCTCATTCTAACCACCGCTTAACATTTACAATCAAAGACATACAGAAACAAATGTCATGCTACCTGCTTGCTGTTTTTGCTCAGCTAGCTTCCCTTACTCTTTTACAGTTCAGGGCCCAGTTTAAGGTGCATCTCCCACCTCAATTAACCATTAAGACAATCCCCCACAATCATGACCACACACCACCCTGATACAGGTGATTCTTTGGTAAGGCTGCATTCCCGGCTATTTGGGTAACACAAATTGGTCTTGAAGGGGAAAGAAAGAAAGAAAGAAAGAAAGAAAGAAAGAAAGAAAGAAAGAAGAAAGAAAGGAAGAAAGAAAGAAAGAAGGAAGGAATGAAGAAAGGAATGAAGGAAGGAATGAAGGAAGGAATGAAGGAAGGAAGGAAGGAGAAGGAAAGAAAGAAGGAATGAAGGAAGGAAGGAAGAGAAAGAAAGAAAGAAGAAGAAAGAAAGAAGAAAGGAATGAAGGAAGGAATGAAGGAAGGAAGGAGAAGGAAAGAAAGAAGGAAGGAAAGAAAGGAAGGAAGAGAGAGGAAAGGAAGGAAGAAAGAGAAAGAAGAAGAAAAAGAAAGGAAGGAAGGAAGGAAGGAAGGAAGAAAGGAAGAAAGAAGAAATAAAGGAAAGAAGAACACAAAGTCAGGTGTGTAGGGAAGCAAGGGTAGATCTGGGACGTGTCCGGAGTGTGGATACGATCAAATTATGTTGTACAAAACTCTCAATGTGGAAAAACAACTCGCCAAGGCAATACTAGGTTGTGCCAAATTGATAGTGAAAACTACCCAGTACAGGCACCTAATTAAAACACCACAGAATATGAAGAACAAAATATAAAGAATGTGATCTGTGTTCTTGGAACACATAAGTGTTTAGCCGTTCTTTTCACATTGTCAGCATCCTTTCTAATATTTCTCCCTTTGCTTGCTTCCATGGTTGCCGTACAACACGCCAGGGCAGTTGTCTGGCTTCAACTGCAGACTTTTGTTCATGCACTTTTATTTTGTTGACAAAATAATTGATTTTGAGGCTTGATTTTAGAGCTGCTTTTCATAACACATTAATGAGTGTTTATGGTATTATATTGTGATTGGATATTTTACATTGTAACAACTGATGGTTAAAACACAGTGGGGTAGCGCTGAACTCTGACAGTGAAATTAGCATGCTCAAAACAAGTGTATAATTCACAGAATACTGACAAAGAAAGCAGAATAACTGTTACCTTGTTAGAGACTTCACCATGTGATCTTATCATGAGTTGGTTTCTCTATTCATTCAGCCTATAACCTTCACATATGCAAGTATCAAACTATTGTGAAAGCATTGAGATTCACATTATTTCACATGTTTGTGAACTGAGACTTTGTTTTTACACTGGTCTTTTTCATCAGCTCACCCCATATTTGTAAGGCAGAATGTGGAAAGTAAGGGGAATGCAACTGGGTGAAGAACTGAGTCAGCATTCCTGGGGTGTATAAGGCAAGGAATCCTTTTAGCTAGGGACGAACAAAATGAAAATAGATTTAAAAAGAGAGAGGACCTGGGAGATGATTCAAGCAGGCAAAAAGCTCCTTCCACCAAGGCGTGACAACCTGAATTCTACTCCCAGAACCCACACAGAAGGAGAGCTGACTTCCACTAGTTGTCATCTAGTCTCTGAACACACACACACTCACCTTATACAAGTTTTTGTTTTATGACCAGGTGACATTTTGGATTAAAGACTTCAGCAGACTTTTCATTCCATCCCTTTGAAAGCTCGGCAATATTTTAATTCTCCATTCATCTGATAAGTCACTAATATTCCAGGATTGTATTATAGGAAAGGCAGATTCTGAAGTGCCATAATTTTTCCACAGGAAGAGGTCACCATTGTTCTGATGGCCATGTTTCTAACAGTAGTTAGGTACCATACCCCTTTGCCTCTAGGCAAGGTCACAAAGCTCAGTTATGCTTCAGAGGATTTGGGACTAGGAGAGATTTTAATTTCTTCTTTTTAACTGTTTGGTTTCTATAGAAAATACATGTGTGTCTTTTATAAAGGAGAAAAGGTATTTTAAAAATTGAGATTTCTAGGCTTCAAATTTACATGTGGTATATTATATTATTTGGTTATAAATACAAATCATTATCAAAGAAAGATGTCCTCATATAATACAGTCTAAGGAATAAGAAAAATGATGTGTGTTTTTCATATGATTTGGAATGACAGGCCTAATGTCAGCAGCTAGTGATCCATAGGTTGCTGTGAGTATTACTGCCCGGAATCTTTGTTTGCTTGTTTGTTTGTTTGTTTGTTTGTTTGTTTTCAAGACAGGGTTTCTCTGTATTGCTTTGAACCCTGTCCCGGAACTAGCTCTGTGGACCAGGCTGGCCTCTAACTCGAACTCACAGAGATCTGCCTGCCTTTGCCTGCCGAGTACTGGGATTAAAGTCATGCACCACCAACTCCTGGCTACTGCCTGGAATCTAAATGCTGTGATTTACTTTAAAAAGTCAGTTTATCTTTTAGAGTGATTGTTCATATAGATCTTCCTATTTTCTTCATAGAAAACCTTATTAAATTGACTACATTTGTTAATTATGTAGCAATTTAGATTTGTACTCACAGTCTCAGCTCCTTTACACCTCTTATGAAATGTCCTTATGTTTGAGTGTCTAGAATTACAAAACTGCCTTTTCCTTTAGAAGATGTATTCAGTAAAAAAGAAATAGTAAATTCTACCTCAATATATAACAAAATCCCACTAGTTACATATTTATTATTGTTATATCAGATGATTACTGTTATTTTTGTAATATAGCCATTGAGAGGAAACAACATCCAGTAGGAATCAAGTCACTGAAGTTTAATGAAGAAATAAGGTCTGTCACCTAGTGTCACCCAGGGTAGGTAAGGCAGATTCTTGCTCATTTTCTCCCATGGTGTCCTGCATGTGTGCTTAGAAGACAGGAAATCTATAAAAATATGTACTTTGGTTTTGTCCAATGTGACATTCACATCAGTATGCTTGCTGCTTCAAATGCCTTTTAAGAGTAAATAAAGTACCCAAAATGAATGCACTTACGGGCACAGAATGGAAGGATAGCCCTTGCTGTACTAATGCCAGGCAGGCAATGACTGTCATTACAGTACACACAAGGTAGTTTACAGTGGCTGATTTGGCCAGGCAACGACCCATTATACATGTTTATGGATGAGCTGGATGGATGGACAAAGACTGCTTTCAAATTACAGCACAAAATTAGGCAGCTGACAATGTTTCAGAAGACTGGTCTCCAACTGAAAATGACCTTAAAAAATAAAACTATCAAATGAGAAAGGAACCAAGGAAACAAATGAAATCAGTAATAATAGACCATCAGAATGGCCCATTGGAAGGTTTGGAAAACTTGGCTGAAGATTAGATACAGACATTGATTAAGAAACAGCAGAATCATTTTATCGGGGGGAAAATAATGCAGAAGATAATGGTGTGCAGGGTACCCACATAACTTCTGGGAGAGTTAGTAGTGGTTTGTTCTTAGAAGATAGGCAACTGTGCATGGAGTGTGATGATGGGATGAGTTTGGGCCAACCAGTTATGTAAAGATACTATAAGTAGTGTGCTTCAGTCTATATGACAAAACCTGTCACTTGTCATTCAAGTAAGTGGAGGTCAGCTGTGAAACGTACTCACGGAAGCCTATTGTGTCCTACTAGTCTGACTTTCCATGATCCATCAAAGAGAAAGAAGGAAACAGAACAAAAGGATGGCAAGAAGAAACCTTCTCAGCCAGTTTCCCCCGGGCTAGCCTCCTTCTCGCTGTAACTTCAGTGGTTTCCTCATCTAACCAGGCAGTTTAGCACCCAGCATCCCTTCTTCTTTGCCTTGTATCAGCATGTTTTCTTGAACTCTCTTAACCCTTTTCTGAGCAAACTATGCTAAGGTAACTGGAAATTGATTCATCTCACTGTGTTTTGTTAGGTCTTGATTTGTCTATCCTTTCCAAGCTAGTTTTATTGGTGTCCACTGAATTGGTCAGTCTCCCTGGTTCTTGTAGACCTACAACCCTCTCCTTGCTGCACTGTCCCTATTTCTTCATGACTTCTCTTTTGGGCACCACTGACATTTGTGTTCCAGAACAGTGCTCTCTAGTTTTATCCAACCTCAAAGAATTCATCTGCCCCATTAGCTCTGCACCCATCATTCTAGACATACAGGTTTTGAGTATACAATTTAAATCTTACAGGAACATTTCAAGAAATATGCAGAGATAGCCACATAACTTCTGTTAAAGTCAACCACTGTTTATTCTCTGAAGATGGACGACTGATGTGGGATATGCTGTGAATATGTGTTGCTTTTATTGGTTGATGAATAACGCTCTTTTTGCAAATGGCCAGGCAGAATAGAGCCAGGCAGGAAACCCAGAGAGACGGAGAGAAAGAAGGCAAAGTCTGGGAGATGCCATGTATCTGCTATATAAGTAAGATGCCAGAACATTACCAGTGATAAACAGGTTAGTAAAAATGGGTTAATTTTGTTGTGAGAGCTAGTCAGTAATATGTCTGAGCCATTGGCCAAACACTTATGATTAGTGTTAAGACTCTGAATGTTTATTTGGAACTGGCAGGTGGTAGAGAAACCTCCATTTACATATGGTGCCAACATGGGGCATGTACATCCACATAAGCCTAAGGGGAAAAAAAAAACCAAAAAAAAAAAAAAAATAGGTTCTGAATACACAGAAACAGAGACATTCTGGGCTTTGTCATCTCACTGTCTCATGCAGGCCACTGTACAGAGACACAACAGCATGCTACCTTGAGAATAGCATTACATATTTCCACCATGATACACAAAGGCATCTCTAAGCCTCGCAGCATGCTGCATGGCAGATTTAACTTTTGTTCTTACAGACAAAAAAGGTTTATAGACAGTGTGCCACAAGCTGATTGGTGGCAACACATATATTTTAGAGGTATCTTAACTTCAAAATTTGGGTCTAGGGTTATGTTGCTTTGGAAAAGAGGTTCTAGTTTTGTTTCCATAATGATGAGGAGCTGTGGTCTCCTTCCAGGGTATTGCAGCTTGATCAAGCATGATCCCCAGAGAGGTCTCCCACTAACACAACCAATATTTAACCGTAATTGTAAATTTTCTCAGAATCTCCATTAAGAATACCAGTGTTCCTAATCAGCAGGAAGTACTACAGAAAGCTATACCCAAATTCCCAAAATGATTGTTTATTATAAATGTTTGTTTTCATTTAAAGGGGGGTTGGTTATAAATGGTTAATGTTCATAGTCAATCTCTTTCTAAAGAAAAAGGGGGCATATGATATACTTTATGCTGGACATGCAGGACCCACAGGAAAATGGCTGCCGAACTTGCCAAAATGAGATGAGATAGTCAGTCCTTCAGGGTTCTTGCTTCATGGAAGAGTCTGCCAGACATTCTACAGGGCACATAAAAACAACTAACAAACTGCCAATATAGGCAGGACAGTTTCAAATTTCATTTTCACTGAGAATTCTACCAGACACTGTAGGCCTATAGGCTGAGGATGGATGCCCCAATGTTACTTAAGAACTTTGGGTGACTGTGCAAGCAGCCAGATATCTCTTTCATTTCTAGGGTTTTGAAAGTTGCTTACAATGCACTTCCTGTTTACTTAGGATACTATATCCTTCTGGGTCTTTGGAGTTGAAGACTTATAATAGTTTTCCTTCATTATGATAAAAGATAAATTAGATATAAAACTTTAGATTCACAAATATGTATAGAGTATCTATCTTTAATTTTAATTTTGCCAAATACAAATAGACTAAATACTGTAACTGTAATTCTTGCTTGATAATTATTTTATAATTTTACTATGTTAAAGTTAAAACCTCCTTTTTTTAATTAGAAAAGGAGAGACAATGTCCTTCTGTATGCTGTGAATATGTGTTGCTTTTATTGGTTGATGAGTTAAGCTGTTTTGGCCAATGGCCAGGCAGAAGACAGCCAGGCAGGAAATCCAAACAGTGATAGAGGAAAAAAAGGAGCAGCCATGAACTGCTACAGAAGCAAGATGCCAGAAACATTACCTGTAAGCCACAGTCATGTAGTACACAGATTAGTAAAAGCAGGTTAATTTAATTGTGACAGCTAGTCAGTAATATGCCTGAGGCCTTGGCCAAACAATTATAATTAATATTAAGCTTCTGAGTGTTCAATTGAGGAACTGGCAGACAAGAAGATAAACCTCCATTTATAGGCACTCCTTTATCCTACATTAATCAACATGTTAACTAGAGCAAGGACACATAGCTATGATACAGTTTTCAACCTCTGGGAAATTAATGGAGTACAATTATATAATCCACAGTCCACAACAGATACCATCCATGGTCCTGTGATGTTCTCTTCAGCTATTTTCTCCCTGCCGATGATCACTGCTGCATGTAGGGCACTGACTCCTCTCCAGGCCATCTGTCCCATCACACCGTTTTCCAAGTAAACATTTTGTACTGATGCCATCTCAAATTAGAAATGTCTAAAGTGTGTTTCATAATTATCCCATAAAAGAAGTCTTCCCCATCCCTGTGTCTTATTCTTTTTAGTGGTGTTACAACTCTCCCGGCTTTGCAGATTTGATGCTATGAATCATCCTTGATTCTTTGTACCCAGTTAGCCATGAAAATGCTCTAAGCTCCTTTTATGAAATATCCTTTGTCTACATTCTGCAGGAACCTCTGCAGTAATGCCTAGTATATACACATGAAGCTCATACTTCCCAGTTATCCTTATCTATAGAAAGCTCAGATAGATCTTTCAAATCCTAGTCCTGCCTCGGCGAAACAGGTAGAAATCATGGTCTGGGTAGCACTGAATACTGGACCTGCCAACAATCTGTAGTAATTCAAATGCCTATTCCTACATATAATTATAAACACTCTCCCATACCCACTAAGAAAACATTAGACAAAGATTTTAAGTATTCTGTTAGGGAGTTGAGCATATAATAACTGACTGCAGCTAGTGTTTGAAGAGGAAGAGAGTAACTGGTAGATAGCCTTCTTACCAACTCTGTTACAGTGGAAAACAACTCCTCTCTCCAGATAAAACCTCATTTTCATGTCACAACTTAGTTATTGTAAGGAGTATTTCCCTCTCCATATTTCTCCCTTTCTCTCTCTCCCTTCTATAGCTACTTGAAGTTTTTGTAAAGACAGGATCTCACAATGTAGCTCAAGTTGTCCTCAAGTCAAGGTAGTCTTTATGCCTTAGGCTACTGTGTGTGTGTTACAGGAGTGAGCCACTGTGCCCAAACCCATCTCTCTTAAAAATACTCTCACTTTCTCAAATATCATTTCCCATTGTCTGTGTGCAGCGAAGAGCTGAAAAATCAGAGCCAAGACTACTATCCTTCCCAAGTCCTGTTCTAAGTTTGGCCTGGCTTGTGTCTGGAAACTTGACTTTTAGGATCACAATTCTCTTATCAGAATGGCTCTCTGTGCCAAAGCTAAACATGCAACTCTCATGGTTTATGCCAAACACCTGTTTTTTCTTCTGCAAGTATAAAATTTTGGTGCATGCAGACTGGGGTTGGATGTGATCAGTGCCCAATAAAAACCCTGGGAATGCATTTCTAATAAGCTTCCTCTGAGAGAGGTTTTACCCTTGTCTGGGATAACAGTCCAGGGGTCTGCACCTGCTATCCTCTGGGCTTCTGCCCAGGCACCTGTTCTCCATGATCATTTTATTTTCTATCCCTTTGAGACAATAAATCATGGCTATGTGCAGAATCTACACACACAATTGCAAGTCTTCCTAGAAAATCATCAGACTCAAGGAGGATTTGAGGTTCTTGGTTCAATTTAATCTCTCTGAAAAGAGGAGAGAACATAGTGTATTAAAAGTGACTAAATATTTGTGCTCCACCCCACCAGGATGGATGCCTTTTGCTGAGAAGCTAAGTCTGCTTCCTACTGTGGAATCTGGGTAAGCTGTGTCTCTGCTGGAAATGGTGCTGTTTGACTTGTGAGGCTAGATGATGAAAGGTAATGTTCATTCCTCCTGACTCACTTTGTGTTCATTCTCAGAACTTGGTCACCACTGAGGAAGCCCAAGCAAGCACACAGGAAGGGCCTGTGTGTTCATTCCAGCCAGTAGCCTCAAGCAGGTCCCAGTGGAACCTACCACCAACTACCAACCACAATGAGAGAATGTTCCCAGGCCCTGACCCTCAAGGCATCCTCAATTTTCAGGCCATCCTTGGCTGATGCCCTAGACATTGTGTTGAGAGGTGCTATCTTTGCTGTGTTTTATCCAAAGAATCTAGAGGTGTTGCAGAATGGCTATTGCTTTATGCTACCAGGGTTGGATGGCCTTTTATGGAACAGCAGGGTTGGTAACTTTCCCTAAGTGGACATCTAGCTATAGAGATAGGTACATTCTCAGCGTCATGATGCCCGAGAAGAATGGAGTTTACATGTGGTGTTCTCTGTGTCTGTCTCTGGCAGGGTACTCTGGGCCATGTGGTCCCTTTCCTTGTTGTCACTAATGGCTAACATCTATCAATGCTAAAATTCACAGCCCTTTCCTTTCTAATCTTGGGTGAAGATGGCTTGGCTCTCTTTCCACTCTAATTGGTACCGTAGATGCCACAGAAGCCTCTGTGACTCCCATTCGGACTCTACTCCAATGCTCAGATTTGCTCTCTTTATTAACACCCCTTTTCAAAACTGCAGTTCCTTCAAGATCTTGGCCTCCCCATGATACACAAAGTGGCTCAGGATAGATGAATCTTAGAGGTCCCTTCTGCCCGACAAAGAAAGTGAAAGGTGACCAATGTTAAGAATTCTCAACTTGGTTGGAGCCAGGGAAACCTCTATGTTTTTCTGATTTCATTATAATTTCTCTACTATTCTTCTTTCTGTCCAAAACAAAGGGGCCCTTCATGGTTAAAGATAACAGATGGGGAAAGCATTGTCCTTTTCTGTTGTCCTGATTTCCTTCTCTTTCAGTTTTCTTCCTAACGTTCTTCAGACTCTGTCTTCTCTCCATATGCCATCGGAGTAAAGGATGCTTTCTGTATACATTTAAGGAAATCTGTGATCTGCTGTTTAGTGGCTGATGTTCAGACTCCTCACACCTGTTCATTTACAACAAGGATAATATCTTGCTAGGTAAAAATATCTTCTTTTGCATGCTGCAAGCTAGCGCTACTTTGGTCTTTGACTTGTATTGTTCTGAAATACATTTTATACTCCCTTTGAGCAAATGAGTGGTTGATACACTGAGGGGAAACACATTAATGATTTTTAAATCATCTCCCCCTGTTTATAGATCTGCATGTTACTCCAGCTTGCTCGTCCAGGACTCCCACCAGCCCAGCTTTGCCTTTGGGTCTGAGCTGCAGTCACTGCTGGCGGGGGTACCTGCTTTTTTCATCTCAATGCTTTTGTATTATGCATTGGAAATGTTCCTCGCTTTACTTCCCAGTGAGGCATTTTAATCTTCTCCGGTCCTGATAATTTGCTTTTGTTTCTGAATGCCCGTGTTGTTCACCTGTTCTGTTTGGCTCTTTCTGATTTCCAAGCATCCTCCCTGCCACCAGCTTACCCACTGTTTGCCTTCGCCCCCACTTTCTGGTGTGTGCTCTGTTGCCGCAGTTCTGACTCATTTCCTTGGTCCAAGGGCCTCAGTGTTCTCACGTTGCATCAGAAATTATCTCAAGATGCTTTTAGCAGGAAGCCCAAATCCCAGCATAAGCTAAATCAGGCAGTGAAGGCAATCAATTGGCTCACATTTTTGAAATGTTAGACTTTGGGAAAGGATCAATACAACGATGTGTCCTGTTTCTTATGGACTCTCCAAACTGCTCTTTGCAAGTATTGGCTTCAGTGACTGGAGAGACCCTGAGTTTTATCCCCAGCTCTGAAAATAAATAAAGAGGAAAAGAGAACTTGATCTCATGATACACTGACAGCAGGGAAGCCTCCGGTTGCAATCTGGTCTAGAAGCTCCCTCATTTAGATTGGCAAGGTCCTTAATGATTTGTTTTAATCTTTGGAGACATACTGACTTGAGGATGTGGTAAAAACATACCAATTTTCTTAGGAAAATTGATTCTGCCCCTACTTCTAGTCTGAGGTCATCCTGCTTCACACTGGCAGCTCCGCACTGGGAAAAGGAGCTCAAGGAGAGCTGGGGTGCACTCTCAACATTTTCTGTGAAAAATTAAGCTCAAGTCCTCGTTGTTTTCCAACCTCTGGTCACCTGAAATGGGCAAGAGCAGTAATATTCATGCCACGGAAACTGGCTACTGTTACACACTGGCTCATTTGCTCAACTGGCAGGCATGCTGTAGTGCATGTTAATAGGCAGCAACCTTCTTAACCAGTTTCTCTGACTTTAGAATCGCTCCTGTCAATGCACATGTCGATTTTAAACACTTTTACTGAGATATAATTCACATGCCACAGAATTCATCCCTTTTTTAAGTGTTTGGCTTGTTTCACTTTGAGTAATGTTTTCATTCATGCCATAGCATCCATCAGTATTTTATTTCTCCTGGTGCTGAGCAATATCTGTTTGTCCATCCATCAGAAGATGCTGTGTGAATTATTGAGACCCAGTTCCAACCACGGTTCTTAAATCCAGTCATTTCTTCACCGAGTTCAACAATCAGGAGAGCAGACCCTGCCTGTCACCTGGGCGAAGTACTAGAGCTGGCCCTGGTGGTGTGAATGCAGGTGAGCTGGACTGAGGGTGGAGGCAGAACTGGTCCAGCTCCCTGCTGGCTACTAGCTGAGGCAGCACTGGGAAGCTTTCCCCAGTGATGACAATAAGAGAAAGCTGGCAGACTGACCGAGCCAGCTACCACCCAGTCCCAGAACAAGGATCCTGAGGCAGTCCACCCCAACACCCACCTTACCTGTGAACTGCTGGAGCACGTGAAAGGGCTGGACCAGGAGATCCAAAGCTACAGGATCTCCATGACACAGGGCAACAATAAGATATCCAAGAGGAGTCCCAATGAGGGGCCAATTATCTTTGGTGTAGCAGAAGCCAAAGGCCTCGAACCATACCAATGTCTCATTGCAATGAACACTTGCAAGTAAAGATGTATGGACTAAAGGGTATACTGTGACTCACCAGGCCATGCTGAGATTTTGTTTTTGTTTGTTTTTTTAAATTTTTTTTAGGGGGAGGTTGCAAGAGCAGTGGGTGGGAGCAAGGAAATGGTAAGATGAGAGGGATTGGGATGCATGATGTGATATCCATAAAATTCAATAAAAGTGTTTCAAAACCCAGCCTTTTCTGTCTCTAGTCTTTTAATAGTTGTGCTTCTAGAATCATTTACCTAAGATATAACACTTTGACTTGTCATTCACCTCATAGAAATACATCACCCTCTCTGCCTATGAAATGCTATGGCAGAAACACATCAACTTTGCATTGGAAACATTCTTCAGATTGACCCCAATAAGGAAAAGAATGAGAAGATTCTGCTTCTTCTGTTTCGATAGTTTGGGCCAATAATACAAAATGCCATTTAAAGTACTTGTATATGACTGATGGACCATGTATGCCCCCATTCCTCCACCAAACCTTCCATCCATCCAACCAACCAAGTGAAAAATAGAAAAGTCCCTCCATCCTGAAAATGGCACCCAATGGCAAAGTCAAAGTCTGAACCATGTAGAACAGCATCATGGACTTATTTTATGGCTTTATGTTATCATAGTTTGTTTCTTGGGTGACACTGGTTCTTAAGTCATACAGATCTGACTTGTAACCAGCCTCAGTCACTTAGCACTGGCTTCCTTTACACTTTCTCCTGGGGTTTAGGAAAGCTTTTATTTATGTGATGAATGGGAGTAAGAATCAAACCCCAGTATCCCATTATTTGATTAGAAGACATCAACTCTAAAGTATTGTGCTCGGTCCATAATTGGCACTCCACAGAGAAATGGACACTGTGGTTGAACATATGGTTAGAATGCCATTTTTAAAAAAATCTAAGATGAGAGTGTCTTTGGTAGTCTCTAATGGTTTCATAGTTTGAATGGTTTCATTCCCATTTTGTTCTAGTGCTTTAAAATTAGAACTGATTTAAAGCAGAAGTCAGGTGATCTGTTTTTATCAGATTTTATGTTGTGGATCTGTCATCACTCCTGGTGTAGTCAGACAGATCCAGTGCTTTCTTGGGAAATGGTCAACATTAGCATCATATTTTATTACTAGGGAGCTTTTTAATGAATGGCCTAGAGATAAGCATATTAAACTATGTTGAGCTGTTTTGAGTCAAATTTCTCATAGGAATGAACCTCAGATATTGGCATTTACAATTGTCAGAAGCATGATTTAATAATTATTAAAGATTTAATATGGAATAATCCTGACTTGTCAATAAAAGATGTTGAAAGTAGTTAATCCTAATCACTTTGATTTTATTTAGATTATCATAATGCTTAAATTGGCCTCCATGCTCATACTTAGTTTAGAAAATTTGTACATGCATAATAATGTACAGTTTTAAAGTCTTACAAATCAAACTACTGTTAGCTAGATTCTTTTTTCAGGATTGGAACTACTTATAAATGCCCAGCAAGTGTTTGGTTGCTCTTCACTGAGACATTTGGTAAAACCAAATAGTCAGTTGTTGAAAATCCATTTAGCCATAAGAGCCAACCTTTGGAGCTTGTTCCTTTGGATATATACTTCAGTCACTGTTGTTTCTGTTTTCTCACCATAGGCTTGCCCACGTCAAGATGAGTACTCCATAGTCTACAGGAAGTGCCGTTCACAATTTACAGACCTCAATGGCTCCAAAAGATTTGGCATCAACACATGGCACGATGAGAGTGGGATTTATGCTAATTCTGAGGCAAAACAAAAACTCTATTCATTGGCTGGCAATCCTATTGTCCCACATTAAAAGCAATATATAAGCAATTAGACTCTCAGGCTAATGAAAAATAACCAATGTAGCAGTTAGATTCCCTTAATAAACATAGTCTTCCAATCTAAGGAAACATTTATATTCATTTTCTCATGAGCTACCCTATAATTCTCCAAATTTAGTATATGTACCACTAAGGTGAGGTACACAACTCTAGAATGTATTTATGGTTTTGGAGGCCAAGGGGGCATCAGATTCCCAGGAGCTGAACTTAGTGTGTTTTTGCCCAATATGGGTACTGGGAACTGAACTCAGGTCCTTTACAAAAGCGGTCTGTGCTTATAAACTCTGAGCCATCACCAGCCGTGTTACTTATTTCTTTTAAGATCATAAATTTTTGAAACAATTTTTTTAAAAAGAACATAATCTGAAAATAATTTTTATTTGACTCAAGAAACAACCTAAAAACTTTACTTAGAATTAATCTTTTGAATTTCTGTTTAAAATCAGCAGCAAATTTGAAAGTAGAAGTCTGGACGATCTTAAAGGTTAAAAAAAAAGATGCAAAAAATGCATAGTTCATGTGGATACTTCAATATGTCTGATAACGGTGATGTGGCACATCAGGGAAGGAATATTATGATTACTCACAAAATTCTGCATAAACATATTCTTTATTTGTTTTTCTTCATAATCCTGTTTACTTTATCAGTAACTTTACACCTGATAAACTTACCAGTATTTTTGTTGTGACAGGGCACTAGGAAATCTCATATCACTGTGTAATGAAAGCTTGCTTTTCATTTTAGAAGAACTGTGAATACTGAACAAGTTGATATAAATTCGCTCCTTTCTAGAAGACAATGTGCATGAATGATGGGTATGACTCCCTGTATAAATGTATAAATATGCACTCATATACATGCTGTATAATGTGATCTATCTTGTATAAAAAACGAGGATTTGTAATTTTTCTGTTAGCTTTCTCTAACCACCTGGAAACATACAGACTTAGAACAACAAATGGTGTTTGCTTGGGAAGTCTACTAGGTGGACTCCCTAGTCTTGTCTCATTGAGTTGGGATCTAGAGTGTTCTCATTCTGATAGCAGGCTACTGGCTCAAGGCTGACAATGCAGAGGGTACCCTGGCCACGTGTAACCCTGCAGCAAAGGCAGGTCTTGATGCCACAGAAGTGATGGCTGGCTTCCCAAGAGCAGTGGGTTGGGAAGTGTCTGTGCCTAAGGGCCTTTCAAACATCTGTTTGTGCCAAGTTTACTGAATCATGGCCAGCAAAGGTCCTGAGACCAGCCTAGTCAGTGGGGACTGGCTTTGCAAGGATGCTATCTAGAAGGAGGGGCAGTTTGCATTTTTTTTTCTGTTATTCATAGCACTGTTGCACATTTCTCACGACAAACCCTTCTTTGAAAAAAAAGAAAAAAGAAAAAACATGCTTCCTTCCTTCTATATAACATTTCAGTCAGAGAACAGAGAGAGACGTTCCCTGTTAAATTAGTGACATGATTTGGTCCTTTTGGGTGACTTCAGGCTCACTGATCTTTCTCTGGCTGTTAGTGAAACAGGGTCAAGACAATGGGTAAAAAGTGTTTTCCACACAATCATCTGCTCCTATGAGTGAGTGTTCATGAAGAGGGAGTCTGGGAATTGTGTTACCCTTTATTAATATCAAAATCCATGCACAATGATTACAAGAGAGAAAGAGGAATCCGAGGCATGTCACCAGCTGCTCTGCCATTCCCCCTGGAGAACCAGCTCTCTGTAACCTCATTCCCAAAAGGCATTGGGGAAGCTCCAACTGGCTTGCTGCCAGCTCAACTACCATCCAAGAGACCCCGAGACCCCTACCCCCAGTTCTTATCCGGTCACATATCCCCAGAGAAGACCTCACCCATTGGGTCAAGCAGCCCCAGTACAACTGGCTTTCAGACTGAATTCCCACAACATGCTCAGAAAATTAATGAAAACACAATCGATATGATTTGTTTAAAATATTTGGCTAATTAACATGCTTAGACTATCAAGTATTTGATGATCTTGCACAAAAGGGGGAACTGTAGGATTACATTAAGACCATCTTACTTCCTGTACAGCAATCCTGGCTGTTCCAGAGCATTCAGTCTGCTGAGATCTTATGTAAGCTAAAGCATGGATGATGTGTTTGAGATGAATATTCTGTGTGGTTCAGTTTGCCTCACTGACATCCCTGGAGTGCATACACATATTCATAACTTTCAGAAGGCACTTGTGATGCCATTTATTTGTTTTGTAAATTTGGAAGGTACTTATGAACAAAAGACAGAATTTTGTCATCGTGTGTGTGTGGTCTTCCAAACTTTAGCTCTTAACATTATTATTACAAGTTGGTTTCTCATCACATGTACATTAGCTGAACCAACGAAGCAAAACAACCAAAATAAGATGTGGAGTTAGATGCAAGCTTGATTTACCTGTGATAATTCAGATATATAACTCTATAGATGACCCAAGGTTAACCATAAAGAAATAGCTGCAATGAAACAAAGTGCCTTCAGTTTTCCTTTACAGATGTTGCACCTTCCTGCCATCTCCTGCGCCCGTTTGCACCTTAGGCTTCCCTCTCAAAGCTTCATGCATTGCCTTGCCCTGGGCTCTCCATCCTGCATCTGATCTGCTACACACAGCCGGGTTAAACAGGCTTTCCCCTAGAACCTTGATGCCTCTTCCCTGCATTCTGTCTGCCTATAAAACCAGTACCACACAAACACCACCAGATTCTGACATCAGTTGGAATGACAGGCAGGCCTCCTTGAACCATGACTGCAATGGCCTCTGATTGACTGTGTAGTTTAATCTTGGAAAACACCTTTCCAGTAGAGCACCTTTCAGCTGTCAGGCTCTCTCCTTTTGGATGGAAGTCTTTAAACTGTTTTTGCCATTTTTGTATTCTGGAACCTCTTTTGAGTGAGGCCTCGCCATCCACACATTTCCTGGTGTCCCAGTGCAAAGAGTGATGCTTCTCTAATGACACTAATCTCTAAGAACTGCAGCTGCTGTGTCTGCGACATCAATGCACCCCTCTTTTCCTCGTGAAACTATACTTTTTTTTTTTTTTTGCTTCTTTCTGTTCCAATATTTTTTATCCAAACTCTGAGAGAAGTTGACTGCAAGCAAGGAATAACAAACATGTCATAGCCTGAAAGGCATGCTGTCTTCAAATTTATTTGCCTAATAAATTATTCCATTGTTTAAAAATTCAGTCTCACTAAAGGTTTCAGGCCACTAGTGAAACAAGGCCAGATTCTTGGCCAAAAAGTAAGACAAACAGCTTCTACTTACTCTAATCACCAAAATAGTCCTTGTTTCCACACGAGTTCTTATGAGCAAGGTCTTTGCCGGACACAGTCTATCAGTATTCTGGTCTTCTAGATCTAACCATAACAGGATGACCCATGAGTTCTGCCTGTAGCGCCGAGATTTCCCAAATTCCTCCCACAGACCAGTCTAAAGACTTAAAATCAAATGTTGATCTGCATGTTCATCACAACAATGACTCCACTACTGGTGACAATTTTCTTATTAGCTACTTTTTGTCTTGGCAAAATATTTATTGACAAAGCAAGTTAATAAAAGAAAGATTCATTTGGGCTTATGATTTTGCGTATCACAGTCCATCATGGGGGGAGGCAAAGTTGAGTGCCTTGGTCCTTGCTGGTGGCAGGGTGGAGCATCAACTTGCTCACATGGCTATGAACTATGGTGATTTGAATGAGAAATGTTCCCTATAGGCTCACATACTTGAACACTGGGTCCCCTGTTGCTGGTACTGTCTAGGAAGGTATGAAACTTTTAGGAGGTAAGCTGTTGGAGGAAATATATCACTGGGGGTGACCTTTCAGGTTTTATAGCCTGGCTCCACTTACTATTCTCTCTCTGCTTCCCGTGTGTGGATACAATGTGGTCAGCCAGCCAGCTTCCTGCTGCCACCACTATGCTTTGCCTGTTTGTCATCACACTTTCCCCATCATGATAGACTGTATCCCTTCTCGAGTTACAGGCTAAAATAAACCATTTCCTTCTTCAAGTTGCCCTTTCTGGGGTATTTTATCAAGAATGTGAAGAGAAGCTAATAAATACCAGGAGACAGAGAACAAATATGTGACCGAAAGCTTAGATATAACTTCAAAGGTAACTGTGAGCCAGGCCACAACTCCCAAAGGCTGTGCCACCTTCACATAGTACCACAAGTTGTAGATGGAGAAGAAAGCTGAGACTGCACTGGGGTCATTTCAGACTAAATTCATAGCATCCTGCATCTCAGAGTGTTTTGAACAATATTGTAGCTATGGGATATTTTTTGAACAATGAGAGGGTATGGAGATGGGTATGGAGCCTTTGAGGACAGGGACAGAATAGTCTAAAGAGATGTGTTTGGGTATCAAGTTGACAAGGAGTGGGCTTGTCATTCCTAATCTTCATTGTCAATTTGTCTGAGAAGTGACTAGGAAAACAGTAAAGAACACCTCTGGGTCTTTGTGAAGATTATATAAGGAACTAGGAAGCTTTGTGAATATGGGCCATGCCATCTGATAAGATGAGAAAAAGCAAAACGCTACTCGGCAGACATTGTCATTCGGCTTGTTTGCTGCCGCAATATGAGTTGTTCTCCACGCCACCCCTATGACAATGGGTGGAAACCTCTGACACTCTATGGCCAAATAAACAATGTCCCTTTTGATTTGTGCATATGATATTCTATCACAGTGATGGGCCTAACATAGACACTAACCCATTCTTGAGGCAGACTATTCTAATGACAATTCCATCATCTTAATGAACTTTTGATATTATAACAATAGCAATTAAACTCCAACATAAACTTGGGAAGAGACATCCAAAGAGAGAAGGTAAATAGTCTGAAGTCTTAGTTGCAGCACGTGAAAAGATATATTTATGCGGGAAAATAATAACTCACTTTGATGATTCTAGAAGATAAGAGTTACTTTACTCTCCTGAGTTTGTTAATACTAATGAACACTACAGTTAAAAGTTAATTATGATATCTTAAAAATATATATCTGCATATTTCACTTTTTAAAATCTGTATTGTCCTAGAATCCTTTGTAGAATTTCCAAGGCACTAACAAGAGCAACAACTAAAATCTAGGTCACTTTTGTTGGAAGAGAAACATCCAAGTTTCATGAGTCAGGAAGGAAAGGATTCTGGATGCTCCAAATACACTCGAGTGGTCTATTCTAAGCCCAGATGCTGCTTAGAGGCTCTCATGTAGGTTCAGAGGTCTTCTGTATTTTCCTGCCAATATTCAGCAAGTAAATATGAGGGATGCTTAGTTACATTTGAATTGCAGGTAAATGTAGCTTTTTAAGGCAGGCATGTCTCATATGTATATAGTATAAATACATACACTTACCTGAATTGATATTCAACTGGATGTCTTACATTGTTTTTCTGGCAGTCTCAATCTGGCTGGCTTCCTTTGGCATGAGGAGAGAACCAGCAGGTGACAAAGGAAGTGGACTGAACAGTTCTTCCAACATGTTCCCTTCTGGCTGACTGCATCCCTTGGCAGTTACACCTGTCTGTCAGTCCTCTGCCTTCATGTTGTGGGAACCCGTTTTTCTGCATGTTTCTTGTGATCCAGGGAAAAATAAATCTAACTTGCATGCTCTATGTCCTATTTCATTTAGGGGCACCATTAACTGTTATTTCTCTACTTTGTTACACTTCCCATATTATTTCTATGCCCTATGAGTAGGCATGCTGTTTCCTACCTTCATGAAGAAACAGATGATGATATTGTAGAAACCCAATCTCTGAGGTGTCTTTCTGGTGTTAACAACTTCAATGTCTCACAGCATGCATGAAGTACTGTGGACTGCCCTTCCCTCTCCAGCATCAATACCACTCATTTCTTTATCATACCTCTCATTTTCAAACAGTTTCCTAGGCCTGGCCTTTCTTTTCTTTTTTTCTTTTTTCTCCCTTTATACAATGTCTTGGTTTCAGCTATTATAAAATTTATGCAAAATTAATACTTTGTTCTTTCAATTAGCATGGCATCAATGAGAAAAAATGTTTTTTTTCCTTTAGACATTCCAGAGTGTAGTGGGGTATCAAGAAATTGGTATAAAAGCATACAGTGGTTATGATGGCAATCTCACATGTGAAATTTGCTAAGCCACGATCCCTATATAGTCAAACATCATTTTAGAAGTTTCTAAAAGGGTGTTTAAGATGAGACATATTTAAACTTGTGGAGTTTGCGTAAAGCAGATTGATCTCCTGCCTGTGGATAAGGCTCAGCTAGGGTGTTGATTAGCTTCTGTCAACCTGACACAAACTGGAGTCACCTGGAAAGAGCAAACCTCAGTCTTTCATCAGATTGGCCTGTGGACACGTCTTGGTAGTGTTTTCTTGATTAACAGAGGGTACCCTGAGCTGTGCAGGAAAGCAAGCTGAGCAAGTCCATGGGGAGCCTTCATTAACTCTCTTTGGTTCCTGCCTCTAGGTTCCTTCCTTCATTCCTTGCCTTGGCTTCCCTTGATATAGACTGTAAGCTGAAATGAACCCTTCCCCAACAAGTTTATTTTGATCAGTAATTTATCACCCAACATAAAACAAACTAGAACAACCAGCTAACTTATGGCTTAAGCAGAACAAATGACAGACCTATGAGCAAGAAGGAATTCTTACTTAAATTATCTTTGGACTTGAATTCCAATATTGGCTTTTCCAGATCTCAAATTCTCTAGTCTGCCTACTGTTTTCAGATTTGCCAGACTCAATTACAACCTCAGGATACATTAGTTCGCATACTTTTTCTGCATAATTAAAATTCTACTGGGTTAAACAATGTGCACACTCTAATCTCATGCAACAAGGAGTCCAAGAGTAAGGTGTAAGGAGTAGGTTTTTCCTCCTGCCACTGGTCTTGTCCCACCTCTGGTCTTGTCCCGCCGCCGTACCAGCCCCAATTAACACATCGAGACTCTGTATTTGATATAATGCTGTTGGCCAGGTACTAGTTTCTTATCCTCTAGCTCTGTCTTAAGTATTAACCCATTTCTGTTAATCTAAGTATTTCCACATGGTCTCATCTTACCTGGGAATAGGGCCGGCATCTGGTCTCCCCAGTCTCTCCATGATGACTCCTCCTTACTACTTCCTCAAATCCTCCTTGTCTCCTAGTCCCACCTATCTTGCTTTCCTATTGGCCAACAGTGCTTTATTCATTAACCAGTGTGAGAAACATATTTACAGAATGACATCTCTCATCCGTAAGGTATATTGTAACATGATTAATAAAAGCCAAGAGACTGACCTTGGAGTTCAAGTTTCAAGCTGAAGATTAGAAAAGCAAAGCAGCTAGCCACTAGCTCTTACCTTTCCCTTAGACTGAAATGGTGACCCTGCTAGCTCCACAGATCCTGAGACTGTAATCTTAGACTGCTATGTCCTCTTCAACAATGCTGGAGATTGCCTAATACTGACTTTTCTTCTTCTTTTTATACCTCTCAAATCCTGGGATTAAAGGCCTATGATCCCAAGTGGGAGATCACCTTTGTGTGAGCTGTTTCTCTTTGGTACTTGATCTCCTGTAGCTCAGTGTGGCCTTGAACTAACAGAGATCCATCTGCTTGTCTCTTGAATCCTGGGAATAAAGGTGTGTGCTACCACTTCCTGACCTCTATGGCATGTGGGTAGCTTTGCATTCTGAACCCTCAGTCAAGCTTTAATAAATCATAAATAATCTATCACTACAGTATATGTCTACATAGTGCATTGTCCAGGATCTGGAGTTTTCTTGCCTCTTCCTTCAGATCAGCTATATAACAGTTGAAGATGTTTCAGGCTTCACATTCAGACCTAAAATGTTCAGTGTGGTTGAGTTTGTTTCTTATATCTGGGAATCTTTTTCCAGGAACTTTCTTAGCATGGTCTCTGCTTCATGCTCTCTGTGTTTGTTGGCCCAAGAAGACTGGAGTCTACTTACCTATGGCTAAGGCCTCCTTCCTTGGGATTCTATTGGGTGGTCACTTGAGGGAAAGCAGGGTATACTCTTGATAGGAAAGAGGAGCAAGCAGGTTTTGGAAAGGCAGCTCACCTAGATGTTGAACTTTGCTTGGTCATGATCTAGGATTGAGAGGAAGAGAGGTACTCAGAAAAAAAGTAAGGTCTGGGTATGAGCTGCTGAAAGAGATTTAAAAAGGAAGACATACATGGACATCTCAAAATTATTCAAATACTCTTAATGTAGGTGAACTTGACTACTTATAGGTTATTAATTTTTCTATATGCTTGCAGTAGCATAAAGATTTAATAAGACATCTTCACATTAATATTTAGTGGTGTGAATTCATATAGGTGCCTAATAAGTGTGCCTTTATTTAAAATGTGAAAAATATGGATAAATTCCCAACTGAATCTCAGGCACTATAAGAAAGAATGCACTTTTAATGCTGTACCTTGAGCCACAAAGTATAATTCAAATTGTAATTGGCAAATAAGGAGAGGTACAGAATGTCAGTAAAAGTGTTTTTTCAGCATTGTATTTTTTAGAAGGACTTGATTCATGTCATTACTAAAAATTTTCATAAGCTCACAAAAGGTCTAATTTAAGTAATATTTCATATGGCAGATGATAAATAATTAAGGACTGTTTATATGAGATAAGAGTTGCCCACCTAAATGCCCCTAGTCACTGCTTAAAGGAAACAAACTTCATATGTATACAGTAGCTTTTGCAAAATTGAAGTTCATCATACAAAGAAATGTTTCTAAAGCAGCTCAAGAAAATTCAGAAATCTTAAAGTGTCTTTCTGTTTAAACAAGATGAAGAAAAGAATGTTGGGAAACCACAAAAAGTGTGTCTTGCAGATACCTCTTTCTCATATGTAAGTCCAATGGAGTACTTAAAAAGCTCTTTTGTATCACAGGGCAGTGATGATGCACTTTGGAAAGTTTTATAGTTTAGGAGAATGACAGCCTCTACCTTTTCCATGCAGGTAATGCAGAAGAGAACGAGGTGATTTTTTTTTTTTTGAGACAAGATTTCTCTGTGTATCTCTGGCTTTCCTGGAGCTCACTCTGAAGACCAGGCTAGCCTCAAACTTGAGGTGACAATCTTTAACTGTTTTGTAACATGGGAAGAAGTGTAAGTAGAAAGATGACTCAAAGGTAATGGAGGAAAGTAGTTGACAAGGGAATGACTGGGGAAGAACAACCGTGAAGATGCTACTGGATGCTTTCAGGGAAGAGGCAACAGTTAGCAAGAGAGCAGCATGAAGAACTATGTAAGATGTAGAGTTCAGGATTAGTTAGATGGGAAGGTGATTACATAAGAATCTATGATGAAATCAATGGAAGCATTAATAGTGAGAAGGAACATCAAGGGGAAGGTGGGGATATGCATAGAAAAAGCATCCTGTTGTAGGTATGTCCAGCACAAGCCAATCCAGGTTCCATACCTTAAAACCAAGCTTTTCTCCAAGGAGTTATAGTGCCACTAACATCTTTAACCTCTATATCATGTCAAACCGAATAGCTTGACGTTCATTTTCTACTATTCAATGTTAAAAGTCTAGAAAGGTTTAAAATTTCCACCATGGCTATTTACCCATGAATAATCTCCCTTCCACCCTTTCAACAACAACAGTTTAGAGCAGAGGCAATTCTTTACAGTCTACCCAGAACAACTCCTTCCCAGTTTCCAGGTCTTCAACTGAGGTTACTCTACTGTCAGAGACATCCGAGATTCTTCACCATGTCAATGGCTCGGGGGCATTTTCTCTGCCTGCTTTATCTGGAGTAAGTGGCATCAAGATTACCTTCATCTTCTTTCTTTATTGTCTCATTCTGTCTCCCAACAACTCATCTACTTGAGTTCTTTCTCTCACAGCTACTGTCTTGATACTTAGTAAAACCCAGAAATCCCAACAACTTCTTTTTATGTGTCTGTGTTATGAAAGAGCTTTTTACACACTCCATTAAACTTTTTTGTTTGTTTGATTTTTGGAAACAGGGTTTCTTTGTGTAGCCCCTGGATGTCCTGTTAGTTAGCTCTGTAAGACCAGGCTGGCTTCAAATTCACAAAGATCTGGCTGCCTGTGCATCTCAAGTGCTGGGTCTAAAGGCATACCACTACCACCTGGCTTACCATTGAACTTTAAACTACTTATGGAAATACCTGCAAGAAATACTTGTTAGGTTCTTTTTTGCCTAGTTTAAACAGAAAAATATTTTCAGCTGTCTCTATCATGAATAATGAGAATGGGGCCTGGAACAATGATCTGGGTCTATTGGAGTTTGCCGTGGTAGATACGCACACACAGTTTTCAATAGAAAGAAACAAGGTCTGAATTTACAAAAAGCCAGTGAAAAAGTCATTTAGGGATGATACTGTGTAGACAACAGAGTTTAAGGGATGGACCTTTTGAGTTGCTTTGGAGTTTGGCCAAGGAATGAATCTAACTTCTTTCAAAAGAAAGTGTGGTTGACTATGAGATGTACATTTTCCAAAGGTCCTGAAAGGTGGCCTTCTGGGACTCAGACAAGTGAGGGAATGGGGAAACATGGCAAAATAAGCTTAAGAGCCTGTATGTGGAGTTTTAATTCATACTGTGTCAATTCTGAGCAATAAGGAGAAGTTCAGTGGTGGGAGCATTTCACTTCTGTATTCCCCAGGACTCTCATGCAGGTGTACTCCATAACTTAGTGACTGAGGAAGTGATGTGTTGCTGAGGTAGACTAGGAATTGAATGAGGCTGAAGAGGTGAAGGATGCCTTAAGAGTTTAGAAAAACTGAATATACAATTTTGACATGTGTTTAGGAATTTCTGTCTTACAGCTTCCTGAGTGGAAAGTAAACTGATAATTACATTCAGGAAGTGTAGAAAGCACATTTTACTCTTCCCTCCCTTAGAGAGAGAGGATTTCTATAATACAAATGTCTATGGGATACAAGAGTCAAAAAAAAAAAAAAAAAAAAAAAAAGAATGAAAGAAAGAAAAGAAAAGAAAAGAAGGAAAAAGAAAAAAAGAATTCTATTTTGAGGACTTTACCAGGCTACATTTAAAACTGTTTGCTTCAAAACACATACCATCACCTGTGATGTGCTCTAGCTAAATATTTAACTTGAATACATAAGCTGTTGCTTCTATTTTAGTTTATTGGAAATGCAAAAGATAGAACAGCAGACAAAGATGATACCACATGGAAATATCCGATAAATATAGAAGACAGGGCATTCTGTAAAACAGTTGGCCCGGTTTATTTAACAAGTTGTTGAGATTTAAAAGAAAAAAAAAAAGGGGGGGGGGTGATTCTGCTACATTGGAGGAGAAGGAGTTTGAATTGGATGACTCTCTGGACCAAACAATTTCAGAGAGTATTTCATAACATTCAAAGGCACTGGGCTATAGACTGGCCATGAGAAATATTAACATTTATTTTTGTGGAAGTTGTAGATCATTTAGTAAATAAATTAGCATCTAAAGATTTTTTTTGGTAAAAATCGCACACATATGCTTATAATCATATAAAAATACCTAGAGCGATAAACTCTTCACACAAACCCCGTTTGTGTGAGCAGACATTTTATTTTCTTAGTTTTGTCTACATATGCTTCCTAGTACTTGAACTGCATTTATACTTATTTAGAATATTATAAAACCTTTTTGGTTTGAATAGTTAAAATGAAAAGCAACTAAAGGTGCCACTTAAGCAGATACTTTTGTCCTTAATGCCACCAAACAATGAAATGACAGCCTGTGCTAGTTTTCTGTTAGATACTACATGGTGTGGTACTTAAACAACAACAGGGCTTTGCTGGCCCACTCTTCTGGATGCTAAGAGGCTGTGGTAGGCGTGTGTGTGTGTGTGTGTGTGTGTGTGTGTGTGTTTAAGGGGGGAGTCAGTGTGTCTGGTTCTTTTTGGAGGTTAGGACAGAATCTCTCTCTCTCTCTCTCTCTCTCTGTGTGTGTGTGTGTGTGTGTGTGTGTGTGTTTAAGGGGGGAGTCAGTGTGTCTGGTTCTTTCTGGAGGTTAGGACGGAATCTTTACTATGCCTAACACTTGGCTCCGTATCATCTTCACACAAGTTTTACACACATTGGTGTCTGAATTCTGCTATTCATAAGGACCTCAGTAATGCTGAATTTTAGGTTCTTCTACTTCAACAATGGCTCATTTTCCTAATTAAACATACAACCCTGTGTACAAATAAATCCACCATATATTCAGTGCCATAGATCTGTATGGTTTATTTAGATCCAGACTCGGATACTTGTAGGCTAAACACATACTTGTCTTTTCTGTAAAAATCCCTCCACTTCTAATGACTTCTATACCAAGCGATTTGTTGTTTTGCTTTGTTTTTAAGCACATCTGTCAGTAGGGGAAAAACTTAACTTTTGGGGAATTAGTATTGATCCTATAAAAAGTTTTTGCTTGTTATATAGGATCCAGACAGGATGATTCAGTGTCAAAATATGTTTTGTTTGTTTGTTTAGTTTAGACCCAGTGTTAACTTTTAATTGTGACCTGGTTAACGTTTAATTCTGGCTCCCTCTACTGGACAATATGTTAACATCCCTCCCCACTCTTCTCCTCCTTTCTTTCCGGTTTGATTTGGTTTTTCAAGACAGATTTTCTCTGTATAGCTTTGGAGCCTGTCCTGGGACTTACTTAGACCAGGTTGGCCTCGAACTCACAGAGATCCACTTGTCTCTGCCTCCCGAGTGCTGGGATTAAAGGCCTGAACCACCACTGCCCGTCTTCTCTCCCTATTCTTAAATAGAGTCTAAAGAGCAAACCACAAATAGAGGTATTCACAAATGGGGTGGGGTTTCCCACTCTTCCTTCATTCATCTGTCCATCCCACTTCCTTGACCTGCCTGTGGCTTGTAAAGGTAGGAAACTTACTTTATAAACTACCTATCTCTTACCCACCACAATACTTGAAGCAGTGCTGACATTTAATCAGTCCTTAAGGTAAAGACATGTGGGTATGACTTTGACATCTACTCTTTCCTTCAGTGTGATAGACGCTGCTGGTCTGAACAGAGACTTTCAGAACAGGAAAAAAAGCCCATGGTTTTCCAAGCCATATTCTCAGCAAGGAAGCACAGATACAAAGAGGGGCATTTTCCTCCAATTGTGCAACTTTAAGATTTTTCAACGTGCATGTATCAAGAAAAGTAGGACGCACTTCTCAAATACTTTACAGAGACTAATTAATGAATCTATTCAAGTTGTCAAAATGTTTTGACTGCCTGTTATATGTCAGACTCTCAGAGACAAGCAAAGGCTTATGAGAGGTCATCTTTGCAACTCAAAGAGCTTACTGTTAATTAAATTGTTTAAGTGATGACTTTTAGGTTAAATAGAGTAGCCAGGTCTACAACTCCAAATGGCCAATTACATGATGTTTTCAGGTTAATAAATACTAACTCTTGACAGATGATTGCTCATTTATCTGCATAGTGCCATCCATTAGGTCTTAGTCGTAATACAACAGGTTTTAGATTTTGACTATTTTTTTTCCTGTACTAGAAATAGATGGCTTCTAAATAGAGTATTACAATCATACATGTGCTGGACTGGGGGTTTTATAATTTTTGTCTTGTTTACATATAAACTTTAGACTGTCCTGGTGAGTGATCTAAAAGTTGTTTAGGATGGAGCTATTAGGATCTCCCTAAATTCACTTGTTCCCCAGGAAACATCTGAATATCTAGTTGGTTGTCTTCTCTCAGCCTTAATCCATCTTACAATGCCAAGAATCTACTCAGGTGTTTTGTTATCAAAATTCTTATGCCCTTGTATGCATATATAGACCTTCACAAAGAATTGACTGGTAAGCAGAAGGACGAAGCTCAGAAGCTTTATTGTTTGGACCACTCCACTGGTCACTTGTTCTGCTGACCAGAGAAACAATATGAGTTATTATTCATGTGTCAGGCCCCAGACTCCATTCAGCTCTTCTGCTTGACAGCTCCATTACCTTGGACAGTAACTTGATCCCGTGTGCCTCATAGTACTGCTGTTTCTTGTTATGAATAATGAATGAACATGTATGAGATCATGGATAGATCCTGGTCCAGATGTATGTATGTATGTATGTATGTATGTATGTATGTATGTATGTATGTTCAGGAACATTGTTATTGCTTAATTTCTATGTGTAAAGAAGACAAATGTATGCATGGATTCCAAGGAAGGATTTAAAAGTTGATTTATCCCATGAGAGGTGGCTACGTAAATGTCATTGCCTACTGGCTTTGGATCCATAGGGAGGGGTTGGTATTCACCAGGAAGAATGCACTTTGGTAACCATAGGCACCAGGGTGAGAAATGTTAGTTCTAACTAATGAGCTAAATGTCAAGCTCCTGTTGTTCTCATATCTTCTGCTTAGGAGCACAAAAGGTATTGGAAAGAAATCCAAGTCCAAAGTGAGAGGGAAACAGACACACTAGTGTCATAAGTCAAAGCAGATGTATTTGAGCAACCTGAATTTATTCCTCCTGTGATATCCTTAGAAATCACAGGTGTCTCTATTTCAAACTCATAACTCTTGGATTTTAGCGTCAAAGGCAGCAGCAATTGCAACAAGAGGACTGTGTTCTTCCTAGCCATCATGTAAGTGCAGGTGCTTTCGTCTGCTAGGCACCATGCAGCTAAAGACTGCATGGTGTGAAATTCTGGAGTTACAAATCATCCTGAGGTTCAGCAGAATTTCATTTTCATCAAGGTAGATGTAAATGTGATTATTGCAAAGGACGAGAGCTTTTCTAAGCATTATGCTTTTAAAACTCAGATGAGTCTTAACAGTTTCTAATTTAACATCCCTAATGCCTCTTTTTCCACACAGCCCAGAAGTCAAGCTGAGCTTGAATTAAAATCCATTTCCTAGGCTGCTTCTGAAAGATAAAAACGCTAATTGGTTTGCAGGTTCTTCAAAGCCCATCCAACAGGTTGAGTTTTAGATATTTAATCAGGTGTGGACTGGAAGAGTGTCTACCCAATTACCGACAAACCCAGGCCTTTGATGAGTTGTTTTCTGTTCATGCCTGTGATCTCACCAGAGCAGGTCACTAATTCACCATAAGCACCTTGTCTCTATTGATTGGGGATCTTACCCCATATCACCATTGCTGCCACCCCATTTAGCATTAATGAAGTGGGTGACATGGATGCCACAACTCTTTTGCTGTGCACCAGCAATGAATAAGTCCATCAGAGGAAGAGGCTCTGGCTTCATGGACTGCTGTGAGTTCTTCTGACTCTCCATGGAGAAATGTTAAAAATAAATACATGGGATAGTCCTGAGAGCAAACAGCAAGTGAAATGAATAGTCAGGAACATCTATAAAGACTCAACAAAAAATGTGAGACTCTATGCTATCTAAATGAAGACCACGCTCCCCTTCCCACAGCCAGCTAAGGGAAGCAGAATCACCTACAAGTAGGCATACAAAGGAGTTTTCACAACTTGAAAAAAGGGTGCTGTGCAAAGGCTAGCTGGCTAACCTCATTACTGGTGAAGGAGCTGTCGAGTATGTGTCAAGAATTCCAACCCTCACCTCTCCCACCTAATACTGTACTAGAGAGTCTATTTAGGGACATCAGGCAAGAAAAAGAATCGGAAAGGAGGAAGTGAAATATCCTTGTTCGAAAATACATACATACAGACACATTTAAGAGAATCCATCAAAAGCTATTCTGACTAAAAAAAAAAAAAAAAAGAATCAATCAATATTCAGAACACAAACTGAATTTTAAAATGTGTGTGTGTGTGTGTGTGTGTGTGTGGCATTGATGTGTGTAAGAGTGCAGACGTGCATGTGTCACTAAAAGGCCGTGGAGATCACGTGACAACTTTCAGAATCGGGTCCTCTATATCCACTATAGCAGGCTTTTTTTTAGGCCACCAATCAGCTTTCAAACCATGACACAGAGACTTATTAGTATTGAATGCTCATCCTAGCTTAGGCATGTTTCTGGCTAGCTCTTTCAAATTAATCTGTTTCTTTTTATCTTCCTTTTGCCTCAGAACTTTTTACCTTTTCTTGTTTTCTTGCTGATTCTTTGTCTGTCTGTCTGACTGCTGCCTGACTTCTGGCCCTGGGTGTCTCCCCTTTTCTTCTTCTCTTGAGCCTCAATTTCTCTGCTTGTCAGTCCTACCTATCGTTTTCTCCTGCCTAGCTATTAACTGTTCAGGTCTTTATTAGACCAAACAGGTGCCTTACACAGGAAAGGGGGGAACAAATGCAACACTTTTTTTGTAATTAAACAAATGTAGCACAAACAAAAGTAACACACCTTTACACATTTAAAGTAATATTCCACAGCACAACCAAATGTAACATATATTTACATAGTTAAAATAATATTCCACAACATTCCATTAAGGGATTCAGTGGTCAAGCCCAGGTCATTGACTTGCATAATAAATACCTTTATCCCCTGAGCCATCTACTGACCCTCAACTTTATTTTTATACAAGTGCAATGAACAACCTGAAAAGAAGTTAAAACAATTAACTCTATCCATTACTGACTCAGAAGAATAAAATATTTAGGGATAATATGAACAAAAGAATTGCAGAATTTCTACTCTAAAAATTATAGCACATATTTGAAAGGAATTCTAGAAGGCCTGAGGAGGTAGGAAACCATCCCATGCTCTTAGAGTAGATGACCTACACCATTGTAAAAAAGGCAGTGTTCTTTAAACTGATCTATAAATTGAACACCATTACCATCAGAATTGCAGAAAATATCTTTGCATAGAACCAGGTAGAGTTTTAAGGGACCAAAACCAACCCAAGAAATTCTGGCAAAGAATAAACCAGGAAGATGTATACTTCTTGCTTTAAAATTTACTACATATGATGGACAGGAACACTATATGATGCTGACACACATACAGAGCCACCACATACACACACACACACACACACACACACACACACACACACACACACTTACACCATGCTCACATATGCACATACATATGTGGTGATACCTTGCTTGTACAAATAAAGCCTGCTGCAGAGCGGAGAGTGGAGCTTGCCACTAGCTAACTATAGAAGTTTATAGACAGAAAGGAAGTGAGGTAGGTGGAAGGAAACAGAATGTGAGGGGGGGGGGCAAGGAACTCCTTCTCTTGTCTGCTGAGACACTAAGAAGGTAAGGCGTGGCCATGGCTTGCTCCTTCTCTCTGATCTCTCAGCATTTTCCTCTATATCTGACTCCGGGTTTTCATTACATAGACCAATTAAGAACTCCATTTGTATACATACATATGCTTACATACACACAAATGCACACTAGGCAACATACACACATATACACATACAAGTCCCCCCCCCCACACACACACATACATTCACTATAAAATTTAGAGTCCAGAAATAAATACATATGTCTCTGGTCAACTGATTGTGACAGGTGTGCCCTGAGCATTCACTGAGGATAGAATGGTCTTCTTGGCAAATGGTTTTGGCATCCAACAGCATAGCCACATATCAAAATGTAAATTTGGACCCTTATTTCAAGTTATGTATAAAAACCAGCTCAAAACAAATAAATGAATTAGCTACAAGGTTTAACAGTATGGAGGGAATCTTTATAAGAAAACATAGGAATAAATTTTATGGTCTTCTTATTTATAACATCAAAACCATGAATGATAAAAATCAGAATGGATGAAATGGGCTTTGTTTTGCTCTCTTCAATGCATGGTCACTTTTTCTTTAGTTGCTGTTGCATGCATAAATGTGTCTGACTTTTGACATAAATATATCCTGCTTAGTCTTTATAATGTTATTTGTACATACTATTTTCAGACTGACTATTGGTTATTGGAAGGCAGCTATGCTCACCACTATATGACCAACACCCTACCGACTATTGGTTTTTGGAAACAAATGAGCTCTTCCCTGGGGAGACTATTTGTCCCAGTCAGCATCCCTTAGTTACCTGTAGCTCTTTGTCCAGGAGTGAGGTCTCATGAGCTTTCCTCTATTCACAGACTTTCCTCTTAATGCGATGTAATCATCTTAAGATTTACTTTGGAGTGAGCAGCACACACTTGTGCATGTGCTGAAGACTTGGGTGTAGCATGAATTTCCAAGAGAGAATTGTGCTGACTCTCATTTATAAAACTTGATATCTGTGTTTGGAACAGGATTCATGCCTCCCTCCAAGCAAGGGGCATGTGGTGGATCAAAGATACTCACTTCACGGCAGCAAAGAGGGACACAGTGAGGGGATGCTTACTGGATACAGTCTCCAAGGCCACACCCCAGTGACCTACTTTCTATTACTAGATCCCACTTCGTGGAGCTTCTGCCACCTTCCAGTAATCCCAATCAGCAGGCAATCAAGCCTTTAGCTCAGGACTTTGGTGGGTGGGTTTATAACATTCCAATAATGCAATTTTTCAAACAACAACAACAACAAAAAAAAAAGCCCACTGAAAGAGAAGTAAGAAACACAGAATTAAAATGCATTCAGTAAAGCAGAACTCATGAAGATGCTGGCCTCTGCATTCTGAGAGGCAGTGAGAGAGGGTATTCATGACAGGTATTGATGTGCTCCGTTCACACAGAAAATGATAAATATGCCTCTGTTTTTCACTTTACTATTTTGAAATGAAGAAATTCAAAGCCAGAGGCCATAAAGCATTCTGGTTTATTGAAACTTTTTTCATACAATTTATTCGTATCATGCTTTTCCCCTATCCTAGGTTGTACCCACCTGCTCCACCCACCCAATTTCGTAGCTTTTCTTTCCGAAGAGCACTCTTAAGAGATCACATTCTAATTAACATTCTTGTGTTCTTATAAGCCTAGTAAATGTGTAATGATCACTTTGTGTTTAGAGAGAAGAGACACAGGAAAGGAATGATTGTACCTTACCTATGTTCCTAATTTCATTTTAAAATCTTATTTTGTCTCCCACTAGAGAGCAAGCTCCACGAGCCATTATTCAACAAATGTCTATTGGATCTTTGCAATATCCCAAGAACTGCACTGGGAGAAAACTGGAAAATTTCACGTCTTTATAGAGCTTATATTCTGTTAAGAGGAAACAGATTGGCACACTTAAGTAAATCATGGGGTGTGTTTGAAGGGGGTGGTCACATGGAGAAAACAAGCCATGAGACAATGACTCAATGTGTTTCCCACTTGATCCAGGTCTGGTGCCTGGAAGAGCTTCCTGCCCAGGGAAACAATAAATGAATGAGTGGGTGCATAAGCAGGGCCCAAGCTACATGGTTCTAAGGCTTTGTGGTTTGCACTTTGGGCTGATTTGCTTTCCTTCCTTCTCATCTATAGATAGAGTTTAATATCTGTCTTCCCCACTGCTTGGGTTAGCTCTCTCATAAGAGGGATGGGATAATGGATTACTTAAGCACAAATGTCTCTACATTGTTTGCATAGTCTATCTTCACGTCAGCTTTGCTTATTATTTATGAAAACCTGAATCATATTTATCTTTCTTTAAAATGATATTAATTACACCATCTTCATTAATTGTAACTTGAGGCTTTGTGCTCTGAGGAGTTTCCTACTACAGCTAATCTTTATCTGTTTGTTAACTGCATTTTGATGGGTCCTAGTGCTTTTATATTCAGTCAAGATTTAATACATGTCAGTTGTTCTCAAGGAACTGGCACAGTTAATGTTAGTGATCTTTCTCTACTGTCAATAGGAAATTTTATATGTAGGTCCTATGCAAGATTCATATCTCTGGCAGCTAAGATTGTTTTACTTACATCCAATATTCTCAGAACCTTTCCAGTGGCTGACACATGAATATGTATAGCATGTTTGTTAAATAAATAAAAAAGGTTTTATATAGTGGCATTAATCAATTATATATGCAAATAACATGCCATTGTAACCAATTGAATGCAGTTTAGACTATCTTTGGATTGGAAGAGACTGACTCACATTTTTTAGATTCTTTCAGAACAATAGTATCTTTATGGAGGTTGACCAGATGACCCATAGCTTGACAACAGCTCAGGAGCATGTTTTCCTACTCAGACATCAGTCAACAGGATGAGTTAAAGCTGGGGAGCAATTCTTTCTTCCTCAGAAATGTTATTGCACCACTCTCTCACACCATCTCCCAGTGCTATAAGCTGGTTCTTTATTTTGTATGCCTTGGTTAGAAACTCCTATTTCTTCCTTTTGTTGTCCTATTTTAAAAATAAGCCAACATCAGGATTTGTTACAATATCTCATACAGACAGTACTTTATTAGGCATGATATCAAGATATCAGGTAATAGTAAATCCTTTGACTGAATATTTCCTTCATTGTGGATGGAAAGTGTGGTGATGTGCCTTGTTGCTATGGATACCAGGCATTTCAGCTACTAAAATCTAGTTTAGTTAGATTGCTTTTCTCTTGAATGCCCTATTTATCCAGCAAACTTTTTAATAGAATAAATCATAAGCCAAATTAGAAGTCATTATTTACCTGTAGGCTAAGGGAGTATCGCTCCATGGGGAATGTGTTCCCGAAGTCCTTTCATGCACCAGGGTATGATACATTCTGATTCTAATGTCAGAGGTCTCTTAGACTAACTGAGACCCATGTTCAGGGGGTCTGAGTTGGTCCAATGCTAGTTTCCCAGCTATCAGTCTGGAGGTCCATGAGCTCCCCCTTGTTCAGGTCAGCTGTCTCTGTGGGTTTCTGTAGCCTGGTCTTTACCCCTCTTCTTATCACTCCTCCCTCTCTGCAACTGGATTCAGTGTTTAGCTGTGTGTGTCTGCTTCTGTTTCCATCAGCTACTAGATGAGGGCTCTATGATGGCATATAAGTTAGTTATCAATCTCATTATCAGAGGAGGGCATTTAAGGTAGCCTTTCCACTGTTGCTCAGATTGTTAGTTGGGGTCATCCTTGTATGTCTCTGGTTATTTCTCTAGAGTTTCTCTTGAGATCTATAATGGCTCCCTCTATTATGGTTTCTCTCTTTTTTTCTCTCATCTATTCGTCCCCCAACTCAATCTTCATAGTCCCACATGTTCTCCTCTCCTCCCCTTCTCTTTCTCCTAACTCCCTCTTCACTCACAGCCCCCCCCCCCGCTCCCAATATGCTCAGGAGATCTTGTTCCTTTCCTCGTCTGTGAGGGACCTTGCTCCAAATGACTTGACAGATTTTGATGATCCCTCCTGAAGGCATCACCTTCCCTGTAGAGTGGGGCAGGGGGGAAATGGGATGGGGTGGGGGTTGGGGGCATGGGAGGGAAAGGGAACTGGGATCAATATGTAAAATAAGAAAAATAATACATATATATAAATAAATTACACAAAAGAAGTCATTATTTACATTCTCCAACTTTTTCCTGTAGCTTTTCATTACCTAAATCTCCTTCATCCATCTTACACTAAAAAGAGATGAAATGAGGAAATAAACCACAGCTCTGTTTTTCTTCCCATCAAAGTAGAAAACCAACACAGTTAATTCTACACAGTTTTATTTAAGGGTCAAAACAGGTTTGGCCCAATTGTGATAATTGGCTTTTTAAAAAAAAATCTTCAAAACTATACTTAATTATTTAAAGCCATGTAACCACCTTTCCATCATCCCATGGGCTCATTAGGAGTATCTTTAAGGTGTATGAAAAGGAACAAAGCACTAAGCAAATTGGTTGTTATATAGAGAAGGAATCATAAAGGCTTCAAAAGAAAACCCAAAAGATGTACAAGGATAGAAGAAGTATCTGTCTCCATGTGTGAAGACAATTAGGCTCTTTCAAACAATACACATTTCCAAAGTTTAAAATGCTAGCCAATCTTCATCCATAGATTGTAGATGAATGATTTCGGTAAATTTATAACAAAAAACTGGACAATGGGTCAGGGAGATGGCTCAATAAGTTAGGTTGTAGCCTTAAGCTTAACAACTGAGTTCAATCCATCCTTGGCGCCTACAGTAAAAGGAGAAAACTGACTCTGCCAAAGTTTCTCTTGACTCCACATTTACACAATGGCATGGACTTAACACACACACATGCACACACACACACACACACACACACACACACACACACAGAGAGAGAGAGAGAGAGAGAGAGAGAGAGAGAGAGAGAGGATGTTTGAAACTCTTAAACTCTTACTTTGGTCCCTCAATCCTATTCTAACTTACTAGTTTAAAAAGGGGGTCAGGTTCATTACACATATTGAAAATCTTGCACAATAAACATTTCTGGGACTGTTTTTCTGGAGGCTGCCATGTTGGAAATGAAAAGGCCAGCTTATGTGTTACCAGAACTGGATTTTAGCCACAGCTGTGCCTCCAGCTGTGTGGCTTCTGATGAATCATTTAACCTCTGTGGTCTTCATTTCAATGTCTGAAGTTAGAGGTCAGACTATATTATTTTCTAAAACCCCCCTGACATCTTCAAATGTCTACACTGCTTTGAAATGTATACACATCTCTATTTTTATCCAACTGATACCCAGAACTAAGGCAAGAAACTGTTCTTAAATAGGCTTACTAAGTTCAAAACCAAATTCAAAAAAAAAAATAAGTTTCAAAAGTACAAGCTTGCCAGCAACTTTATTTCCATCTTGCACAGCATTTAAAATACTTTTAAATTTACAGTGGAAAAATAGGAATTAGCCCACTTAAGGAGGATGGCTTCAAAACATACAGTATCCATGATGGCTTCCCCAGCTGTGAAGTATGCCATCACAATCCTGGGTAATAATAACTTTCATCATTTCTTAGGGCATGCCAAATACTCATTGTTTTATGTGGTTAGGTCACCAGCCCTCACAGTGAACTTCAAAGCAGGTTTTATCCTGTCTGTTTTACAGGTGAAAATGGACACAGTAAGAAAAAAAAGGAGGTCACTATGCTAAGGTGTCCTGCTAGTGCATGGCAGTGTCAGAATTTGATTCGCTACTGGTACTTTTCTCCAAAGCATAGAAACATCACCCTGCACAGTCTCCAGTCTACTTTGTTTAAACGGAAACACCCATCTCCCATGGACTCTCCACCACAGCAGCCCTCTCTGTCTGTCTGACCTCAGTTCTCAGTGAAGGACATTTGCCACACAACAGAAAACTGGGAACTATGCCTGTTAGTTCCCTTTCCCTCTTCACCCACCCTGCCAGCCCCTTACTAAGTAACACAGTGCATTTAAGAACTACAAATAGGAATGTGGCCAGAGTCCCGGGGCAAACCTGGCTGATTATCAGGTACTTAGATGAAGGTGTGAGAAAATAAAGATAGGCTGGGAAGACCACTGGAGCACTGAGGGACTAACAACAGTGAATGCTGGTAACTTCTGTAATAGGTTAAAGTCTCTCTCTCTCTCTCTCTCTCTCTCTCTCTCTCTCTCTCTCTCTCTCTCTCTCTCTCTCTCTCTCTCTCTCTCTCTCACACACACACACACTCACACACATATATTGTGGTCCTAACACCCAGTATCTTGCCATATGACCTTGGCCTTGTTTGGAGACAGCCTCTTTCCAGAGCTAACTAAGCTAAAATGAAATCTTGAAGGTAGACCCAATTCCAGGATGACTGGTGTCTTTATGAAGAAGGGAAAGTATGACACAGATATAACCACATGCACAAGACAAGGAGAAACCTGTGTGAACTCACAGGCAGAGAGCTGAATGGTGCTGTAAGACTAGGAGCTCTAGATGTCCAAGGACATCCAGAAACCGGGCCATGTGGAGCCTTGAGAACCAACCTGGCATGGTCATCTCAGCCTCTGACAACTTGAGACACTATAGTTCTGATGTTAGAGCTACTTGGAATGCTCCTCTAGTAGCCCCAGAGAGCATTCATTCTCCTTCAGTCTGAAAGTGCTGGGATTCCAAGAGGCAAGCAAGAGCTGTGGCTGTGACACAGGGACCACTTTCCATGAAGCTTGGACAAGGGAATACATTTCTGAGCTTCATCATAGGCTGTTTGCTTATTTTGAATAATAGAATTTATATGGGGAAATGACAATGCATGCTTGATTGATTTTCTTTGCTGACTCGTTTCCAGAATAATGGGTTGTTCTACTAATAACCTCTAATAACTTGCTTTTTCATATGTTATCAAGTGTTTTCATGTTTTAACATAATTCATGTATTACATCTACTACATGTTATTTTAGTGTGTGTGTGTGTTGTAACACTAATAACTACTAGAGATAAGAACAGCTTAAAAGAGGAAGTATTTATTTGTGAATTTTGATGGTTTCAGTCCATATCAGCTGGCCTGCTGTCTTGGGAATGATGCAGAGACTATGTGTCATGTCAAGAGCATGTTTTAGAGGATTCTCCTCATCTGCTAGGGGCCAGGAAGCAAAGATGATGAAGGTGCTGTGGTCCTAACATCCTCTTTAAGGACACATACTCAGTGACCTAATGCCCTCCTGCTAGACTCCACCTATTAAAGGGTCTACCACTTTCCAATTGTTCTATAGCCTGGGACCAACCCTTGAACACATGGGTCTTTATGGGACACTTATCCAAATCATAGCACAGACATTGCAATGTCCTTACTTAAGTCATCTCTGGCTTGGGCCCAAAGTGTCTCTTCTGATTATGTTTTTTTGTGATCATCACATGGCCTAGAGCAGAGGTTCTCAACCTGTGGGCTCTAACCCCTTTGGAGGTCACATATCAGATATTTACATTATAATCCATAACTAATAGAATTACAGTTATGATGTAGCAATGAATTAATTTTATGACCAGGGGTCACCACAGCTTGAGGAACTGTATTAAAGGGTCAGAGCATTAGGAAGTTTGGGAACTGCTGCCCTAGAGGTTTTTGACAACATTCTCTCACCAAAAGAACAAATGCCCAAGCTCATCTCAGATATTGCTCATCCTGGACTTGAGATGAGTCTGTTTTCCAAGGAGTTCTGGCTTGGTTTTGTTTGCTTGTTTTTGGTTTTTTGTTTGTTTGTTTTTTTCTTCAAGAAATGACAGTGAATACAGAATGGGCATTGTCTTCATCCCTAGGAAGAGGCCATTACCTTTTTGGATGACACCTGGTGACAGGATGGTGGAGATGAGATTTTTTTTCTCTGTGAATTTGAAGGATATCCTGTCTGGCTTCTGCTATTGGGCTTGTTATCATGACCATGCTTTTCCTTAATAGGACCACTGGGCTAAGTCAGAAAAACAGAAGTCTCTTTGATTACTTCAGGTACAAATCTTTTAATAAGGAGAGGCCATGAGTAGAATTCCATAACCCCTATTCAGATATCAAAGCTCTCACTTTCCAGTGTGGAAGCATTTGAGAGTCATGGTCCTTGTAAGGTGGTTTGGTTTGCATGAAGTCATACGGTGGGGTGTGTCATGGTAGAATTAGCACCTTAGAAGAGACAAGAGCTTTGGACGACCTCCCTCGTCCCCCCACCAGCACACACTGAGAAAAAGTCACTTAAGAATATTTTGAAGACAGCTGTCTGCAAGACAAAATACAATCACCTAGTACTGTATATTAAGTGTGGATTAGTTGGAGATATGTCTTAGAGGTGCAAAAGGTAAAGAAGGGAGCAGCAGGAGATTTTACATGTTCAAGGACATATATTCTTTTATAGTGACATGTAGTGATGCAAACTTTGTACATGCGAATGAAGCAAGTGTTCTATAGAGAAAATGGAAGAAGAAACTGCATGGGGTGTAATCTGTGGAATGGGATGGGGTGGGGACAGGCCTTTGGAGAAGAAACTCCCCCTCCCATATCTTCCAGCCAAATGTAACTCCAGAGATTCAGGAGTAGGATACGAGCTAGAGCTATCTTTTATTTAGAGTTTTTTTGTTTTTTCATAAAATGACCCTTTTCATCTCAGATATGATTTCTGTAACAACAGCTGTAACTGCAAACCTGCAAACCCCAAATCTTTACATGTGGCTTTTTGATTAAAAAAAAAAAAAAAAAAAAAAAAAAAAAAAAAGCTCCGTAGCTCTGTGTCAGTTTACTGAGTGAGAGTTGTAAAACTTCAGACTTGGATTCTACTCTGCCAGTAGACCAATGCTGGTGCCTCCAAGCAATGAGAAGGGCCTTGAGATAGAAATAAATAAACCTTGTGAGTTCAAATCCTAGAAGTAAGAGTGAAACATTATAGAGACGAAGGAACGAGAAAGCATCTGAGGCTGATGTGGATGATACAGTAGAGAAGCCATTTTAGACCACTGTAAAAAGTGTGGATTTGTGTGGGGAGAAAGCAGGAGAGCCCTGGGATCTATTTCCCACTTAGCAAACACTTCTTCTATGATGACATCACAGCTTGTCCAAGGAATTTTGGGGTTCCCAAGGCTGGAGATTCAGTGGGGTAGATGAAGAGAAACAGTTGCACAAGGGATGCCCTTTTGAAATAGTGTGAGTTTCCCAATGGGTCAGAAACTGGGACAGAGAAAGGGAGAACACAAATGAAGATATCTTCCTCACTCTGGAGGAAATGCAGGCATGGCAGTGCCTTTCAGATGGGTCAGCTAAGGGAATAACATCCGGTGGGGGGAAATGAAGAGTTTTCTTGACTTGTGTGATATCCAAAGGGGAACATTTGTTATGGCTCTGTCTGGAATCTCTGGCTCCCATCCTGAATCTGACTGTCCTCCTGCATTCTCTTCCACAAGCCTTCCATGATCCTATTAACCTTTCTAAAAGCTTGGCTGAGGTCATAAAACCTGTCTAAGTCAATTTTAAATTCTTAACTTCATAGCCATATTACTATTGTTGCCATTAGTAAAGAATTGTACTCTTTTAAAAAAAAGTTCACAACATTTTTTACTTGGGGTGTCTAGAATTAATTTTAGTAGTTACTTTATATCATATTATGTACCTGTGGATGGAAGAAACACAATGTATCTCATACATTATTTGAAAACTAGTCACAATAAAGACTAGATGTGGTGGTTTATGCCTGTAATCCCATTCCTTGTGGGGCTGAGGCAGAATTTTATGAGTTTGAGGAGCCAGCCTGAGATATCAAGTAAGTTCCAGGCCAGCCTGGGCAACTGTCTCAATAGAAGTTGGTCTTAATATATGCAAAGTGACTGGCAGGTACCAGCATTCAACAGACAACAGTGTTGCTATAACAGGGTGGTGAGCAAGAATTCAAAACCAGAGCTTCTGATGTATGTTTCATTGGGTTTTTTCCCATGACTTCACTCAACAGAAAAATTTCCTCCACAATTTTGCCCCCATTCCCCTCTATCTGCTCTAGTTACCCTTCTCAATGAGTGTGCAAATTGGAAAATAAATTCTCCAATCCCAGAAACATTAGTTTTGTTTAAAAGGATGATAATGATAAGAAATTGTAAGATGGCATTTTTCAAAATACGTTAATGTTGTTCTGGTTAGAAATAAAGCAAGAATTTTAAGAGGATAAACAAAGATCAAATGCAACATCTGTACTCAATTAGGTCTTAATGCAGTCAGAAATTCTGTGGGATTGACACTGGCTCTTTAGGGATCTGGAATAACAGGGACACCAGCCGCAACTTTAGTGACTCTCCCAAAGTGCCCACAGTCTTTCTGGGCTTTAAGATACGTTTATAGTTTATATGCTTATTAATAAATATGTCATGCCAATGCTGTGGCCAATATAATCAAGAAAACTTATGAAGGTTCATAAAAGCATAGAACAAAAAGTCTGTCTCATTAACCTTTGGGAACAACAAAAGCAAAACCCACTACTTAGAGGGTTGTTTTTTAAATTAGATCATTTATTCACTCATTCATTTGCTGTATTTGTATGAATGTATATGTGTGTGCATGCCTTGGCACACCTTGGTGGTCAGAGGACAACTTGTTAGACTCAGTTCTTTCTTTCCAGCAGGTGGTTCCTGGGGATGGAACACAGGCTGTCAGGCTTGGGGGCAAGTACCTGTATCACCTGAGCCACCTCTCCACCCTGAGTCTAGGGAATTCTTGGAGAGGATGTGATTTTAATAGTTCTATCATTGAATAATGATAGAGAAAAGAACTTGTCAGTTATAACTCTGAGTTGTACAAGAATAAATTTTTATTATTTTTTGTTTCTGGGAGGCATAAAAGTTTCCCATTTGACTAACACCTTTCCCACTGGTATTATTTTAGAGATCTATAGGTTCACCTTCCCTACTTTATCACTTTATCTGAATAGATGTGTGTGACATCTGGATGCAAATGCTCCCTGAAGAGTTCTTGGTAGAGGAGAACTGGTTTCCAACTTTGAAGCAGACCAACACCCTGGATGGCATACTTTAAACAATTACCTTGCCTCTGAGAACCAGGGCTTTCTCCTGTCTCTAAAATGATCTGTGTTTTGTGTGCTCGGCAAGTCAAGGAGTTGTCTTTTTCTTCCTTCATCTATTCCATTTTTCTAGAGGCGGGGGGTGGGTGGCAGGGGGGAGGGGAGTTAGGCTCAGAGCTCTTTAGGTTCTGGGCCTGGGAGTCTGCCTGGCAGTTGCAACCCCGGAGTCACTGTTTCCTCACAAAGCTGGCTTTGTAAGAGGGCTCCTTGATGGCAGAGAAACCCACTGGAGCCAGAAACGTCTTTCATCAGATCTTGGGAGCTGTGACAAGACTTCTGGGAACTTACACAGGCATTCTGGTTGCCCAGTAAGGTTTCTATGGCTACATGGTCCACACTTTCCAATACTGACTTTGGAACTCTTGGGGAAAGCTCCAAGAAATAATAACTGTTCTCATGAGAGACATGCCAATTCAGAAATGATTGTAAATCACTTACATCTGAGAACTCAGTGAAATGTCTCATGCCACAAGGAGAGTTCCTGGCTTAGAGGGGAGGTGCCACATGGTCAAGGTCCACCTTCACTGATGAGATGGTCTGGGGATAGGTGATATCCACCACACCATAGTTTCCAATTAAAATCATCCCAACGTAGTCAGAGATCCAAAGGCAGGGGACAAGCCTACTTGAAGTATAAGGTCTAGTCATTACAAGTTTGAAAGGGGCTGCAGAGATGGCTCAGTGGTTATCATAACTTACTGCTCTTCCAGAGGACCCAATGCTTGGTTTCAGGAACCCACATTTAGCAGCCAGAATCTCCTGTAACTTCAGCTCCAGGAGGATCCAATGCCCTTTTCTGGCATCTGTGGGCATCTGCACATGCATGACATGTGTAGGATGAGAGAGAGAGAGAGAGAGAGAACAAAATGGTTTGAAGAGCTAGCACGGGTTAAACCACTCAACAGTGTGTGTTGGGTGTAGACACCTTAAGCTCAGAGTAATAGGCTCTTGTCTTGAGCATACAGGGAAGAAAGTCTCTAGGTGGAACTTGGAGCTATTCCTGAAGACTGGGAAGTATAAACCTGAAGGCTTAGAAGCCCAGTTTATGAGCCTCAGGGTTTTTAACACAAAGGAAGCTATTCTCAGCCAGCAGTTTGTTCCACACCCAAGGGTGCACTTCTCTGGTACCATGGGATGATCTTTCTGTACATTGTGAATATGTATTCCTCTCATTGGTTAATAATAAAAGATGATGACCAATGGCCAAACATGATAATGTTAGGCGGAGCAATCAAATTGAGAACTCAGATGAGAAGGGGTGGAGTCTAGAGAGATGCCAGCCAGCCACTGAACAAGCTGGATGTGTTGAAAATGAGGTTAAAAAGCCTGAGACACATGGCAAAACATAGAATATGGATTATGGATTAATTTAAATGTAAGAGTTGGCTAGTAATAAGCCTGAGCTATTTATTATTAATAATTAATATAAGCCTCTGGGTGGTTATTTGGTAGCAGGACAGAGAAACCTCCATTTACACACTTGTCTGCAGTTTCCACCCCCAGGGCACAAGATTGGGAGTCTGTTCCCTGTCCCTGGTAATAGCCTCACAACAACCACTAGCTTCCTTTCACCTACATTTATGTTTCACTCACTCTGCAAGTTAGACTAGAATAACTCAAGCTTATGAGCTGTGGAGGACTCTGCCTCTAGCATTTAGTGACTCCATTTTCTAAAAGAGGTCGGGCCCTAAAAGGAGTTCGGGGCAGGGGGGAAGATAACGTGTCCTGTCACACACTGATCTTCCTTCCAGTCAAGTGACAAGAAGAACACTTGCTGAACTGCCTGAGCCATGGATTGCGTCTCTGTGGGGCCTCATCCTCGACAGAACTGCAATTCCTCACATTGCAGTCATCTGTTCAGAGTGCCTGCTCTCTGGTTCACAATCAGACAACCCTTGTCTTCCAGAAACAGGGGGATCCCAAGCATTGTCATTTCTAACCAGATAAGATATTGACTCATAGCAGATTGGTGTCAATATTCTCATTTACTTTTCCATATTATTTAAATAGATTTTCATGTTTCACTGGTTTTTACATTAATAAGTTATTGTTCCACACATGTTAGTCTTGCACTGTTTGGAAGCATTTAATGCTTTAAATTTTTTGGATGGTTATATTTAAGACTCTAGGTTTTTTTGGTGGAGGAGATCTTGCCTGTGATGTTCCTATTAAAGTGTTGACAAGCTCACTGGGAACTAATCAAAATGCTAGGGCTGCACAGGCAACTTTCAAACGTTCGGGCTTTGACTGGAGTGGTTTTATCCCCTTCAGAGTGCTGCATACTGCCACTTTAGAGGCAAAATGAAACAGCAAATAGCTTTGAAAGTAGAGAAAGGGCTTGGGGTTGTACCAGAAACCTCAAATAATACAGTACAAACTCAATAAAATGTGTGTCCTCAATGGCCAGGCTTGGAGGAAGACCCCCTTTGCAGAGGCCAAGGGGTTGGACCTTATTATCTGACCCTTGTCTTCCCAGTCATCTCTCCTTCCAGAATGTTCTATTGTTCTCTGCCGTAACCATCATTCCACTGGGGTCCCTTTGATCTGTTCAGATTTTAATATTTCTTCTTTCAAACACATAATTACCTGGATATTTTTCACAGCTATGGCTAGGAGTTAAAGTTGCTGAGGTGGTACTAGATGTCAAGAGCATAATAGAGTTCACAAAATATGGTTTCCCTCATGAGCCTTTGAGGGACCAGGCTTTCCATTTATCTTTGCTTTGTATTTCTGTCCTTGGGTTCACACTGTGGGAGATCATGATGGTCATGTGCAAGAAATCTCTGTGAGCTTGCTGCAAATGTTAGCATTAGGCAATGTGGAGACAGCTTGTCACCAGAAAATGGCAGTATATAGGACCCTACCCCTTCCCACATGGTTTCTACCATTGTGTGTGCAATTTCTTCAATTTCCACTTAACAGCTCACCTGTGTCATTAGCTGTTGTAACAAGCACACAGACTCTGGCTTGAAGCAACACAGGTTTATTATCTTGCTGTTTGGGAGGTCAGAATCCAGTGCAGTTCTCCCTGACATAAACTCACAGTTTGGACAGGGCTACATTCCCCAGGCTCTGGGAGAAAATACAGCTCCACTTTTCTGAATCTTCAAGGCTGCCCACATTTCTTGTTTCTCTCTCTTGCACCCTCAATGCTAGTGATGCTCTTCATTGCCCTCTTAACTATAGCCACATCTCCCCCTGACCATAGCTGGAAAATATTTTACAACGTCAGTGATCCAACTTGGGTGAACACCTCATCTTGGAATCTTGAATCACATCTAAAATGTCCTTTTTTTTTCATACGAGGTAACATTTATAGATTCTGGAGATTAGGGTATGGACATCTTTGGAAGGCTATTCTACTTATCATGGTGTACTAATCCTGAGGTTTGACAGAGAAAAACCAATTCAACCACTTTGAGTCAGTTTTGAAGCGAGCTTTATTTAAATATTAAATACTGACCAAGATGAACTTTGGTCAAAACCACTCCCTGGAACCCCAGCCTAGTGGGCTGAGTGTTGTAGGGGCTTATAAAGACAAACCCATAGGCCACTGTACTTTCCCATGAGGCTTTGCATTTTCCCAAGAATCACAACTCCCAGCATCCCAGGAAGTCACCTGGTCTTTGGGCAAGTGGGGCTTACAGGTTAATTTCTGGTCTTACAGGTCATGCAAACAGTATTTGAAAGGAAGAAAAATTCTACCTAAAATGTGAAATGACTTCTGCCTTCCAGGGATATTATAACTTTTTTCTTTTTCTTCAGAGTAGGGCTTCTTGTTCTGTTTTAATTTTCTTAGGAAAACACTGGCATTTTTACTCAGTTGTTTGTTCTTACTATGAGTTTAAATATGATTGGAAGGTTTCAGAAAAGAAGAAAGGTGTTCCATATAATGGTACCTAAGAACATATAGGAAATGCCTCCCACAATCCTTGACAACTCATTTACACACTGAAGTTTTCTTTCTTTTTGACAGGGTCTCACTATGTACCCTTGGCTGGCCTGGAGCTCACTGTGTAGAACAGACTGGCCTCAAATTCACAGAGATTTGCCTGCCTCTGCCTCAAGTACTGAGATTAAAAACAAAAGTAGACATCCATAACTAAACACTGAGCCGAACTGGAATCCAGATGCACAGAGGGAGGACAAGATCAGGCTAAAGAAACACATAGAGACAGCTGACCTGAACAAGGAGGAGCTAATTGGCCCCCAGACTGATAGCTGGGAATCCAGCATGGGACTGACTCAGACCCCCTGAACATGGGTCTCAGTTAGAAGGTCTGGGCAGTCTAAGGGGCTTCTGACAGTGGAACCAGGATGTATCCCTGGTGCATAAAAGGACTTTGGGAGCATACCCCCCATGGAGGGATACTCCCTTAACCTAGAGGCAGGAGGGAGGGCCTAGTCCCTACTCCAAATGACTTGACAGATTTAGATGACCCCTCCTGGAAGGCATCACCCTACATGTGAAGTGGGGGGTGGGTAGTAGGGGAGAGTGGTCAGGGGGCATGAGAGGGTGGGAGAGAGGGAAAGAAGGAAAGAGGGAGGGAGGAAGAGGGAACTGGGATCGATATGTAAAATGAAAAAAATGTGAAGAAAAAAAAAAAACTTGAGCCACCACACCTAGCTTTACATGCTGAAAAATGAAACCCTCTAATTTGGGCTTTCCAATGTAACTGCAATTCCACAATCATGCTTTCTTTGTGGCTGTTTATTGTGGGCATGCATTCGTGTGTGTGTGTGTGTGTGTGTGTGTGTGTGTGTGTGTGTGTGTGTGTGTGTGTGTGTGTGTTAATGCTGTAGCCTGAAACATTGCTGAAAATATTTGTCAGCTCTACATTTTTTATGGTGATGTCATTAGGGTTTCCTACACACAGAATCAAGTCATTTACAATTAGGGATACTTTGGCTGATTTTCCTGCTTTTAGCCTTTTATTTTCTTCCCTTTTCTTACAACTAAGACTCCAAGCTCTCTATTGACTAGAAGTGGATACCAGGTAAAGATACCCTTTACCTGGTTTTGTATCCATAAGTATAATACTTCATAAGAATAGTTTAGAAGTTTTCTTCCTTTATCTATTTTATGGAATGAATTGGGTATCTTTGGTGTTAATTCCTTGAAGGTCTGGTAGAATTCTGGAGTGACTCCATCTGGTCCTAGCCCTTTGAGGTGGGAGACTCATATTTCAGTGTTATTGCTGGTTATAGATCTATTTGAATCACTCATTTAATCATTCTGTTTAGTGTTTCATATGTATTTAGAAATTCATCCACTTCTTTTAAGTTTTCCAAGATAGCAGAGTTTAAGTTTTTAAGGTATGTTCTTATTTTCTGGATTTTGTTGTTACCTTTTGTAATGTCTTCCCTTTCTCCTCTAATTTTATTAATGTGTGTATTCTCTCTCTCTATCTATCTATCTATCTATCTCTCACCCCCCTCTCTCTCTCTGGTTAATTTGTCCAAGTTTTTTTTATCAGTCTTCTTTATTGTCATTGATATTTATCGTTTTATATTATGACCAAATAGAAAACATTATTTCAATTTTCCTGTATAGTAGGACACTTTGTGTCCTAATATGTGATCAATTTTGAAAAAAGTTCCATGGGCTGCTAAGAATGTATATTCTGAAGTGTTTGGGTGGAATGATATGTAAATGTCCATGAGATACATTGAATTTATATAGTATCATTTAACTTCAGTGTTCTTATATTTAATTTTGTCCAGCTGACCTGTCCATTGATAAGAGTGGGGTATTGAAGTCACCCACTATCACTATATTGGGATTAATCTGTCGCTTTACATATTGTAATATTTCTCTTATAAAATATTACAATGTTTTATGAAATATACCCATGTTTGATGGGAATATTTACTATAATCTCTTCTTGGTGGGTTGTTATTGTAATCAGTACAGAGTGGCCTTCCTTAACTCTTCTGACTAATTTTGGTTTGAAATACAATTTCAATGTTAGACATTAGAATAGCTATGCATACTTGTTTCATAATTACATTTGCTTAGAATAGCTTTTTCAATACTCTTACCCTGCCATGGTCTCTATCTTTGATGGTGAGATGTGTTTCTTGGTGGCAGCAAAAAGATTGATCCCATTTTTAAATCCAATCTGCTAGTCAGTGTTTTATTGGAGAATTGAGATCACCAATATTAACAATTTTTGGTTATCCTGTCATTTTGTTTCTTTTCTGATGTTTTCTTGAACTTCTTTTCATTAACTGATCTGCTATTGTGTATTAATTCTCCTCATCCTCTTTGGTATGTTTATTTTTCTTTGTAGTCCTATTTCTTCCATTATCCCTTTAGAGTAGCCTAGGTATAATAAATTCCTTTAGTCTGCTTTTATCATGTAAATTTTAAATTTTTATTTAATTATAATAGATAGTTTTGCTGGGTATAATAGTTTATGAACTTGGAATTATCTTTCCAAGCCCCTTTGGCTTTAAATGCTGTTAGCTGTTTTCTGGTGGACCTGTCTTTATAAATGACCTGACACTTCTCTCATGTGGTTTTTGATACATATCATTATTCTGTGTTTCTACTGTCTTAACGATAAAATGCTATGGGGACTGTCTTCTGTCGTCATTTATATTTGGTGTTCTATAGGCTTGTTGCTTCTGGATAGGCATCTCTTTCTTCAGGTTTGGTGACATTTTCATTTTCTTCCATAATGTTATTGAAAATATTTTTATGTCTTTTGTATGATTCACATCTCCCTCTACTATGCCCAGAAGTAGAAGTAGAGGATTTGGTCTTCACACACACACACACACACACACACACACACACACACACAGAGAGAGAGAGAGAGAGAGAGAGAGAGAGAGAGAGAGAGGAGAGTTTTATCGTGACCTTCACTGTATGATTCAATTCCTTTATCTTGTTTTAAAGCTTTGACATCATTTTAAACATTACTCCAGTCTATTGGTGAGGCCTTCTACTAGGGTTAATTGAGTATTGTTAATACTTTCAGCATCATTTTAGTTTAGCTTCTCTTCAATAAGTCTATCTTTATATTGAATTTTGTTTTCATATCTTAAATTGTCATCCTCACTTCATCCAGTTCTTTGTTTTTGTTTTCTTGAGTACATTTATATAGTCTCTGAGTTGTCAAACATAGAATCATTCTTCTGAAGTCTTTGGTGTTGTGGAATATATTAACTAGGCAAGTTATGTGTTACATATGTTTATGCTGTAGAATATTACTTTAACTGTGTAAAGACGTGTTACTTTTGTTTTGCTGCACTTGTTTAATGATGTAAGGATGTGTGTTTAATTATATAAAGATGTGTTGCATCTGTTTCACCTTGCCCTGCCTAAGGCATCTGATTGATCTAATAAAAAGCTCAACAGCCAATAGCTAGGCAGAAGAGAAACAGACAGGGCTGCCAGGCAGAAAGAATAAATATAAATAGGAGGAGGAGCTCTAGAGAAGGAAGAAGAAGGAGAGGATGTAGGAGATGCCCCGGGCCAGAAGCCAGGCAGACATAAAGACAGCAAGAAATAATAATTTTAAAAAAGATTAAAATCCCCAACGCAAAAGGTAGATAAAGAGAAACAAGTTAATTTAAATTAAAAAGAGCTAGCCAGAAATGTGCCTAAGCTAGGCTAATTCAAAACTAAAAGTCTCTGTGTCGTGATTTGAGAGCTGGTTGGTGGCCCCAAAGGAAGAGCCTGATATAGTCTAGAAGTTCTCCCAGGTCATTCTTCTTGGGAGCTATGAGATTGTGTTGGGAGGAGCTGTGTTGTTTGCTATTTTGTTTCTGCACTGGAACTTGTGTGTTTAAAAGTAGTTTGTTAGTTGAGTCTTTCTTTCTCTTTTTATTTTTCTTCCCTTCACTCATGTCAGCTTTCTCCTTTCAGTGGAAGCATTTACAGTGTTCAAAAGAAAACTCAATCCTGGTAAGGGGAGAGGTCATTTTCCTCTGTGGAACTGATATTCTGGCTTTCATGCTCTATCCATAATTATCTCCTTAAAGTCAGCTACTGTCTGCATTAACAGTTGCTATCCAGGGGTCAGAATACCCATACATGGTTTCTGCTTCTGCTGCGGTGTGGGGTGGCTCTCCACACCCGAATGCCCTGCTTTGCTTTTACTCTGACCCAATCCTCATTTCCACAACCCCCTATGTGTAGTTTTGGATTCTGTGTTCTAGATCCTTTACCTGGATCATCTCCTATATTCTCCCTGAGTCCACAGCCTCCAGCATGAGTTGTGAAACTTACCTGGACATGTATAATTTTCCCTAGGCCTCCCTTATATCTATAACTCCATTCACAAGTGTTACACCCTTAGGACCTAACAATTTCTCAAAGGTCCTGCCTCTTAGTACTGTTGTATTGGGGGTTAGGGTTCAACACACGGATCAGTGGCCATCAATTTTCTGTCAATAATGAAACGTGTTGTTCTCATCTCTGGGATTGTTATATGATGTAATTAATGCTAAGCACATGCCCCTGAACGTTTGGGAAAACAAAAGTTCATATCATGGGGCTGTTTCTGGGCAAACATGGTAGGCAGATGTTTGGGCTCTCTGTATCAGGTGTTGGCTTTGGTAGCTTTGTGGGTGACAAGAAGGATGTAGAACACTCATTTTCACAGACAGCAGCAGAGGTAGTGGGTGGCCTTCTGATTGTAGCAGAAGCTGTGAATTGTGACTCTGGCAGCTGAACCTGAAAACTCAGCCTAGGGCCTAGTTCTAAGAGTAAATGAAGGGTTGTGGATCACAAGGCAACATGACAACAGGTGTGTAATTTCTGCTTGAATTTACAGGGATGTTAAGTGGTTTTGTTTCTTTCTACATGGGAACATGCTTATGGATAGGAATTGAGGCAGACAACACAAGTCATATAATAATTCCCATGACACATATTATTTTCCCTACTTTTGATACATACCAGGCTTTTGATCTTGACTACGTGTCCCCCTTTTGCTTAGACTCATTTAAAGTGGATATTTGTTAGTAGATTGAAGCATGATCCTTGAGAAATAAATACTGAGGTTTAGGCTTTAAATGGTTCATTTAGTGTAGTTTCCCCTTTACCCTAATCATTTTATAGTTATTGATTTTTGTCATGTAGATCTTGGGATAAGGTCAAACTTAAGGCTGTGTGGTTATTTCTGCTCTGACCCACAGCTGCAATTTCAATCTATCAAATCTTTCAATATTGTGAAATCCACTCAAGCCTGCAGTTTGTGGATCAGAAATACATTAAAAGTAGCAGTTCTAGAGATGGGAACACTAGGTCCTTGCTGGTGGGAGCACAATCTGGTTTAGCCACTGTAGAAATCAGCATGGGGGTTCCTCAAAAAGCTGAAAATATATATAGCAAAAAAAAACACAGCTGTAGTACTCTTGGGTGCATACCCAAAGAACTCTATAACTTACCATGGAGTATTTTCTCATCCATGTTCACTGATCCACAATAGCCAGAAAGTGGAATGGGTCTAGATGACAACTGTAATAGCACCCCAGTGTCATTTTCATGTCCACCACTGGGTGGCAGCCAGCTGCCAGGTGTCAGATTGACTGGGCTGGACAATTTTCTTGGGGCTGTGTGTGGTTGTGTGTGCCTCACTTTCTGGAAGTCAGCTCTCTCCATCACAACCTTGCTGACAGCTTGACCTAAGGGGCTCATATTTGACCATGTGACCTCTTATTTCTCAGGCATTTCTGCTCTTCAAATTCTTTCTTTTGTCCTTAGAGGTTTCAGTCATTCACTAGCCAGTGGTTTGCTAGATTTGCTCTACACAAAGTAAAGTGACAAAGAAACCACACAGCTGTTCATGAGGACTGGAGTCCAAATGGCCAAAGCACAAGTCACCAAAAGAGAAAAAGGAGATGGATTTGACTCCATGGAAACTAAAAATGTGCATCAAAGAACACTACCAATAAAAGACAACCTTAGAGCAGAAAGTAAATTTGCAAATGACATATAAGGTGGGGGTCATGAGTACATAATTCTTACCGTACAAGAACAAATAGGCTAGAATTAATTAGAATATCTAATTTAAATATGGGGAGAGGGTCTGACAAGGCCTTTGTCCGTAAAAGATGGCAGGGAGCATGAAATCAGCATCAGGTAGTATCTTTAGCTGCACATTAATATAGAGTCACCCCTTTCAAATGAGCTTCTACTGAAGGTTTGCTATGAGTGCCAGGTATTAAGAACACACAGAACAGTAGTACATAGCCCCTCCTACACAGTGGTGCGAGAAACTGGCTCCGGTTACACAGGCAGAGAGAAATGTGAGAGGTAGAGATGTGGCTTGTGCCTGGAGAGGTGCTTACTCTAGTGGGGAAAGGCTGCAAAATAAATAAACACAAACAGAACACTATATGTCAGCAGAAACCAAGTTGAAATAAAGGTGGGTTTTTATACAAGAGATGACTATTAAGCCAAGTTTGTTTGACGGAAAAGCTGAGAATCGCAGAGATGGAGAAGCTCTGGGATGTAGAAGGGCCAGTTCTGGGTGAGTGAGGGCTCAGCACTGTGGTGCCCACACCTGCTTGGTGTTATAGAAATAGGCTGCCTGCCTATCTATATTTCTGAATGCCTCGTTCCTAATTTAAGAGATGTGGAGACCATTTGGATCATCTCTGGGGCCATTTCAGTTTTGTTTTTTTTTTTCTTTTGCAAGTTGCTTTTCTTACTGCCACAGAAGATGGAATTTACTTAAACAAGGTAGGAAAGTCGTGGGGCAAAGAATATAAACTAAGCTTCTGTATGATTTTGAGCCATTATTGCATCTGAAAAGGTGTGTCTCACAGGCTTATCTTTAGTGGGTTGTATGACTAACAGGATTTTAGTGAGCAGTCGAGACAGAAGAAGGGAGATGCAACTCCACATACTACTGACTCTGACTAAATGCTCCCGGACTGTCTAAATCCTTGGTATAATACACTTGTGACTCAGTCTGAATAGCAGGAGTCACCCTGAGGCCATACAACATATCCATTGTTTGTTTTGAGACAAGGTCTTACTATGTAGCTCAGGCAGATCTCCATCCCCAAACCTTCTGCCTCAGCTTGAATGCTGAGATAGAACACAGGCTCTACCACACTCTGAAGAACAGCAGCCACTTTTCCTTGCTGTAGTATGAACACAGGCAAGACAGAAGTGAAGATGAAATGCCTTCTCAGATGGACAAAGCTCAGCACATCCTCCAGTCAATCACTGTCCTCTTTACCTCTTTAGTCCTTTCTTCTGCACTCACTTTCTCACCGACAGCAAAGGATCATGTACACAATGCACGTATGAATGTTCAATTGGAAGTTAGAAAAATGAGTTTTAAGACAGGGAACTGAAAAGCCTACGGAAGGCTTGGCTCTACAGCTGTTAGCAATGCCCTCAGTAACCTGAGTTCCTTTCTTTCCCCCTTCCACAATGTCAGCTTCCCAAATGAGCTCTTCTTGTGGTCTCAAGATGGCTATAAACCCTGATCTGTGGGCTAGCTGTCCACATCTACAGCCTAGAGTAATTTCATCCCAATATCTCCCATGGGAGTCTTGGGATTAACCTGCAAATCACACTGAGGTCTCATGATCACTGTCAATCTAGTTAAAGAGACTGTGAGGTGAAGGCAAAGATTCACAGCCATGGCCACATGCTGCATGCCTATGGGTGGAATGGAATTTTCATTCTGAAATCATATAGCTCTCCCAAATTAAATCAGATGTCCTTCACTCATGAATATCTAAGAACAACAAATTGTTTCAGGCCCCACTTCCAAGCACACCTTAGGTTTATCTCTGGTTGTTATACCAATTTTTCTAAGCCTAGGCACTCCTACTTATGTCAGAACCACATGGAAGGGTCCAGAACTGTGGTCCGAGATGCATGAACAAAGAGAAGTGGGCAGTGGTAAAGACTGTTTTTTGCTGTAATAATGATGAGGTGATGTCACAATTCCAACTCTCCAAACATCTGTTGGGAGGTTGCTGTTGCTAAAAGTGGAATAGCCGATTAGAGGGCAGGGATCTCAGAGCTTCCACTCACTTCTAACCAAAAGGGAAAGCCAGTTGGTACCACAGAAGGTATAGTGACCATGGGAGGAAGTGACTGAATCATCTCGGAATTCGTAATGTCAGGGAAGAGGAACAAATGGGCATGTTCAGACACGCCCACTGCATTTCTTTTTTTAATCTGAGAACAGTAAAATGAGCTTGAAGTGTGTCTCTAAAAGGAACTCTCATTTAAGAAGAATATGTAGCCTAAAAGAAAAAAAAAAAAAGAATGTTTACTTTGTAATCTTGGGTTATCCTAATGAGAAGGATGCAGGGACTACCCACTTGGAACTATCCAAAGAAGATTTAGAAAGAACAGAAAGAATTTTGAAGGAAGGGCACATAGTCAAGGCAGGCCATGAGAGCCTGGGCACAGATTTTTGCACCAGTGAAACACGCTGAAAGATCAGCTGAAAATAAGTTGAAACTTGAAAAATATTAAGACGGAAGAGGCTCCTTCCTACCTTTTTTTTTTTTTTTTTTTTTTTTGTCTTTTGTTTTTTGTATGTTTGTGAGAAGATGGTAGAGTTAAAGAGAATAAATAGCTTAGCCATTGTGGAGGTCTGTCATTGGAGAAGTGACAAGAACCACAGCTACAGTGACTGGGCTCCTCAAGTCTGAGCCTGAAATGTGAGTCTCATCTTGACAGCACAGGTACATTAGACTTGAATATATAATGTTCCTGATAGGTACAAGGTTATGCTCAATGTTTATTGCTCAGAAGGATCAATATGGAACTGTTGTAGAAATTCAGGAAGTAGGGCTGGACTGGAGGAAGTAGATCCCTGGCTGATTCCTGTTACTCTCTCCCTGTTTGCTGTCCACCACAGTGTAAACAGCTGTTGTTGTGGAATATTATTTTAAGATGTGTTATATTTGTTTACGCTGTGGAACATTTGTTTTAATGATGCAAAAGTGTGTTGCATTCTTCTTTGTTGCATTTGTTTAACTCTGTGAAGTGTTACTTTGCCTGTCTAAAACATCTGATTGGTCTAATAAAAAGCTAAATGGCCAATAGTGTGGCAGGAGAAAGGATAGGCAGGGCTGGCATTCATGCATAGAGAATAAATAAAAGAAGAAATCTGGGAGGAGAAGGGAAAGAAGCAAGAGAACAAGGAGAGGGGGACACTTAGCCACACAGCTGGCATGGACGAAGAGTAAAGTAAGATTACAGAAGTCAGAAAAGGGAGAAGCCCCAAAGGTAGATGGCATAATTTAAGAAAAGCTGGATAGAAACAAGCCAAGCTAAGGCCGGGAATTTATAAGATAGAATATGACTCCATGTGTATTTCATTTGGGACTTGGTGGTGGACCCCCAAAAAGCCAAAAGAGTAAAACGACCAACAATAAACTGTCCTCCATCACACCATCACGCTTCTGTCATGTTCCTCCACAGCACATGGGACCAAGTAGCTAAGGCATAAACCCTATGGAACAATGAACCCAAATATATCAATCTCCCTTCAAGCAGTTCTGAGTCACTCAGAGTACTAAGTACTGAGTACTAAAAACAAGGAGAGGGTGTTTCTGAGTTTAGACATGATTTATTAACATACTTGATGGACAAATGCTCAGGGTGTACAACTGAGAACAGATGATAGAATGCTGGTCTTCAACTTCCTTGTGTCTTCCTATGGACAGAATTCTGCACATCTCTGTGTCAGTTTCCTCGTCTTTAAAATGTACCAAAGGACAGTGTCTACATACACAGTTATTAGGGAAATTAAGTAAGTTAAGGTGTATGAAGTGTGTATACTTGATCCTGGCATGCAGTGGATCTGAGCAAAAACTAGCAAGTGGCTATTATTAGTCAACCTTTAGGTGAGTGAGCTATAAGAAGTCAGAAAGGAAGGTAGAGTCACACAGAGCATGACAGAGGCAAAAATTCAGGGGCTTTGCTGAACTCTAACCTTTGCTCCAGCCATGGCTGCAAGGTGGAGTCTATAAGGTCCTCATTGTCTGAAGCCTTCCCCTTCACAAAGGCCCAAAGTAATGCTCATAATATTTGGCTTTTACATTCCATTTTCTTAACTATTTTCTCATGTATGCAGATCTCTCACTGTGTCAAGTTTAGGTACTGTTTTATAGATGAATTCCTATCTCCTACAACATCTGGCAGAATTGCATACAAATAGGCTATTCTAGAGTGAACATAGTTCTCCAGTGTGCACAGAGGATTGTTTTCAGGGCTTCCCCTTACCCATGGGTGTCAAACTGCAGATGCTCAAGTCCCTTTAATAGAATAGTGTAGTATTTGCAATTAGCCCATACACACCCTCCTCTTAACTTTAAATAATTTTGATGTTACTTACAAAACCTATCACAATGTAAAATAAATAGCCACTATTCTGTGATGTTTAAGTAACACTTAAAAGAAAATGTTCATTCAGGTTCAGTTTAGACAGTAGTTTCCCTCTTCATTTGGCTGAATCCTTAGACGTGAAGGCCACACAACTGAAAATAGGAATTGGGCTAAGCTAATGATTTGGAGTTTTGTAGCTTGTCTTGGGGAAAGTGGTGGCACCTGTAACGGTGGCAGAGATACACATAAAGGAGAGGCTACTTCACCTCAGAAGTTCATGAGTTCAAATTTGGAACACAGTGAGATCATGGCTTACTTTGGCTTAAGTTTAGAAAGACTAAGGCAGAACACAATTCTTTGGTTCCTTTTGTCAGACACAGATGAAATTATTCAATATATTACAAGGATATTCCCTATGAAGAAATTATGTTTTCTGACTATGTGGGGAGGTGGTAGTGCCATTTATATTTTTCCAAAGGGAGGACTGTGAAATTATTAAAACCCTCAATGCTCATGACTGGGTTGCTGTAAGACTACGTGGCATCTAGTCAGACCTGTGCACTGAGTTCAGACATGGCATTTAATGCTTGTGGTCCCCCTGCAGTGCTGTTTTTCTTTTCATGGAGATAACCATGATGTAACCTTTGGGAGACATGCCCATCAGTGGGCAATTATGAATACATGGAACTGTCTTTTATTACTGCTGGGCTCTGAAGACAGCTCAGGAGAAGGCAATGTGAGCTCTCATACTCTTCTCAATTCCTGCTTTGCCAATGATGATGTCTATGATTTCTGTACCATCTCAAGCACCCACACAGGGAGAGAAAAAGAATACGATGGGGTACTCTTTATTATTTCAGTAAATGTGAACTACTCAACCAACCACCAGATTTATAGACAGGATAAAAAGAGGACCTTCAGTCCCACACAGTGTCCAATTACCATGGCTATAAATCAGGAGACATTCTTAAACCATCAGTTTGCTTTAGAGGGAAAAGTGGAAACCAAAAATGCAGTGTTTCACTTTTTTAGACTTACGAAATGTTTTTCGTGACTCTCTGAATGGAGAAGCCAGCAACAGAAAGAAATAGCCAATTAGGCAGAAAATGTAAGTCTCATCACAGGAACAATCTGGTCATGTGGGAACAGTCAGGGAACAATAAATGGCTAATAGAAAAGAGCCATGAGCAGAGCTCAGGGAGGAATGCCATGGGGCCATCACCTCAGATGCCTGAGCCAGGCTGCCTTGTTTTGTTGACACTGGTGTTAAGGAAAAGAAGATCACGAATCTCAGCATCATTCCTCCTAATATCAACCATCTGCCCAAAAGTAACCTATTTAGTTCCTGGCTGACATTCAGCTTGTGTGGCTTGTTCCTTCATGGTGATTATGAAGCATCCCATGACTGGGATTCACTAATATCACAGAACAGTAGTATGGAAGCTGGTTTCCAATTCTTTAATGACAAGTTCCTTTCCCTGCCATGAGGATCTAGATATTGACACTCTAAGAGGGTGGCCAGGCAAGCCCACGCTCCTTGTGGAAGTCTCCCAAATGAGACCTGTTTTGAAAACTATTTTTAGAAGATTAGAATGAAGAATTGAACAAAAGGGTACAAGGGCAAAGTTAAATACCTCTGGCTGAGAGGGGAAAGGGACTGAAGGTTGCTTTTTCAGGGTTCCCCCACCTCCAGGAGCCAGGAAGAATCATATTCCCACTAATACACCACAGCTGTTCAAACAGAGGTGCTAACCTCACCTGGCTTAACCAAAAGTGGTTGAAAAATTATGTTTGAAAGAAGTGACGAGGTGCTATCTTTGAATTTGAAGGAGTGTGTAACAAAGGCAGATTAGATGAGTGTGAGACCCTCAAAGACACTCCTTAAACCACAGCGATTTTGCCTAACGTTTGACTTTCCTTTGATTGGCTGCTCATAATGGGTTGTTCCCATCCGAGTCTATGAGATCAATTGTGCATTACATAGCTAATTCTAGGGAGATTCTAAGAGATTTGGGGGCAAACCCACAAGTAACCAGACTGTTGGTTTTATCTTATGCCTAAATTGGACTGATCCTTAAACCATTCAACAAAATGGAACTATTCATTTTGGTCGGCTCTGTTTCCACAACCCTAAACAAATGCCACGTGAGGCTTGGTTAAGGTTCTCTCTTAATTTACATATGTGATTGTTTATGTATGCAGATGCATGTTATATGTAATCACAAAGACAACCTTTCCTGTGATCCTTAGGACTAACACCCACATTCTTCGACACAAAGTCTTGTCAGCCCAGAGCTCACAAATTAGACTAGAATGACTGGCCAGTGAGCCTCAAGGACCATCTAGTCTCTTCCTCTTCAGCACCAGGATTATGAACTCATATCACACAACCACACCCAGCTTTGTCCTTGGCTGCTGGGGACTAGGGTCCTCGTGCATGTCAGACTAGCACTGTATTGACTGAACTATCTCCGGTCCTTGGTGGGGGCTCTTGGTGCCCAGTCCTCAGGACAGGGATGCATTTTGTTTGCCTTTTTATCAGATAGCATTTTTCTAATACTCCTAACTTTTTAAGGATCAGTGTTCTACTGGCAGCATCTTGGGGCTGAGTCTCCAGCATCTGTCTTAGTGTTTTCTCCATCCTTACCTTTTCTGTTCACAAACATTTATAGATCCATGGCAGAAGAGCTGATGAAGTCAGAGAACATGGAGTGATGGGCTTTGTCTCTCAGTTACAAGGTTACTGCAGCTTGGGGACAGATGTGGAAGCCAATGCAGGAGGGAGGATGCAGCTCACCCTAGAGTTCTAGTCTCTTTCTTTGTAACAACCCTGTGATGTACCAGTAGCTGGTGAAGGCAGAAATCTGTTCTCTTCCAAGTTTTCTGGCTTTTGTCCTCAAATATCAGCTGTAATTTCAAGCCAGTTGAGATTAATGTTCTGCTATATTGGGGCTTACTTTGCATCACTTTAATTTTTTTCTTTTCTGCTTGACCTTGAGTGATGTATTTTTCCTTTTTACCTCTTCCTCCTTCAGATGAAAGATGTGTTACAAACAGTTAAGAGTTTAGCAGCCCTGTAGCAGGCAGCAACAGATCACGATGAGCTACTTCTGTACTCAAAAGTCCAGTCATTCCCTTTGTCTGAGGTGGAAACCTGTGCTCTGGAGTTGGGGGGGCATCCACCACAAGGTTGTTTGACTGGCAAGTTTGTTCTAGAAAGAACATTTTCATTGATGCAGCTAGACTCAGAGAAATTTGTCGTTCTCTTTTGCTTAAAATGGTAACGAGAACACACTTAAGATCCAATAAATAGAACAAAGGAACCCTCTTGCCTGTATCTCTGGTTACTGTAGAGCTTGGACCATGTTAAACTAGCATGAATAATCTTAGGCTAATGATGGTGATGCTGGAAACTTAATCAATGGAAGAGATATTTTGGCAGGAACTTGAAGAGGGGCTGTCAATGAGTGTTTACAGTGCAAGTGTAGAAAGAAATGGGTAAATAAATGCACACAGATGTATGTAAGATCAGTAATTATACATTCATCTCTTAGGGGTTTTCCATTGGCTTGGGTGAGTAGGAGAATTTATAGTACTAAAAGAGAGACAATTTATTATTTGTTTAAGAAAAAAGGAAAAACATGCAGTCAATGAAAACAAATGAATAGAAGCAGGCAGGTGGTTCCCAGTTCATAGATTCAATCCTGTCACATAACATTCTCAGCCTTCTCTTAATCACTTTGCCCCAGCTATCTTATGAAAATGTATAGTTCAGACTTTCTTCTTAAAATACAGAAAGGAGCCCAAGAAGATCATAGGCTGTATCAGAGTGAGCAATAGAATCAATGCTACAACCAAAAGCTCTTCAAGGTTGTCTGGGATGAAATCCTTGTTCTTCAGGATAATGGCTTTGTAATGCTAGACAAGGAAAATCCACTTACACACCACTCACACAAGCCTCATGTTCTCATCTATAAAGTAGTGAAGTAATACTTGCTTTGGTATCTTGGTAAGAGGGTTAAAGATATATAAAGATGGGCTGGAGAGATGGCTCAGCAGTTAAGAGCACTGGCTGCTCTTCCAGAGGTCCTGAGTTCAATTCCCAGTAACCACATGGTGGCTTGCAACTATCTACAACGAGATATGGTGCCCTCTTCCAGTGCACAGGCATAGATGCAGGAAAAATACTATGCATAACAAATAAATCTTTAAATACACACACACACACACACACACACACACACATATATATATATATATATATATATGTAGAGAGAGAGAGAGAGAGAGAGAGAGAGAGAGAGACAGATCTTCTATATAACAATCCATAAGGTAGCTCAATAGGGAACACTATGAACTAATGCCAGGATGAGATTATAGAAGAACTAGATAGAATTCAGCTGTACCTAATGGGATGAATGGGATGCTTGGCTACAAGAGACAGAGATGGTCTTTGACTTATACTGATATGGCAAGACCAAGCTTACTACAGGTTGCAGAGAAATGATGGGCAATAGAATATTATGAAAAAGCATGCTCATCTTCCATGCTAACAGTTAGATCTCTGTCACTGTGGTCCTCACTGTAGCCTAAAAGTTTAAAAAAGAATTGTCACTTTACATAGGGTGTTATGACTTGTGAACTTAGCTCATGTGGTGAGATACTACTTGTGATTTATTAAAGCTTGCCTAAGTATTCAGAAAGCAAAGTCAGCTGCAAGCTATAGAGGTCAGGTGGTGGTGGCAAACACCATTAATCCCAGGATTTGGGATTGAGAGTTAGATGGATCTCTGAGTTCAAAACCACCCTGGGCTACTAGAGAGTGAACAGAGCTAATGCCTTTAATCCCAGTATTTGAGAGGCATTCACTCTCTGGAGATTGAGGGTAGGACAGCATTCTGAGAGTAGTCTCTAGCCATGGTAAGCAGAGTATAGCAGTCTGAGTGAATCTAAGGATCAGTGAAGTTGGGAGCAGCCTGGGGATCCCCCCCTTTGGTTTGATCTGAGGCTGAGGTAGAGGTTAAGAGCTAATGGCTGGCTACTTTGTTTTTTCTGATCTTCAACTTGAAGCTTGTACCCCAATATCAGACTCTGGGCCTTTTATTCTTCATGTTACAAGCTCCTACTCTGGGAAGATCTAGTATTTACCTGCTCATGATTACCTTTTCTAACATGCTATTTGTTTCCCAGTTGAGCTGATCTTGGAGTAAACCAAAGTAAAAACTTTTAGGCATCATCCTAGTCATCATTGCTGTTGATCCTCAAACCTGGACCATTGCTCTGTGGTCTAGCATAGTTTACTGACCTAAGCCTGACACCGGATTATAAAGATGAGGAGTCTCTTGGAGAAAGAGGAAATACCCCAAAAAAGCCAGATATATAAATAGGGGCCTGATTTTAACTGATTTATTCTTGTTGGGGGCAGTAATACAGGAGCATTTTGTTTTTGAGAAGCATTACTCCTAACTTGGCCTCTTCCCTTCAAGATTCCCATCTAAATTCCCAGGGGAAGACATATGATCATATGATTGGTCCGCCATAGTTATGTGTCTAGGGTCCCACTTACTTCTAATGAAAAAAAAAAAGTGTTATCTTGGAGAACAGAGAAGTGAAGCTGTGTGTCTACATGTCCTTTAGTGAGACTCTTTGTAGAAGATTTGATCTCCTTGTGTTGGAGGATCACAGTCTTTGGAGTGAGATGCCGTGGAAAAGCACAGGGACACAATGATCAACTGAAACTTGCCTGCTGCTGCACCTGACTCTCTAGCTAACGTTATTTGTACAACTTCTATGGGGTGCCACACAATCCAAACACTGCAGCTCTGTATTTGGGGCATGAATCTGTATTTAGACACCCAGAAGGAAGCTGGCCTCATGGGTGCGTGCATAAGAAGTTGGTTCAATTCTAGACCTGTTGCAGAGTGGCATCTATCTATGCAGCCAGAAGACAGAATGTTGGGTTTGCAGCATAAATCATGGTTGGGTTGGTTTTTCAGCACTCTAGCATAGGGAACATCAACCATAAACAGCTTCCTGGCTGTGTTCTTGTGGTATGGTGTTTTCCTTTACCCTAGTCAACTCATTCTGAAGCAGCTCTCCAGCCCCCAACCTACCTCCCTAGGAAGGTAACTGATTTTCAAATCATGGGTCTCTGTCACATGTGCTTTCTTATTGTATGTGAGGTCAAGGACTTCCTCTTTGTGCAATGCATTCTCAACCAGTTTCTAGAAAAGTTTGTGAGATACTCATTTATACAAAGAATAATGAGCAACTAATGTTTGCAAAAAAGCATGTTCTGAGAGCTGGAATGGTCACCCCTTCATTTCTGTCCATCTCACCATCTTCCTCTCTACTCTAGGATACTGAGTTCTATGATCTGTAGCAATTGGCTCCTTTGCCACTGGCTTCTGCTTGGCTTTTGCTGATGACAGGCACTGGCAGTATTCAGGAGAGGACACGCCCCCATCCCTACCACATGACCCTTTCCTCAATGATAGCTGCAGCTCTCTCTTTACAATTCCTCTCCTTTTTCTGCAGATGTAAAACTAATTTTGTTTTAAAAGCCCCCATACCTTGTCCTGCCTCATTATGCTTCTGCATGTCTTGCTGGTGTCCCTTAACCCTGAGCACATCTTGGTAAATAGTTGCTAAATGAGCTCTTTCAATTGCATTTCAATGCAGTATCCATTTGCTGAACACCCTTCCTTGGCAGCTTAGTGTTACTGATCCTACTTTACAAATGAGAAGGTATGGCCCTACAGCTTGATGAAATTCAGTGCTAACCCAGACACCCATTTACAGAGCTCAGACTTTATGAACCTAGTCTACCCACTGTCTTGGTTTTAAACATCAGCCCTCAGCTTTGCCTCTCAGGCAGTAAGTCATATGGAAGAATATGGTTTGAAAGAGCAGCCTCTTCTGATTCCACAAAGAAAAGGTTCAGCTTTGTCCTCTCAAACACAATCTGGGTCTTCATTATCACATCTTGAAGAACATTTTCTTCTATCATTAAAAAGAATTGCCCTGAATCCCTTCTTCATTCAGGAACAGCTCCTGAGATTTCAATATCTGAGATCCTATTAAGCAGAGCTCTTAAATGTAATTATAGGAAAACAACTTTAATAAAATCTAACTCAAGGCAAGTCCTGAAATACCAGATAGTAGAGGAATCTAATTAGTGATTTCACTCTCTCCCCCATACCACAAAGCACATTGGAGTGTGAATAGCCTCATAGATTATCCAGGCTCTTAACCTCATTTGGAGTAACACAGACCCTCTTAAAATGTAAAAGTCTTTGCATCTTCTCCCAGGACAATTTCAGAATTGTATACTGTCTCCTTGTTTTCTTGGGCATACACACGCGCGTGCATGTCCAAGAGTGTGCGCATACTGCGTGTGCACGCATGCACACAATCTATAATTATTAACTATTTGTTTTCTATCACTATCTCCCTATCTTCCTGAAGGCCACTCCTAGGCCCCTAAATTATGTTTCCCATTTCCATTCTAAGCTAGTGTCTTAGGTTTGCAGGCAAAATAAATGACTTGCCTAGGGTCACACAACATATTAATTGGCATATTGATCTGACTTGGCTAATTTTTTTCTGTAGTGATGAGGTTTCTCTTTCCATGCATGTGGTCTCCACTGTGGGTTAGTTTAGGGATATACTCTGTGCCATTTTTATCCAGTAATGTAGGGTATCTGACACCATTTGTAACCACAAAAGGAGAGCTGGAAAACCCAGTGCTGATTTTTTTAAAGGTGACTTCTCAATGATGGTCATACTCCATTGGCTATCGCAAATCATGTCTAACTCCAAAGCTAGAGGAGAAGCCATTGAGGAGTACAAGACATATGATATCAGGGGTTGGAAGAAGATGGATTTAACCTTTTATCCCATGTGTTTCACTATTCCCTGGATACCATACCAAATTAATTCATCTAGATGTAGCTCCCCCCAAATTTTTTATTGTGATGGCTAAATTTCCCCTACAAAATTGAGCCTAATAATTGTCATATAGTGCCAGAAAGTGATGCTCAGTCTTCTGGGGGAGAAAAGTCATCAACAAGTTTAGTCAGTTATGAACCCTAGAAGCTATATCCCAACCAGCCGGGTAGGATGAGCCCACTGATGCAATATTGGCATGACTGCTATGGGGGCAACCAATAATTTTCTTGTTGGATTTGAAGCCCTCTTCACAGGAAGAGTTGGTGCCTGGTACTGTAATCCTAGTTAAAAGGTCATGGCTGGGGAGTTCATCAACCTTGAGAGGGAAACCTGCCTTCTCAATACTTATACTTACACCCACAGATTGACTCTGCTTTGAGTCTTTATCAGAGAAGCTTCTGTTTGAAGTGGGCAGTGGTTAATGCAGCGACTCATAACTCGTAAAAGTGCTGAGATAAGTGACAGTTAAGCACTGAGCTCTAAACAAAGAGCTCACCATCCCCTCAGGCTCATAGACCATAATCAAAGAGGCAGCAGAAAGAATGTAAGAGCCAGAGGATGGGGAAAACTATTGTGAAACACGATATCTGGACATGACATGCTTATTGCACACCCATACTCCTATCTGTTTGGATACCTCCATAAGATCTGCACAAGACCAGGCCTACCCATTTTTCATTATGGATGGTGGAGTAGATAAGGAGATAAGGTGGTAGGGCGTATGATCAAAGTACATTATACATGTGCATGGGATTTTGAAAGAATAAATATTAAGTAAAAAAAAAATATAAAGCACCAACAAAAATTGAGCCTAGCTTGGGGCTGTTTTTTATCTTCTTTGCAATGCTGCCTCTCTGGCAAAGTTCCTTTCGTATACTACCATAGCAAAGAAGGCCTGTTTCATGACATGGGTCATCATGGACTTAAAAAAAATACTCATTAATCTTTCCTATTCCTCTGCAGTTTTGAACCTAAGGTGTTACCAATGCAGGTACAAGGGTGTCTCTGGGCTTGTCTTATGATTGATCATAAGGGCAGTTCTTGTTTTTCCTCTCTGGTTGTTCATTCATTCCACAATTTATTGAATAGCTGTTTTGCTCTGAGGGTTCTAACAAGGCCTAAATTAAGATGTGGGTGTGTGAGTGTGTGTGTGTGCATGTTTATTTTTATGTCTTAAAATTAAAAACACAGGTTGGGTCAGCATCTTGATTCTACTACTTATAAAATCATAAGCTCTGGGGCTGTTTTAATATCCATGTACCTCAATTTTCTCATGTTAGGTAGGGAATATGGATACTATAGAACTCCTTTTTTTTTCCACGAATAGAACTGAAACAATATATGCAAAACATCTACCATAATACATGGTTTATGAAAGTGTTTAATATAGCTACAATTCTTGTTTTCAGAATGCTTATTGGAGAACATCAGTGTTGTTTGCCAACTAGACAGTGTGGTGAGGAGGAACAAGCCCAGGTTTTGTAATCCAGGAGACTTGTGTTAGAATCTCAGCCCAATCATGGTTTGAATTTGCACCAGTCACTGTTCTGGAGAGCTTTAGTTTCCCAGCATCCTTGTCTTGCAGGGTGCTTGGGGGTGCACCTGTAGGGATACAATACTGCAATGTCACATGCATCTAGGTGTGCTAGAGACATAGAATGAACAATGGTTCCTCTGGACACTGTAGGGCATATGAAGGTGAACAAAGGAGGGCATCCTCTACCTTGCCTTCTTAGAGATCTCATTGTGGAGATCAGACATGCTCACGTATAATGACTGATAACACTATTTGGTGACTGCCATGAAAGAGTTATAGCACTCTTTCCACAGGTGTGGAAATTTGCATGACGTAAGTAGTTTAAGCTGGGGGGGGGGGAGTGGTGTTTTTTTTTTTTTTTCTAAAAAGAGATTGTAATTTACAAGCCAATTTCTTTCATCTCTTTCTCCTGTCTGTTCCTTCTTCACTCCCAAACCCGAGGATACTCTATCAGGAAAAGCTTATGTAGATGTGCTCTGCTTCTGCTCCTGGTAGTCACAGCAGCTGAGTTAGGATTTAACTTCACAGCCCTTATTTTTCATTTGCTGCCTCAGATTCGATGCCCTGGCACCCGGAACCAGTGCAGAAAAGACTGACTTAACATTCAGAATCGATGAACAAACCCGAGAAACGTTTTACCTGAGGCAGGCTCAAGTGATGAGGGACTGAGCTCTGGTTCTTAGCGGGAGTTTAATACACTCTGCTGAGCTTTCTGTGGCCAACTGCCTTCCTCCACCTCATTACCACAAAAGATGCCTTAGAGGTATCAGGGCCTGGGCCTCCTCTCCAGGAAATGGTAGTGCCCAGGATCTCTGGGTATCATTATAATTTCCCTTTAATTGAGGCCTCTGGACTTACTGATTATTGTGCGAGCTCTGTTTTTTGTGTTTTGTTTTGTTTTGTTTTTTCATTTCCTTTCCACGTGTCTCTTCCAGGACTTGCCCTAAGAAACCAAAAGGCTTGTCTAAAAGATCTCAGAGCTAGCAGGGCTTTTCTATGCCTCATTATCTGTAGATTCCTGCTGCTAATTAATGAATTCTTGTACTCTGGAGCTTCCCTTAAATCCTGCTTCTTAACTGGGTGAGATTGATCAGCGCAGGTGCAGTGGTTGGGAGCTGCCCCGCCCCCGTTCGCATTCAGAAATGCCTAAGCTCTTTACTCTGGGTCCCGCTGCCTTTTCTTCTCCAGTTCTTCAACTGAGTGGTAGAAGCCTATGGTGGTTCTGACTGCTTCAGTTGCTTCCCCTCCCACCCCATATCAAAATCATTGTGAAGCGAGCAGCCATTTTAGATATCTTTGTACACGTACAGGTTCCTGTTCCTGACTGTTTCATGGCTGCACTGCAATGTAACAGGAAAATCCCCTTGAATCTCTTCAGTGAGGTTTGGGATTTGGGACTAAAAGATTTAGGCTAGGCCACTCAGGGGGGGCCTGGAGCTGGATAGGACGTTGGGGAGATAGGATGATTTTTCTTCTGTGTGTTAATGGTGAGAGAAATAGGGAACAGCATACAGAAAGAAGAGGGAGAGGAAAGGGGGGATGGGCTGTCTTAAAGGCATCAGGTGCCTTTCTTCCTCTGGGGTGGACTCTTCACTGGGTACCAGAGAAGTCCTCAAACCTTTTCCAATAAAATATTTTGGCTCAAAATAGAGTTGATTTCTGTTTCAGATAATCAAAAGCTCCTACTTAGTACAGTATTTTTATTGTTGTTGTTTCGTTTTGTTTTTAATTGACTTGTCAGGTTATGGTTTTGAATAGCTTACAAGGAGAAAAGTTAGGTGAATTAATGTACTCAAAGAGTCACCAATTAAACTCAAAAGAATTGAAAGAATTGAAAATAGGGCCTTGACTAGATATCTGTACACCCATGTTCCTACACTGTTATAACCAAAAGAGAGAAGTAATCCAAACACCCACTGTAAGTGCACGGGATCAACAAAATGTGGGATGAATATTTGATGGGATACTACACAGGTTTAAAAAGGGGCAACCCATTTCAGAAATTAGTGGAGGAGAGCAAGAAAGAGGCCTGAGAATGAGAGGCTCTCCCAGTACAAGTCTACATAATGAGTTCTGGGCCAGCCAGGGATTCAAGCAAAGAAATACATCAGCAATAGGATACATGAACTAGCGAGAGTAAGATCAAGCAGGCAGAAAGCAAAGGCTTCCTCCCTCCCTGTCCTTTTAGGTGGGCTGCCACCAGAAGGTGTGGTCCAGGTTAATGGTGGGTCTGCTCATATCAAATTACCAGATCAAGCAAATCCCTCATAGGCATACCCAGAGCTTGGGTTTTAATTGGCTACAGATGGAGTTAAATTGACAACCATGATAATCCATCTCAGCTACCAAAGATCAGAACTGGAACTGATTTTTGCCTCCCGATGATTTCTACCTATGAGAACAAAGGGACAAAGGGACCCAGTTATTGACTGGCAATGTTGAGTGGAGATGTGTGTGTGTGTGTGTGTGTGTGTGTGTGTGTGTGTGTGTGTGTACGCACAAGCGCTAAATGCCCAAAAGAATAGAAGAGTATTCCATGGGAGTCAGAAGGGCCAGAGGCAGAACACTAGCCTATTATGTACAAGGTTCTGAGTTAAATCCTCAGTACAGAAAAACACAGAACAAGAAAAGGAAAGAAAGAAGAAGAATAAAGAAAGCATCATGAGAGTCAGAAGAACTTGGGGGAAGGATGGTGAGACTGAAAGGGATTTAATAGAACAGAGGGCACTTGGCCTGAGAAGATAGGATTAGAAGCAGACTAAACAGCTAGTATATTATTGCACTTATGTATTTAATCATGTAATTATATAGTCACATAGCATGAACACAAATCTCTTCTTGACTGACTTGCAGCAGTGTCCACCTACTGTGCATTCAAACAATAGCTATCGACCCACTTCAGGGAGGTACGTGTTCTGCATGCTAGGAAGACAGCAATCAAATCTCTGTATTCATCACACTCAAATTCTAGAGGCTGCTTTTTGTAATTGTCAGGAACACAATGCCTCTGAAATAGTATGTGTGGTATGATCCTACCTTTAATGTGTGAATATATAGTCATACACATTATTAAAATGAGACTGCATGTGCATAGTTATATCCAAAGGGAAAATGAGACAACTACCCATCTACCCAATAATTTGGGGGAAGTAGATATAGCGGTGTCAGCAGCGATTAGATGACAGCAGTAGAATAAGCTTTACTTTGCCTTCTGAGTTTCTATACCGTGAGGGGCTGTGAACTTGAGCTTTCTTGTACCATTTAAAAGTTGTGTGTGATGTACACAGCCAAGCTACTGCACACTAAAAGTACCAAGTGCCCTCACCTGTTTTCTCTATTCCCGTCTCCTAAAATGGCTTTCACGTTTCTACCTCAAGGCCTCTTGATATTCCACAGTCCCGACACGTCTGCTGTCATCCCCTTGTTTGTGGTCCATAAATCCTTTATTTGATCAAATAATGTCTTCAGCTTGAGGGGAGTGCTTTTCCTAAATAACACTGTACCAGAAATCTGAGGCTTGGGGCTTTGAGAAGGCGCAGTATGTTGGAACTGCAAATGCTCACTGTTTCTGCTTTCTGTGTAGGCTGTTAAGAGTGTGGAAAATGTTCAAAGGAAGCTGTCTAGAAATTAGCTCACTGATTTTGTAATGGAAACAGAAGAACCACAGAGTTTAGAATCCCTTGCTGTGACTACCTTCATTACAAGAATGGTCCAGGCTTAAGTATTGTATCTTTCCCAGGCCCCAAAGAGCTACTGGCCATGATTTCCTAGTATGTTTTAGGCCTCAGAGTTTCAAGGAAAAGTTTGTTTGCCATGGCATTGCTTCTGTCAAACTCAGATGTATCTTTTCCACCAAGGTCTCATTTTGCCCACAGGACCTGCCTTACCTGGCATGGCTAGTCGGCAGTGGTTGGCTTTCCAAAGCTGTGTCTGCTGTCAAAAGCCAGGGTGTGGTGATTTTAACAGTCAGGGGTTTGAATGTGATTTTTTTTTTTTCAGTGACTTTCACTTATTTGCATTTCTGTTTCCTAGTCTAACCATTCCTGTGCTTTCCTCTCAATTTGATTTGGGAACGTTTTAATGGGAATTTTTTACTGCATGCATTTAATTGACAATCCCCCTCTTTTTTGTGCCCCAATAGGTAACTTGTAATTATGGATCCTGCTGTCGTTTTGAGTTAAAACAAAACCAATTTCCTTGCGACTTTTTTTTTTAAGAAGAAGGTTCAGTGGAAGTAGCTATAACTTGAAAAATGATTTACATAAATTGTGTACAAATGAAAATAAGACATTTAAATATTAAAATGAAAGCACATAGCTAAAATGATGGCAATAGGGAGAATCCTCAAGATAAATAAACAAAACAAAAACAAAAAAAAATTCAAAAACCTGATTCCTCATCAAAAATCCACTTACGTGATTGTTTTGTTTGTGACTTACAATCCCTTGAAGTTTTCTGTTGCTCTTAGGAATGAGTTCCAGTGCATGGGGTCAGCCTATATTCTGTTCCATGCCTCCTCTCCCACAACACTGAATTCCATTCTAGTTACAGGATAACCAATTTTCTTCATTTCCTTCGGTCCTTGGGCTGTCACACACGGAATTCTGCCTATTCCTCTCCATCTGTATAACTTGCAATTGTTTGTCAGGCTCCAGCTCCTAAGAAGCTTTCTCTGAGGAGCCTCCCAAAACCTTAGTTTAGGTCAAGATTCTCTGGGTTGTGTCATCATAAGCGTCATCTGTTGTGTTCATATTTCCTCTATTACCCTGCCAATGTGTTCAAGAGGAGAGACTGTATCTGCTGTCATTGCAGCCTAGTAACTGAGTGATACTTAGCATGTGCACAATAAATAGTTCTCTCCTTTGGAGATTATTTTTAAAAAATCTTGTGTTCTCTCTCTCTCTGTGTGGGGGAGGGGTGTTCACAAGAGGTCAGAAGAAGGTGTAAGACTTTTTAGAGCTGGAGTTAGAAGTGGTTGTGAGCACCCAATGTGGGTGCCTTGAACCAAAGTTGAGTCCTCTGCAAGAGTAACATGTATTTTTAACCATTAGCCATCTATTCAACACTAAATATTTCTTAACTGAATGGGTACATGGGAACATTTGCTGAGAAAAAGGAATCACAATCAGGTAACTTTGAGGCTCCATGCTGTCGGTAGGATGAGTACTTAGGTTATCCAATCAATACAGATGGCAAATGTTGAATACCAGAATGTGTCCATAACATTGCTCTTGATCTTCTCTTACACTGCTCATAACTGGTGGCTCCTGGACTCAGTGAGCATGAACAAAACATACAGAACTCTGAGCTAGAGAGGTCTCACTCATCGCTCTCCATTCTATAGCAAGGTGCAACTGCTTCAGAAATGTGTTGCTGTTGTCAAAACCATCTGCTAGACTCTCCAGTTAGAACAGATGAGCCCTTGGATTGCCTCTATAAGGGGGAAGTCAGAGGCAGACACTAAAGTGCATTCCTAGGAAGAAGAGAAAACAGTAGGAAGAAAACTCTGGTCTAGGAATCCAGATACCTGGGTTTGTCTCCCTTTTGTTACTACCTGGCAATTTTCACTCTGGACAAGTCACCTAGACTCCCGGGACCTTGGCATAATTTCTTAGTGGGGCTTCAGCTTTGAATTCTACAATGTTAATCTTAGTTGGTATGCGACTTTGAGATGGTGTAGTAATTACTGCTATGCGACCCAGAAGGTCCACATGAGATATCTCACTTCTCAGGGACTCACCTGAAGTTGCATATCGAATGAAGACAGCAAACATAATTTCATACCACCCACCTATTGACATTTGTGTATATACATAGGTAAGTAAATAAGAATGATGAGTTGGGGAGAATTAAATAAGAATCGCATATAGGGAACATGCTGCCTCTTCACGACGTGTCTGCTGTTATCCTTTCAATGAGCCCCAAGGGAATGTCCCCTCTCCTGCACATCCTGTTACAGTCACACAGCCCACTTTTTCTAATGGACACTTCATTTCAGAAAATCATCTGTAGTTCTGCCTCTCTCCATGTCTTCATGTATTTAAGCAATTAGCAATCAGATCTCATGTCATATTGCTGCATGTGCAAATCTGAAAATTAAAAATGCAAATTGTGGGGAATGAAAATAGATTTGAGATTTGTTTGCACTTCACCTGATCCTCATGAACAATTAAAACTTAGCAGTTTTATAATGATCTTTGAAGGTACTAAAGTAAATAATTATATTACCGATGTGAGAATTTAGTAAAAGAAAAGGAAAATTATCATTCTGAGCCTTAAAAAGACAGCCAAGTTTAGCTGTGATGTGACTAAAGACAACACTACGGGGTAGAAATTTAAATACGCATAACTTTCAAACCTTGGCTTTCTAATAGGTCTTATATTAGTGACTTCTTCAAGTTGTCCTGAAACACCCCAAGAAGGGAATTTAAAATGAACAGTTTGAACTTGAGAATTTGTTTGGGGTTAAAACTTCAGGCATTGCCAAATGATAGAAAATGAGAATATTTATTTTTATTCTGTTTACTGTCTGTGTGTGAACTTGAAGCTGCATCACTAGTTAAGAAGTTCATTTTCTTTTCTGTCACCATCTGCCTCCTCTGATTTAAGTAAGTCACTTTAAACCCTCCAGAGAGAATCGTTGATATGCATGGCATTATTATTTTATAGAAGGGTAACTAGAAATTTTAGTTTCTAGTGAAACTATACCATCAGGGATGACACTGTAATTTACAGCCTTATTGTAAATTAAATAGATTCTGAAAGTAGCTGTCCACATTTTATAGGAAAACAAATGATTCCATTTCTTTCTGTATTGGATCAGCTTCCTGTATTGAGATGGAATGTCTGTCCTGGAAAGGGCTTGATCACCTGAGCGGTGATAAGTTCCAGACCATGGGTGGAAGAATTCCTGAGGATGATGGTCAATGAAGTGTAGAAGAATCCTTTCTACGTGCTTAGTCAAAGCTGCCAGCATAATAGGACACATCCTGGAAATTTCCTCCCCCTCTTCCCAGAATGATGACAGTGGTAACATCTTAGAATTCTAAGTACCTTTCCCCAGAGAATTTAATTTCCCCCAGAGAAATCATAATTTCTTTTATCATAAAGTCCTGCTTTTGATTTGTCTCTATGACAATACAAAAATATGTACCACCTGTGGACTAGAGCATTTACACCATCTATGAAACTCAGATTGTTTGTTGCAAGGAATGTGGGAGTTTCCATGTTAATTAGAGAGAGGAATCTGACTTGGGTTTGAAAGCATTGCTAACACAGGTTAGGAAGCAGGCCTTGTTTGGAGACTGATCATTGTTGTTGTGGTCTGAATGACCTTGTTCCCCACCAATGAGTGTGTTGAACCCCTAATTCCCAAAGTGACCATCCTAGAAAAGATAGGGCTCTTGGAGAGTTAAGTCATGGAGGTATCATTCTTAAGATGGGCATAAGCCAATACCAAGCTGTTTTCATTACTATAGATCTATAGCAGAGCCTGAAGTCAGGGATGGTGATGCCTCCAGAAGTTCCTTTATTGTGCAGGGTTGTTTTGGCTATCCTGGATTTTTTTTTTTTTCATATAAAGTTGAGTATTATTTTTTCAAGTTCTGTAAAGAATTCTGCTGGGATTTTGATGGGGATTGCATTGAATCTGTAGATTGCTTTCAGTTAAGATTGCCATTTTTTACTATGTTGATCCTACCTATCCAAGAGCATCAGGAAAATGAAGACCAGTCTACCTCAAGATCCAGTAATTCCACTCTTAGGCATATACCCAAAGGATGCACATTCATACCACAAGGACATCTGTTCAACTATGTTCATAGCAGCATTATTTGTAATAGCCAGAACCTGAAAGCAACCTAGATGCCCTTCAACTGAAGAATGGATAAAGAAAATATGGTATATTTACACAATAGAGTACTGCTTGGTGGAAAAAAACAATGGAATCTTGAAATTCTCAGACAATGGATGGAACTAGAAGAAACCATTGAGCAAAGGATCACCAGCATACAATCCACAACCCCAGAGAAGCTAGGAAGCAAAGAGCACCCTAAGAGAGACATACATGGACCCCCAACAAGGGAAAAGGGACAAGATCTCCTGAGTAAATTGGGAGCATGGGAGGGGAGGGAGGGAGGAGGAAGAAGAGGGGAGAGGACAACATGAAGGACCAGGAAGGTTGAGTTTGGGGAAGAACAGAAAAGAAGAACAAGGAAAGAGATGCCTTAATAGAGGGAGCCATTATAGGTTTAAAGAGAAATCTGGTACTAGGGAAATCTCCAGGGACCACAAGGATGACCCCAACTAACAACCTAAACACTAGTGGAGAGGCTACCTTAAATGCCATTCCCCTATAATAAGATTAATAACTACCTTAAATGCCACCATAGAGCCTTCATCCACTAGCTGACAGAAGCAAAAACAGAGATTCACAGCTAGGCACTGAGCCGAACTCCTGGAATCCATTTGTAGAGAAGGAGGAGTGATGAGTGAAGGGTCAAGGCCATGCTGGGGAAACCCACAGAAACAGCTGACCTGAGCAAGTGGGAGCTCATGGACCCCAGTCTGACAGCTGGGGAACCAGCATACCACAGAACCAGCTCCCCTGAACATGGGTGTCAGTGAGGGGCTTGGGCAGTCTATGGGGCCTCTGGCAGTAGAACAAGTATTTATCCCTAGTGCATGAATGGGCTCATTCCCTATGGAAGAATACTCTCTCAGCCTAGATACACAGGGGAGGACTTAGGTCCTGCCCCAAATGATATAACAGACTTTGATGACCCCCCCCCCCCGTGGGAGGCCTCACACTCCCTGAGGACTGGATGAGGGAGGGAAGGGGAGTTGATGGGGGAATGGGAGGGTAGGAGGGAGGGGGAACTGGGATTGGTATGTAAAATAAGATTTTTTAAAATTTAAATAAAAATTAAATTTAAAAAAAAAGGACATAAACACATAAGGAAGTCACATAGCACACTTGTCCTTCTTACCATGTAGCACAGCAGGAAGGACCCCTTTCCACTAAACCTGCAGGTGCCCAGTCTCTGAGCTTGCTGTCCTCCAGAACCAAGGAAGAGATTTATTTATTTATTTATTTATTTATTTATTTATTTATTTATTTTGTATAGTAATGCTTGCCCAGTCTCTGTTCTTTTTTAATAGCAGCCAAAGCTGGCTAATGCAAGTTAAGAGTAGTTGGTCAAATTGAATTTTTTGGAACTTTGGGCTGAGCTGGAGGGAGCAGCAGAAGCCTGAGGAGAGATAAAGAAATAATCCATAACATGAAGGTTTGTTAAGCGTGGGAGGGGGTGGCACTGAGGGCTGATTGACAAGGCCACATAAGAAGGAGTGTGTACAGAGAGTTGTGAATAGTATGAAGGTCACACAAAAGGTTACTGTGGTTAGAAAGGTGAGGGCAGATAGTGAGGGGCCAACAGAAGTTAGGGTGCTGATTAGTAGTGAGTACACTTGACTGGCTACCAGAAGTACATCCCTGAGATGCTGTATGAAAATTGACTTGTCCCAAAGCATGCTTAGTAGTTGTGTCAAAGGAAGGGATGTCTGTCAAGGAAAGGGAATTTGGGTAACTCAAATTCCAGTTCTCTGAATTAGGTCTTTGGCAATTCCAGATTTATGTTTATGTAGATTTTCTTAGGATCACTGACAACTGAATGAAACAGTTGGAAGAAATATACTCAATTGTTTTAGTTTGGGGTGTGGCCGCAGTGAAGTACAGACTGTTCCCAGCTGAAGCAGGCCCTTGCCTTTACCTAATCCAACTCCTTGTCCTCCAAATGGGAACAACAAAGAGAACGTGTTCAAGAGTAAGCGGCCTCCTGGCTGTTAACTGAAGGGTACTGCTCACCCCAGAACTGACTGGACAGCAAGAGGTGGGAGCCTGTGGTCCTCCCTCCCACTCAAGGCTCTCTCTCTGCATGGTCTTTACACTGACTGGTGTGTTGTGTGAGGAGAGGCAAGCACACCACACAGCTCCGAAGACCTGTAATGGTGCATCGGCCCCGCAATTCCTCCTTCCTGAGACTTGCCTAGAAGAATTCATTGTAAGACTCGGAGACGGGAAATAAAAGAAGTAACTGTTATTGGCTCACCAATGGCCAGGGACTGTAGTAATTTATCTTACAGAAGGAGACAGATAATGCTAAGAGAAAAAAATGTATCTCCCAGAAAGCAATAAAGCTTTAAAAGCGAGTGTAGAAAAAACAAAACAAAACAAAAACACTACAGCCCAGTTTCTCTGCAGTTCTTCCAGAATTTGTCAAGAATGATACCTTATACTGATCCAAGTTTCATAGACCCCAGGAAACCACAAGTATGATGTGTTTGAAGATGCTGTATGTGGTCTCTAACAACTTATCACTTTGCTCTGACTTACTCTTCTCTGCATACCATCTAACTTTGCTTCTTGTCAATTTTCCTCAGCAATCCTATGTGTGCCTCTCATGTTCCAGAAATGAGCAATATAACTCCAGAGAATGCATCATGTGAGGACTCAGAGGGAGGATAGAGAGGGAGGAGTGAGGACTCAGATGGAGGACAGAGAGGGAGGAGAGTATGTGTCACTCTCAATCACTTCTTAATTCTCTGAAAGCACCATAACACCAATCCAGAAGTTATGGATCAGATTTTAATATCAGGGTTGGAAACTATTTTTAAGTAGTATCCTTGCACCACCTGTTTCTTCTTTTTAAATATAATATTTTGGGGGGAAATGTCATTCTTATATGCAATATATTTTGATAGTTTCCACCCCAAATTCCCATCAACTCTGCACATAACTTTTTACCACATCCTCATCCCAACTTCATGTCCTCTCTTAAAAACAAAACAAAACAAAACAAAACAAAAAAGAACACCCTAGCCCAGCACTTTTTTATTTTATTGTTATTTTAATGTTTTAACCCCCAGTTTCAGCTGGGAAGTGGTGACATATGCCTTTAATCCAAGCACTTGGGAGGCAGAGGCAGATGGATCTATGTGAGGCCAGCCTGATCTACAGAGTGGGTGAAAGGACATATCCCCCCACAGCCCACGGGCCCCTGGAAGACAGATCATAGTCTAGATCGCAGAGCAAGTCTTAACAAATATGAACAACTGAAATGATTTCTTAACTCTTATCAGATCACAATCAAATAAAACTAGAAATCAATAATAAGAGAAATCACAAAAGCTACACAAACAGTTGGAGTGTGAACAGTATGCTGCTGAATGGCTGGTTACACATCAGTGAAGAAACTGGGGGAGGGAATTACAAATTACAAATGAAAATGAATGTGCAACTTACCCAGACCTGTGAGACACATCTAAGGCAGGCCTAAGAGGAAAGTTTGTAACTGTGAATGCTTGTGTTAAAATGGCTCATGCCTTTTATCCCAGCACTTGGGAGGCAGAGGCAGGCAGATCTCTGTGAGTTCAAGGCCAGCCTGTTCTGTCTACAGAACTAGTTCCAGGGCAGGCTCCAAAGCAATACAGAGAAACCCTGTCTCAAAAATAAAATAAAATAAAATAAAATAAAATGTTAGTGATAGACCAAATAAATAACCCACTGTATGCCTCAAGGTCTGGTGGGGGAGACACACCAAAGTAGACAAAACACAAAGCAGTTGATAGTAACAAATAACAAAGACAGACCAAAGCACCACCGAAATCAGTGACTCCGTGAAATAAAAGCTATAAGAACAATACATAGATCAAAGCATTAGTTCTCTGAAAAAAATAAGCAAGGCTTACAAGTGCCTGCCCAATATAATCAAAACAAAGAGAGAAAGGCCAATTTGTAAAGTTTAATATGAAAAGGACGGTGTTACAACAGGTTCCCACAAAATTCAGAGGGTCACTGAGGAGTACTTTGGGAACTCATACTTTTAAAACCTGGAGAATAAAGACTAAATGGGTACATTCCACAATGCTTAAAACTTCCTTTAAGATTCTACCTGGTCCCAGTCAGAATGGCTGCGACTGAGAAAACCAAAAGGTGAGGAAAGAAATGTATACACTGTTGGCAGGGTATCAACCGGTCTGCCTCTCTAGAAATCAGTATGGAGGTCCTCCAAAGGCTACAGATGGAGGTAGCCTGTGACCCAGCTACACTGCTCCTGGCTTTATTATCTCTAAGGATTCTAAGTCAGCATCCCACAGAAGTGTGTGTGTGTGTGTGTGTGTGTGTGTGTGTGTGTGTGTGTGTGATAAAAAGATAAAAGGGACTATGAAGAAGAGTAAAGAAGGAGGGACAGGGGAGGATGAGACATGAAAGCAGAAGGTGGGACTAGGGAGGGGCAGAAGGGGACCAGGAAGGCAGGAGAGGTGCATGGGAGAGGCAGTAACAGGAATGTAGAATAGGAAGCGATATGAGTAAGAAAATGTGACAGTGAAACACATATTGCACGCTAACCAAAAACTTAATTAAACAAAATGAAAATAAGCCACGTATTCAGAATTAATTTATCAAGTTACAAGTCATGGTGGGAGTATATGTTTATTATTATGACAGTCCAATTACTTGTTGCAGCAGGCAGCAGAATTTCCAACATTAGATGTTTTACAATTGTGCAATCTTTCCCCAGTTGTGGTCGAGAGCTTATTTTAGCTATGAGCCACAGCCACCGATAACGCTGGAAGTGTGGGCAAGTGAGGCCCTGTCTGGGTCCCTCACTGCAGAGCAACAGAGCTTGCAAGCACATGAATTTATTGGGAGCACATGGGCAGCGGTGCCTCTTGGCTGAGAGCTGATGCTCAGCACTGACTCAGCATGACCCAGAACCAAAACACGCGCTTGTGACTTCCACTGTCCAAGCCCAGCGGATGTGAATCCCTATCTCTTTCCTTGTGTCCCTGAGTCAGAATGCTGCAAGCCATCTTCATCTGAACGCTGGGAAGATTTTGGGTGTTGATTACAGACAGATACTACTTTGAAGTGTTGGGAGTATTTGAACATTAAAAGTAGTGAGAAGATGCAAGACAATTTAATTAGCTTACCAAATTTTTCCTGTAAAGGATCTGGAATATGATAAACTATTACTGATCATTAATCATTTATCAATAGCACAAAAATGATTTTCTTTATTTTTAATTTAGTTTTTATGTGTATGCATGTTTTGTCTGCATGCATGTATGTATGTGTCTGTGTGTGTATGTCTATATGGTAACAAGGAGGCATTGAATGCCCTGGAACTGTAGTTACCAGTTGTGAGTCATCATGTGTGTGCTTGGAACTGAACTTGGGTCCTCTGCAAGAGCAGCAAGTGCTCTTAACTGCTAAACCATCTCTCCAGCCCTAAATGTTTATTTTATTGCTTCTCTTGTTTCAATTCGTTTTCCCTAAGGTACCTACAAAATTACTATAGTGCTTGTAATAGTTCAGCATAGCAGCTGAAGAATGCTTGAGGGTATTTTAATAATTCCTATTGTGTTTGTGTGCATGCAGAAGTAGTCATAACATGAATATAATGCCATGCAGCCTTAACCTCACCAGTGAGATAGATGGTGAGGCTTAGAGTTATAAATAGGCTAGAGTCAAAAATATTTGTCTATAAGATAATGAATTTATATGAAAGCAAATTGTTATAAATGATTCCAAAATCATTTCAACACTTTAATTTTTTATATTGATGTTATATGTATATGTACTTAACTTCAATATATAATTTTAATATCTCTGAAAAATAAGATTTCAGAAACATGAAGAATATTTTAGTCTTAAAGTTTAATAATTAATAAGATAAGTCTATATCCATATGCATTGAATGTTGTTTTAATATTTTTTAAGAATTTGTGACTGGTACAGATTGAAACCATGATAAATATAGAAAATAAGAAAAGTAGTCTGTGTGTGTATGTGTGTTGTGTACGTGTATTGTGAATGTGTATCTCTATGTTTTGTGTAGATGTGTCCATGTCTGTTTATGTGTGTATACACTCTTGTGTATGTGTATTTGTGTTTGTGCACGTTTTGTGTACATGTATCCGTGTGTATGTGTACGTATTTGTGTGTGTGTGTGTGTGTGTGTGTGTGTGTGTGTTGCTGGGGGCTGAGCCCAGGGCCTCCCACATGCAAAACAAGTGCTATACTTCTGAGCTGCATCTCTAACCATCATTTTACTATTTTGAGACAAGGTCACAGTAAGTTGCCCAGGCTACCTTTAAATTCACTGTGTAGTAAGCTGGCCTTGAACCTTTGATCCACTTGCCTTCACCTCCCAAATAAGTGAAATTCCAGCCCTACAGGCCTGGCAGTATCTCAGTTTTAAGGAGCTGAAGGGGAAAACATGATGTCATTATGAAGATGCAAATCTGTCAAAACAGGAATATTTGTCAAGGAGACAATTGCCCTGCTTTGTGACTGAACCTGAAACATTTCAAAGGAAGGACTTGGTTTTGGCTCACAGTTTCAGAGGCATCCATCTATGGTCAGCTCAGCCATTTCCAATGCCTTGCTAAAGCAGAGCATCATCATATAGTAGATCAGCTCGCCTCAAGACAGCTGGGAAAGAGAGGGAGAAGAAAGGAAGGAGGGAGGGAGAGAAAGACAGAAGACAAGATATGCTTTTTCTAGACATGACACAGTGTCTGGTTATGAACCTCCTCAGCCAAACCCCAACTTTCAGTAATGCTATGATGGTGTATCACGCTATGTACCCACTCGGGTCAGAGTACTCAGAAGCAAATCACTTGCCAGTGATTGGATTTACCAGACAGGGACCAAGCTGCTAACATATAAGCCTTTGGGTATGTATTTTATATACAAACTATAACTGTTTCTGTGTAACTGGTTCTTTTGTAACTGTGTGTTGTCATTCACATTGGGCCAAGTGGGGACTATAGAAAGACTGATTTTAGATTGTTAATTTCTTGGCCTGCTAATTATCCCTCTGTAAGAGGGCTTGCTTTTATGTACCAACCATGCTGTGGCAGGGAATGAAGGCAAGTAGGCTTGGCTTTGAGACAGAACTCTAGCCAACAAAAGACTTAGCCCCGAGCAGGGCCAAGGAGGCACACATCTATCCCTACACAGATGGCAGAGTCTGTAATGGGGCAGGGTTAGCATGGTGAGAGAAAAACAGTTATGATTCACCTGTCCTATTTCCTGCCCAAAGGCCTCAGGGCTATACCCACAACAAACTTGTGTGCTGCCTCTCCAGAGCTGCTTGTAGCCACTCCTAACACATTTCCTACACAAGCCCAGATTGACCCAAGTTCAGAGCTAGTGGAAAACATCATTGACTCCTGCTCAACAAGGTAGGAGACAAAAAGTAAGCGAGATATTTTTATCTGTCCCATGTGATTAAGAATAGTCATCACAGTGATGTTTTATAAACAGTTTAGTCATAAGCACCTGACTAAGTATGTCTCCTAGGGCAAAATTTATTGTCTGCCTATGATCAGTTTTGCTGTGTTACTTTGGCTGAACCAAGATTTATGTGGTGTTGTCTTCATGCCAATCTCAGAGCTAGGCATTACGCAAACTTTAGGAAGGAGACACTGGCTAGGAGTTTTTAATGGACTGCTTCAGCTGTGTGAGGAAATTGGGTCTGTGCAGAACAGCTACAGAAACAAATCAGAGAAGCGGACAAGGAGCCAGGGTCATTCATTTAGCTATCGGAGAGTGCATCTCTCTTACCTAAGCAATCATCCCAGTGAACCTCAAGTTGATTACTGCCTGTTCCACAGCGAAATGTTGATGTTGGGTAAAAATGAGCAAAGGACCCTGGACTATAGGAAGGATGAACTGTGCTGCGTGCTGCATTCTTTTCCCCTCCCCCAGCCTCTAGGCTTGTGATTGCAACCTCAGCTGTCCAGTACCAACACTAGGACAGCTCTTAACAATATTATTGCCCGAATTCACTCGAGCCCAGTAAGTGACATTGTCTTGGATACTGAACGCTGGCACATTCTAGTTGTTAAAGCTTTCCAGATGATTGCAATGTGTAGCCAGGGCTGTCATTTGCTAAGCTGGCTAGCAAGCTATTGGTTGCATGGTAATTGCTCAGCAAACATTCAATAAACTGAACTTGGAAACGAGTAATTTTCACAGGTGCCACTCCGAGAGAAAAACAGTGAGGAGAGAGCTGCTTCCTTACACTTGTTGAGCTGCAGAGAGAACGTTGGTCCAGCAGTGCAGCACCACTGCTGTGAAATGGTGTGTGTTTGGGGCAGGACAGAGGGCAGTTTTCATCTCTGTTGGGAAACAATGAGGCAGCAATGTGGCTAAGGCTTCCTTTTCCAGCTTTGAGACCAAGGTTGGGATGAAATCCCTGCCATGTTAAAGTTGTGCTGCATTATTGCCTTTTGCAGAACAAATAGCCTTGGCTCAGATTCTCTCATTTGTCTAAGATAGATGCAGCTTCCTCTGGTACCTGGGGGGAAAGCTTGGCTGACAGGCCCTGACAAAGGAATAAGAACAGCTGCTCTCAGTAGACTAAATGCACTCTAGGTCACTCAGTTCTTGTATTTTACATTTTTGTCAAAATATGGGTCTGGAGTTAAGGCTAAAATATAAATGAGTTAGATAAGCTGCCTTATCAAAAATATTTAGAGTGAATAAAAAAAACCAGATGGATAAATAGGTCAATGTCCAAATAATAACTTAACCCTTGTAGCTGTCCCATTGGCTCTCTAATGCCAAACTGATGCAAGGTGCAACCTAATACACATGTGGCAGGGTCACAGAAGATAACACCAAGGTTCCAGGGGAAAGGCAAGAAGGCTGGTGAGGGGTAGAGCTGGAGTTCTTGAAAAGAGACCCGGTGGGGAGGTGTCAATATGTAAAGTGGTGATGTCGAAATCCAAGTTGCAGTAGAGACTCCAGGGTGTCTCAGATGCCAGGAATGTGGACTGAGGAAAGCTGCAGGCCCTGAGTGGAGCTGGTCCTAGAGAGAGGCCACTTGTGACACAAATGGCTGATCTACTGGGTTACACTAATGCTGTGGAGCCAGATAATGCCACTGTGTTGGCCAGATACTGAATGAGGAACTAGGAGGTCTGGTGTTCGCCTCGCCAAGCTTCAGCCTTGCTTTGGCACAGTTCTTCTTTCCTGTTTTTCTCTTCCTTCTTTGGGAGTTTTTCTCTTCCTTCTTTGTCACTATAAATTGGAAGTATGTAACTTAACAAGGATTTCACAGGGGTTCACAGTGAAGAGCTGACATTAAAACTTTGGTCTCTTGATCAGTGTTAGGACTGTTGAGAATTTAGGACCCTTAAATTGGAACTGAATATATTTCCTCATGAGGAAGCCATGAGACTAAGAAAGCCATAGGTAGAATGTTATGGTTTGAGTGTGAAGTGTCTCCCATGGGCTCATGTGTCTGAATATTTGGTTCCAGCTGACAAGCCTGTTTGGGGAGGTTATGAAACCTTTAGGACATGGTGCACAACTGATAGATAGTGATGACCAGTAATGGTCCTTGGGGATTATAGTGATGCCCACTTCTGGCCCAAGGACTCTTCTTCCTGATCAATGCTGTGTGAGAAGCCACTGCTGCAAGTACTCACCATGGGATCTCCCACCGCTGCAAGTACTCCCCATGCAAACCCCACCACTGCAAGCTTCTACGACCACAAAGCAACCCAATCTAGTTGCCATACAGTTCCAGGCATGATTGTCTGAACCCCTTCAAATTATAAATCAAAGTAAATCCTATTTGTTGAAGAGATTTGGGAGGTCAGGATGGGTGGGAATTAGAAGACAGAGAGAGGGAGAGTGACTGTCTTTGTTAGGTGTGAGATTCCCCATAGCTATTGAGAATATCATTCCACAAAGTTCTAGTCACCATCAGGATTTCCATAGACTTGAGTTCCAGGTCATTGGGATTAATTGAGATCTGAGTTTACAGTAGGTGGTCCCACGTTATGGATCACAAAGCCAGCTCAGGATCCCTAAAATCCTTAAAATTTTGACATAAAATAGTCTGGATGCTAATATTTATTCCAAGAATGTGTCCTAGACCAGGGTAGAAAGATCCCATGGTTCAGGAGTCAGTAGAAATAGTCCTCCATTCTCTACCCTGCTCTGAAATGTTCAAATCACTGGCCCAACAACAGAGAAGTCCCTGAGCTACCTATTTGCTCCCCTGGTAGTAGCTGTGGGTTTCTTCATATGACATAAGCAAGGATTTCTTCTTGTTCACCACTTAATTCAGTATAGCACCTGCCATTCTCCACAGCCAATGAAGACTGTTTGTAGAGGGTGGGGGACTAGACATGTATTGAGTAGGTTCATGTTAGATATAAAAATAGAGTATTAGCAGTTGGCTTGGAAAAGCAGCTGGCACACTTGAGAATTAACTATAGCAGAAGGGCATCAGGAACATGATAACACCGGGATGGAGGAGCATAAGAAAGGACAGCAAGCATTGTATTAAAACAATATAACAGTACTGTGAAGGAAAGAGACTTCCCTTCAGAGCTTGAGAAAGAGCTTCATTATAAGGGGACAGCTTAAAGAGTGAAAGAGATGCAGGATGAGGTGGGGAGAAAAGAGGGGCCAGGTACTGGGATGGGCCATAGTTACTACAGGTTATAAAACCACAGCCCAGAACTTCTTAACTCTCTGTCCCAGGGAGGAAGCTGACGAGGACATGGCTTGATTTCTCCAGGCTGTGAAATACAGGCCTATAATTTATCCATTGGAATTTAGTGTCTTGGTCTGCTTTTTTGAAGATCAATTTGTTGTCCAATTCTTGAGCTGTGTATATCTTGGGAAAGCCATGAGCTGGTCTTAGCCTTGTAAGACCTAATCCTAATTTAATTTCTTTTCCTTCTCCCTCTGAGATGAGAGGAGGGAAGAAGCCAGAGGGTAGAAGACAGTAGCAAACCGTGCTTATTTCATGGCTATGTTTAAAGCTGTTGCCATCAGATTCCACTGGGAAAGAAACAGGTTCACTGTTAGCTACAGATGACTCTTGAGCAAGTTTATTAGAAAACTTTAGACTAGCTGGGTGGTGGAGGCTCACGCTTTTTATCCCAGCACTTCGCAGGCAGAGGCAGGTAGATTTCTGTGAGTTTGAGACCAGCTGGGTCTACCAAGAGAGTTACAGGACAGCCAGAACTATAAACAGGGAAACTGTCTCAAAACAAACAAACAAACAAACCCAAAAAACAAAAACCAAAACAAAACACATTTAGAACAAACTGAAACCTCTGTTCTGATAAAGGTTTCTTTACCTGAAAACCTTGACCTACTCCACTCTTCTCTCCCTGTGACTCATCACACCACCAAGTTCCTCATTCCTTGTTACAGCCAGGTATCTTCAGTTACATGCCTTCATTTCCATGGCGCGTCATTTCCTGTACCATTAGGCCTGCAGTCGAAACATCCAGTGCATGACCTTGCTTGTGGGAAATCGGAAATGGAAGTGCTCTGAGTCATACTTTTCAATGCTGTTTCTGACCACAAAATGGGGAAAATTCCTTTCCCAAGCTTCCAGGCAGAGTCTCCACACATCTTCAAATACACATCTTCAGCCAGTGTCATATTAGCATCCGGGAGCCCTGGGGAAGGCAAGACCCTGAAGGCCGTGGAGCAAAGTCATGATCCACTTGGGACTGGGAAGATACAGGGCAAAGGATTTTTAGCCCTAGATGACCCTAAATCCCAGCTCTGCTCATTCTGGGCTGGTGTGCTTGGGTAAAGTCTGTCTGCTCAGCAGGTTTACTCTCCTGGCCTGTAAACAGTCTCCACCAGCTGTTTTGAATTTTAGTTAAAGGTGTTAGCTTCTATATTATGGGCATACTTCTGCATCCCCTGGTATATTTTTCTGAAACTATGGCCCTGTGAGTGATTAGACACCATTATCATATGCACTTCTGAAACCACAGGGGCTAACTATAGTCTGCAACCAACTTTGCTTGCTGAGTCATTGGGAAGTCCAACTATTGTGTATGTGGAAGGGCTTGAAAACCAATGATTTAAAGATGACAACAGAGGAAGTTGACAAGCTCAGATTTCAGAGTCCGGCAGGACTGGCTATGTGACTTGTGGTGGAGAGCATGGTGAGATGCTTTCCTGAGCTTCGGCTAATCTTCTTTGGAAGAAGACAAAATCATGTTATGTCTTTCCTGGGTAAAGATAAATTATTTCCATGAAATTCTCAGTGTAGTAGCGGTATTTCAGCTGCACATACGTGGGCCACTCATGTCAGGAGCATGATTTTGAGGCAGGGTAAAAACACAAGGACCATTACCGTGACATGGAAGGCAGTTTGAGGTATGCCAGGGAAAGGAAAATAGCCCATTGTTTCTGGGCCTAGCTTGCCTGTCCAACTAATGGTGTCAGGAAACTAATGAAGTCAACATTATCTGCTAAGGAGCCCATGTTTGTCTAGAGACAACTTCAAGAATGATTCTGAATGCAACAAGTAAACTGTTGTTTGCAAGCTCCCCTGTCTCTCTGCTAAATCTAAACAATGTCCTTCATCAGTCCACTTTAAAAATTTATTAATTAAAGAAAATTCTTTAATTTTTAACTATTTTAAACTATACTTTGGGGTCAGTGTCAAAATAAAAGAGAGGCCTCTTAGCAACCTTTAGAGATGTAACTTGAGGGCCACTAAACTCTTTTGCATCCTTTGTAAAGAAGCCTAACTGTGACTCTCCCTGGAGAAACCCATCCTATGCTTGTGTGTGTCCATTTCTTTCCTGGTGTCTCTTTCTATTTACCGTGCTTAGATTTACACTAAAACATCTCTATCTAAATCTGCTGCTTAATGGCTAACCTTGAAATTCTTCTCTTCTTGACATCATGAGTCACAGTTTTGACTGAATAAAGAAAGGCCCCTAAAAAGAAAGGTACTCTTAGAATATTGCAAGGGATGCAGAGGCTACACCTCTCTCTGTGTCATGGCTGACAATTTTAAGGTATTGGTTACAAGGTAGAGTAAGCCTAGTTTCTTCACAGGCCTTTCTTGACACCTTCTAGTCACTTCTTATTCCTGTTTATGTGTAAAACTCACAGGGAACACTGATCACTACGTTGATTTAAAACACACACACACACACACACACACACACACACACACACACACACACTGCTTTTGCTCATCATTGGGCCCAGCATGCCCCAGCATGCCTTGAGAGCCACTTTCTGGTTCCACACTCTCAGCAGTTGAAGCCATCCCTGTGGTAATTGTTGGTGGGGAGCTCTGCTTTGCCCAGGCTTTCATTGTCTCAATTTGTCACTCTGCTTTTAGCTCACTTATGATTCACTTGGGGATGTGCACCAAGAAAAATACCAGTTGGGGCTCAGACTGTGTCTCTCAGCGTCAACTCTCCAGATGTTTCCAGTAACCCAGGAGTTTTGGGATAGCTGAATTCTTATCCACTTAGGTGAATCCTTAACTAGTCCTCACGATGTGGCTTCATTCAGACACAAACTGTGGCTTATACGAGTTAGGAGCAGGATACCTACCTGGGTGTCATGGCACTTGCCAAAACCTAGGCACTGGAAATAGGAAGTGCAGGTCAGGGGGTCAAGGATCAGGAATTCAAAGCCATCCTTAACTATCTGCTGAGTTTAAGCCAGTCTGCATTATAAGGAGATCATGTCTCAAAAACAAAGGAATGAACAGACAAAAAAAAAAAAAAAAAAAAAAAAGGAAAAGAAAGATCTCATGACTCATAACACACTGACTTTGGAATTTTTCAGATGCAAATGCACCTTCCTTCTTTCCTTTCTTCCTTCTTCATTTCTTTCTTAATAACAGCCTAATGAGTCTTTGCAAGCTAGTGTCAAAACCTAAGTTTCAGAACTGGAGAGGTGGTTCAATGGTTAAGAGTACTTACTGTTCTTCCAGAGGACTCTGGGTCAGTTCCCAGCACCAACACAGGAGTTCACAATTGTATGTATCTCCTCTTTTAGGGGATCAGATGACCTCTGCTGGCCTCTTGAGGCCTCTCCTGGCCTCATGCAAGACATATATATATATGTGTGTGTGTGTGTGTGTGTGTGTGTGTGTGTGTGTGTAATTTTAAAATGCCCAGTGTTCTTCAATGCATATGGAGAAAAGAAGGTGTGGCTCCATCTTTCAGGCCACTGCACTGCAGGTTTCAGATAGCCTTTTTCTAGTGGCTTCCAGGGTGTCTGCACGCCTCCCTTCTATCTCTTCTTCCCCAACTCATGGAGCAAAGGAAAAATCATAGAATCTGCAGAAAACTCCACAGACTCCAGGATGGAAACCCAGCTCTTGCCCTTGTTCCAAGCAATGGACAGCTATACAGATGAATGTTTTCATGGAGCATGGCAGCTGCCACCCCAGAGCACAAAACCCAGACGTTAGAGAGAAAACCAGACCATTGGAGAGCTCACCTACACATTAGAGAGAAAAACCCAGCATTGGAGAGCTCACCCTGACCTCTCCCTCTTTCCCTGAAGCAGATCATGAGATTCCTTCCATAAGAGCCCTCACTATGCCTCAGGAGAAGACACAGTCCTGTGTCTGAACTCAAAAGGAGACAGAGAATAATATCAGCATATAGTCCTTGCTAAGGCTCTGCCAAGGTATTGCCATAAAAGATTATGCCTCCTTTGTGCAAGAACTTATCTGTCCACCTGTCCTCTTCAACAGATTTACCTAGTAGAAAGACACACAACTGCCCTGTCTCTCTGGGTCTTCGTTTTCTGAAGGAGTTCATGTTACATTAAGCTTGCATTAATAAGTGTTCCTTCTTTTCTCCTGTTTTATTATATATAAGTTCCTCAACCATTGTGGTATGTGGAGACCTCCTTTCTTCTGTGCAGCAGCATCCTTGTGCCTATAGGCATCTATAAGCCACTCATTGGAACATTTTCCTCTGATCACCAAAATCATCCAATTATTAACTTAATTCAAGTGATTAAAAGCCAGGGTTCAAAATGTTTTGAATGTTTTCACTGTAAGGAAATTATCAATGTTTTAGAAGATGTATATGATTATATGATTTAAAGGTGATATAACATATGAACATAACAAGTATCACATGGTGCCCTATTGTTGATATTCTGGATTCTCCCTCTTCCCAGGTCCTGCACAACCTGGCCCTGTGCCTGACTCTTCTTCTCCTGCCCCATGATTTCTCCTCAGCACCTGCCTGTCACTCCATGCTAGCCCTCTCCTGGGCCTGTACCTTCTCCTTAGGGAACCTTTCCTGATTGCAGGGCCTCTCTAATCCTTGGGCTCTCTTCCCACGCTGGGATCACTCATCTCCAGGCTACCTTCCCTTGCCCTAGTATCCATCTTTGACAGGCCATAACTCCTCACTGATAGCTGTCAAAGGCTGTCAAAAGTTGCATGGCTATGTCATGCATACATTAGGAGTCTGCATAAGGGTTCTGCATGCAGACACAAGCATGGCTCCATTGTACATGTGTTAGGTGTCTGCATAAGGACTCTGCATGCAGAAACCATGTGGAACGGGGGCCTTGAGGAGCTGGGCCAATGGCAGCTCCATGACTCCAGTCTCACCAGCCCCAACTGCTGAGATTCATTCTAAACCATTCCTGTTTCCTCTATAAGCAAGTGCCTCCTGCCTGTCCTTTCTTCTCTCCATTTCTGCTTCTGATTGGCTAACACCTACCCTTCCCTTTGCTCCCTTTCCCAATAAACTTCACGTTGGTTTGGTGAGTTTGGTGGATTGTGTTTGATTGCCCGAAGCTGCAGCAAAGAACAACACCTATTACAACCTGTGTGATGAAGCATTACTCTAATTATTCTTTATCAATAAAAATTCATGAGTCAGATAATGGGGGAAGGGCTTGGAAGATCAGAGAGGCTACCAGTCATCCCTATCTGCTCTGTCTCTTCCTCCAAAAAAAGAGATCCCACCTTACTACTTCCTGTCCTATCTGTCCTCGGTCTTCTGAAACCTCTGTGTGATTAATTTTGGTCAGCTAGTGGCTAACTCTGCCCTCTGGCTCCAAGTAAGCTTTATTTATCAGAACATGATCAAAATGTCTCACAACAGTATAAATTAAACAAACAAATCTGCAGAAAAAAGTAAACACCATAGTAACCAGAAAGTGACATCATAATACAAATGTTGATGAATGCAATTCAGTCAATAGGAACATTAGATGCTTAGGCCAACTACTTTCACAATTAAACAAATGATTAAAAAGTAAATGTGCAGGCTATAAAAATAAAAGGGATATTAATAAACCAGAACACTTTCTGTCTAAGATGTAGAATTGTCATTTTTCAAAATTTTTTTGCATAAAGAATGCCTTGTTTGGACACCACTGGAAATTGAGCTTGTTCTGACTGTGTGTGTGTGTGTGTGTGTGTGTGTGTGTGTGTGTGTGTGTGTGCATGTGTCCGAATCTTCACGTTCTTTCCATGGCCACAGTTTGCCTCCCAGGCCTGCGGTTGCAGGCTGCTGTCTGTGGTTGGGCTGGTTGGTGAGCTGGCTCCAGCTTTGCTTCAGAGTTTCCGTTGGCCTCCAACGGCCAAGCCCCTTCAGTGTCCTCAGCTGCTTTGGCCTCAGACAGGCTCTGTGCTCAGCAAAGGCCTCTCAGTGATTTTGTTTTCAGTAAAAAATTTTAATAGTGAGATTTCTTTTTACCTTCAAAAACCAATTCCGTGGTGTTAGGCAGTTGGAGGCATCAGACTGACTCTATAGAGAAGACATTTCCTAAAAGTAAAATCTAGTCCTTGGGGTGAGGAGGCTGTAAACATGGAATACTGAGTCGCTTAGCCACACAAGAGTACTAGGAGCATGAGGGTTTTCTTTAAACCCAGGAAGATTTGAATTTGTTTGAAATGCATGCCACACAAACTCAATAAATAGTCAGACACAGGTAAGAATACAGAGGGAAAAGCAGCACATACACCAAATGAATGCATTGTCAGAGAGCCCTGGAACTTCAAAATTCTGTTGCTTTTGGTATGTGTGTGTGTGTGTGTGTATGTGTGTGTGTGTGTGTATGTGTGTGTGCGTGCGTGCGTGCGGCGTGTGTGTGTGTGTGTGTGTGTGTGTGTGTGTGTGTGTGTGTTCCTGTGTGCACAGACACCACAGGTCAATGTCAGGGTCTTTCTCTACTGCTTTCCACATGACAGGGCCTTTCCTTGAATCTTGCTCAGTCCTTGGCTACACTGACTTCCCAGTAAGCTCAGAGCATGGCTTGTCTCTCCTCTCCACCCCACTGCTAGCGCTGGATCACAGGCACATGTTACTACTCCCTGCCCTCTCCCCTTTTTTTCTTATGTGGCTGCTGGGGATCTGAACTCGGGGCCTCCTGCTTGTGCAGCAAGCATGTTACCTACTGAGCCATCTCCCTAGCACTGACAGTGATTTAAAAGAAAAAATTCTATTAGCATATATCATTTGTATGACATCATTGTGACATTTCCACCCAAGAACTTCAATCATATCCGCTCATCTTTTAACCTTCTTTGGCTCCCTCTCTGCCCCGAATAGCACCTCTGCCAACCATTATACATCCTTCTAGTCCCACATATGATAGAAACCATGTGGCATTTGTCTCTCTGAATCTGGTTTGCTTCACTTAATGTGAAGCTATTTAGCTCCATCTCTATTCCTGCAAATGACACAACTCCATTCTTGTGTGCAGCTGAATAATACTCTGCTGTGTTTATACGCCACATTCTCTTCTTTCAAAAGTATCTATTTATGTGGGTAGTAGTAGTATTAATAATATGCCTGTGGTGTGTGTGGGGTAAGTGAGCACACATATATGTGCATCCATGTGCATTCCATAGCCTGCACGTGGGGACTAGGGGACAGTTTTGGGGAGTTTGTTCTCATCTTCCACCATGAGATCCAGGGATGGAACTCAAAGCATCAGACTCACACAGCAAGTGCTCTTCATGGCTGAGCCCACCTCCCAGGCCCCCAGCTACATTTTCTATATCCACTCATCCACAGATGGCGTCAGCATGACTTTGTGACCTGATAGAAACAGTGTTGCACTGTTAATTTGCTTACAAACAGAATAAAATCACATGCCCCTTCCCTGTTCACAAGCATAGTGTGAGCAGCCCTCACTGTGCCTTAACAACCATAGAGAATGCAGTGGAGCCAACACCATGCTGACCACTGAATGCTGTGGTATTAGATTATGTGCGGAGATTTTTACTCTGCAAGGGGCTGCTGAGATGCCTGTATCCCATGACTCCCTGAGGAATTCTGGAGCCCACAGTGGAAGTCCTCACAGGTAGTAGATGATGCATTATATCAGTTTGCCTTCCTATCACCAACTAGGACATGCAATCCCTCACAAAGGCTGACTCACCCTTCCATAAACACATCTGCAACAAATGGTGAGCAATGAGGGTGAAGGCAGTATGAAGACCAAATTCTGAGGGCCATCGTGGTTTTCCTCACACAGCCCTTAAATGATTTAAAGTTACTTTATCACCATGTCACAGATGAAGAAACAATGACTCAGGGACCAACTTGCCTCTTTGATGGAACTCAGAGGTAGAGAGACTTCAAATCTATTCTAGAGCAGTGGTTCTCAACCTTCCTAACGCTGCAACTTTTAATATGATTCCTCATGTTGTGCTGACCCCAACCATACAATTATTTTCACTGCTACTTCATAGCTGTCATTTTTCTCTGTTGCAAATCTTAATGTAAATATCTGATATGTAGGATATATGATATGCAACTCCTGTGAAAGGGTTGTTCAATCTTCAAAGGCATGATGAACCACTACTCTAGTGGTTACACTAGGATGAATGTTTCAAAGGGTAAGACCGATCTTGGGGTTGGGAAACAGTAAATATGTCAAGGGTTATATTACAGAAAAGGTAAAATACTGTGTCTGATGCAATGCTTTGGTCTGACTTCATTATCATAGTTCATAGTGCAGGCCCAAGGCCCCTCTGGGAATTAAGCTAGACAAACCAGTGATGGTGCCTCATGGGAGTAAGCATGATGGGGGCAGATCTTTCTTTCTCAAGATCAGATTTTATTTGAAGAGTAAGTAACACCTCGAGCCAGAGTATGGATGGCACTGTATTAATTTATTGGGACCCACCAGCAATCATCTTTGCTTCTAATTTCTTCTAAATATTTGTTCTTTCTCAAGGCAAAGGACAGCATACAACTTTGTGCTAATTTACTCTAAACTCAGCAGATTCTAAAGCAGCTTGACATCTTTTTATAGTCCTCTGGGGGGTAACAAAACCATTACACTCATCTAATGTTGGTCTTTGTTGTAACATTTTGATAAATAAGGCCCTGCTCTGAAATAACTATGTTCTTTTGATATTCTTCACTTACTTCTTTTCCAACAGTGTCCCAAATAGTTGGCTACAAATATTTCTGTTAATGAGATAGCCTGGAAATAGTACCATTGTGATTCTAGGCAATATAGACAATTTCACTGTGTGTTTGAGCCCCACTTTTGCTGAAATAGTAAATCTCATAACAGCCTTGGGTGGCAAATATATGGGGAAGCTTTTTTTAAAATATAATTAAGTTACTTGAACATACCCACTGGCTATTTTAACATTGTAACTCTAACTTAGTCTTGGGTTACCTTAAGTAACCTTAAGAGTGACCTCGAAGGACTAATAAACTTAAAAACAAACAAACAAACAAAAAAAAAACAAAACAAAAACCACAGCCTCTCTGGTTTGAAGAAAACATGACCATGACAATATGATTAAATCCTCCCTCTGTGTCTCTGTAATTTGGTTACAAATGAGCCTGGATGTTCAGTGCCTAGAATGGACACTCATACTGTATTAACAAATTATTTCATGGAATGAAATTCTTACTCTTTTGTTCTAATGACATAATGGTGTTTTGGTGTTTCTTGAACAATTCATTTTGAACTATTAAACACCTGCTGAGTTTGTAAATTTTACTTATATTGTCTTCGGGAGTGGGCAAGCTGTTTTCTAAGACAGGGCTGTGCATATTTTCAGAGTAACATATATGATTAGACTAAGTGAATGAGAATGTTGGTTACCTCCTCACCAAAGTGCTTTGGAAGAGAATAGGTCTTGCAGATTGTTATTATTCCCAGTTTATCCAACTGTGCTTTCCTGGTAGAATCTAACTTACTTCTCTACCATCTGCAGTTCCTGAAGCTAATTCTGATACCAAAATGTTAAATCTCACTAAAGTTGAGTATGTATGTTACCCATTGGAAGTTATGCTGTGAGACTAACCATCAGGGAGAAACATATACCTTCATGGAGGACTGGCTATCACACAACCAGGCATTATGAGCAGAAGGAGCATGACGAACTGATATGCATCCATGCAATGTGGCCTGAAGATTACAGCATCCTCTAGGAACTGCTGGCAGCCTTGCACTTGCTTTAAGCATATGGAGAGAGACATTCTAGCACTCCTAGATTCTCACTTCCTTAAATCCTTCAGGATATTCAGATCAAGGGAACCTTGGGGAAATTCTGTGACTTCAGTCAATGTATCCATCTTATTTCCTTCTCTTATGTTAGTGTTATAGTTAAGGCTTCAAGTACTTTGTTGAATAGTTCTGAACTTAGTGGAACTGCTTTGAGATTTTTCTCTGTTTTAACATAATGTTGACTATAGGTCAACATTGTATATAGTCTTTGGCATTGAGATATGATCCTTCTCTTCCTAGTCCCTTTGACGATTTACCAAGAAGAGATATTGATTTTTGTCCAAGACCTTTTCAATATATACTTAGATGATGCTATGGTTTCTATGCTTGAGTCCATTCATGATCTTTACTGATTCATATGTTGAACATTTCCCATAATTTTTGGAACAAAGCTAACTGGATCATAATTACTGATCTTTTTTATATCACCTTGGATTTCATTTTAATGTGCTATAGTAAGACTTTTTGTGTCTCTCTTCGTTGGGGATATAGTCTGTAACTTTCTTGGTTATCTGTCTGATTTTTGATATCACACAATACTAGCTCCTTTTAAAAAAATTGGTAATGCTTCTTCATTTTCTATTTGATGAAATGATACTAAAAGGATTAGCGTCACATCTTTAAAGCTCTGGTAGAACTCTGTAGTAAATTTATCTGCACATGATGTTCTTAGTTAAAAGATTTCTTTACAGGCCAGGCAGTGGTAGCAGTGGTGCACACCTTTAGTCCCAGCACTCGGGAGGAAGAGGCAAGAGGATCTCTGTGAGTTTGAGGCCAGCCAGGTCTACAGGGTGAGTTCCATGACAGGCTCCAAAGCTACACAGAGAAAGTCTATCTCGAACACCCAGAAAAAAAAATATTATTATTCTTGAAATTTCATTGCTTACTATTTACTTCATTAATTTCAACATGTCACATGTATCTATTCATATTTTTTTATGATTTTCTAATTTAGAGGAATATAACATTTTAAGGTGTGATCTTATAATTTCTGAATTTCATTAGTTGTAATGGTTCTCTTTTCATCTATAATTTTAATCTTCTCTTTTTTTATTGGTTAGTTTTCCTAAGGGCATCTTGATTTTGTTTAGCTTTTCAAAGAACTCTTTCTTTCGTTGATATTTCAAAAGTTATTTGTATCTCATTAATTCCTACTTTGTTTTTTTAAAAGAGATTTTTATCAGTACATGAGTATCTACTGTGTCTGTGTGTTTGTTGCTCTCAGATAGATACCTAGAACTGGAGTTACAGACAGTTGTCAGCTGCCATGTGGGTCCTGGAAATTGAACTTGAATTCAGTAGAGTAGCCACTGTGCATTACCACTGAGCCATCTGTCCAGCCCTAAAGGCCCTGTTCTTAACTAATTCCTTTCATCTGCTGCCTCTGGGTTTGGTTTGCTTTTGCTTTCTCGAGGCTTTAAGTTATTTATTTGTGATCTCTCTGACTTCTGTTTTAATGTGGGAACTAATTGTAAACTTCCCTATAGGACAATTTCATTGTTTCCCATAGACGTGGCTATATTGTATTTCATGTTCACTTAATTCTAGGAATTTCTTCTTGATTTTGTCAATGACCCACTCATCATTCACTACTTTATACTTCGATCTCTTTGAGTTTGTATATTTTCTATAGTTTCTTTTGTTGTTTTATTATTATCAGATAGAATACAAGAAGTTATTTCAATTTTCCTATATTTGTTAAGACTTGCTGTATGACCTGACATATAATCTATTTTAGAGAAAACTCCATGTGCTGATGTGAAGAATTATGTTCTATACTATGTAGATAGAATGTTCTGTAGTTGTCAGTTAGGTCTTTTTGATCCATGGCATCATTTAAATCCAATGTTTCTCTGTGTATTTTTTATATGTTGGCCTCTGTTTGGGACAGTGGGATTTGAAGACACTCACTTTTATTGTAGTGGTATTGATCGGTGACTGCATCTAATAAAATTTGTATTATATAACTGGGTGAGCCTGTGTTCATTACACATATGCTTAGAATTATATCAGGTTGACCAACCTAGAACAAGCAGCAAGCACTCTTAACCCAGCCCCATGCTCAAGCTTACAATATTTCCAGCATTGATAAATACATATCATTTTAAACATGTGTTATAAGTTCCTGTATTGCTTAATAGGATTAAATTGTAGGAGTATTTAAATTGATAACAGATATTGCCATATTGGCCTGTATAGAACACACTCACATTTGACTATTGCAATGTACAGGGAGGCCCCACATCTTCACAAAATAGTGTTCTTAAATATTCTGGGATTTGCTAATACAGCTGCACTTTTAGTTTTGTCTGGTTTTCAGGTTTGTTATTTGTGTAAATGTGAGGCTGGATTCTGCTTTCCTGTGTTTAAGGCCACTTGACTAAACCCCTAGAAGGCATTTAAGCACCATGTTAATATAAGACAAATGTTGAGGTGAGCAAAAAGGTGAGGTACTCCACATTTAGAAACCTAAAGACTTTCAATAATTCCAAATGCCTCTTTTCCTTGAGTCCTGACAGAGTGAGCTGTAAGCTTTCTGTCCCTTAGTGGTTGCTGGAGTTCTGATGTTTCCCAGACCCATCCAGAGATTCTCGGGTGGGGAAGCACCCTGATATGTATGATTATGTAAATTCCCATGACGATATCTACCCTTTGCCAAGGAACCTCTCAGCAAGAAAAATGTCCCTCATTTGAGGTTGTCATCATTCTGCAACTCTATCTCTCTCTATCTCTTTCTCTCTCTCTTTCTATCTCTCTCTCTCCAGATCTGAAGTGAATGATTGATCTTTGGGTGTTCAGGGTACTTTTGCAGTCCTTTCCATTGTGCTTCTACTGTTTCCTTTACACACACACACACACACACACACACACATACACACACACACACACACACACACACACACACACACACACACACACACACACACACACACACACCCCTAATATTTTAGTTTATAGATTCCTGGGGTACATGGCAGTCTAGACTTTTATAGTGGCACTGTATAATAAACAACAGAGAATGGCAGCAAAATTCTGAAGGCAAGAAGAAACAAACTGGCATGGTTGAAGAGGCCCCTGTACTGAAACCAGAAAACCGGCCAGGCACTTAATCTGGCCAAGGGCTTGTTTGTTACTCAACGTGCAGAGAATGGGTGTCTTCATCTGAAACCAAACTGTCCTAAAAGTCGAGAGAAAGAACGGGCTCAATGCACATTTATAAACAAAGTCATGTTCATAGGTATTGGGGTGCTACGGATTATACAGATGTGGAGAAACAGCTACTTAGTCCACCCCAGTGAACAAGCTAAGAAATGGATCCACGTTCTTTCCCATTTCAAGTCCAATGTACTTTGAACTCTCCTGTGCTCTATACTGCTTAGCTGGTATTAAAGGCCACATCCTGGTGTCTGCTTATTTAAGGTTCATATGGTTCTCTGTGGTTGTACTCTGTGCCAGGGAACAGCCTGGGCACCTAGGAGAAACCACCAAATCTACTAAATTCTTCCTTTGCTTAAAAAGATATTATCCTACTTAATTTCTAAGTAGTAAGTTGCTACATGGTTGGAATTCGCTGAATCATCAAAGCCTACGGCTAGTATTTAGTGCTTGCTATTTAATGCATCTTAGGCTGGTTCTAATCACTCCCCATGCAGTATCTTATTTCATCCTAGGAGAGGGTGGCTGTTTTCACCTCTTGTTTACAGAAGAAAGTGAGATTTTGAGAGTCCAGTGAATTTATTTCAAGTCCCAGAAGTGGTGACTGGTATCACTGAAATTTGAACCCATGCAGTTTGACTCTTGAAGCTGTGCTTAGTGACAGTACCACTACACTCCTAGCACTGAGTGAACAAACCCCTGCCAGCCACCAAATCAGTACTCTGCTGCCAAGCAAGGCTTGTCTGGGAGCAGTAAGACTTAACAAACAAAAACGTGTTAATCACGGAATTGACTGTGAGTCTCTAATAGGAAGAGACTGGGCTTTTCCTTTATTTCATTTTTGGAGAAACTGTTGAAAGATATTTAGAACTGTTCGACTTCATAAGATTTTAGGAAAAAAATCCCATCAAGGCATTTCCTTCCTGTTACCCCCTGTTCTGGAGTTTCCTTGTGCATTCATTGCTCAGAATGGTTGCCTTGAATTTGTTAGCACATTATAATGCACATTTGCTCTTAAAAGTACGCATTTTTTCCCTCCCACTACAATGGCAAATTTTGTTTTAGCTATCTATTCATCACTGCAAAAACTAATTCCTTTCAACGGGGTAGCATAATAAAGGTTCACACAACAGCAAGGAAGGAAACCCAGTCAGCCCCATGATCCCTCCTCTCTGAAAATAGAATGATACATCGTGAATATGACCCTACATTCTAAACAAAACTTACTCTTTGGAATATATTAATTGGTTCATTTTAGAAGAATGGCTTAGTAACTGTGTTTTAACTACTTAAAATGATAATCACCAGTCTGCCTGTCTTTCATCTGCAGTTAAATGCTGCACTGAACTACAATTATTCACTGTAGTCTCTACTGTAATGAAATTCATTAATGATGGCATATTTAGAGCTTATATAGAAAAGGTCATCTTCTTTTGTATATTGTCCTCCTTTAATTAAGTTGGAGGTCTTTGAAAGCAATTTAAGCCTGAAAGTCTTGATGGATTTATCATTTTCCTCTTAGAATAAATGAAATGCCACTTGTATATAAAGGATAAAGTTCTTCAACTCCAGAGTGATCTTTGAAAGTCATGCATTTGAGAGGTTCTTGGAAAAGCATGTCTGAATTCAGCCTTGCAGCTTAATTGCATGAGGATGAACAAGATTAGGAAACAAAAACAAGGGTTATGGCAAGATGGGAAGATTGGCCCTCTTGCTCATTTGCTGAGTTACTTCCCCTCCTCTGTATTCAATACTAACAGGGTCACTAAGACAACAGGAGGCAGGATGCAATGGGTGGAGTTGCATTTGCAACTGGGAACCAGTGTGTTTAGACCTTTGAAAGCCATAACAGGGGCCATGCTAGCAGTTATATATACAGTTTTGTTTGATTATTTGGACTAACATTTGTACACAAAAGTGAACATTTATTGATGATTCTTGCTGAATATGTTATTTTGCAGACTCTCTATGAATTTGAAAGGAACAAATGTCTTGCATTTCATTTTCACATGTAGCAGACAGGCCAGAGTGAACTTAATGAACTTCCCAAACACTTGACAGTAAGGCTGCACTGAAGAGACTTGTTCAAGGTCAATGGGAGATGAAGGAAGTGGGTGTTAAAATATCCTATGCTAATTATCATTTGGCTATTCTTCTCTTCTTTGTTTGCATTTTTGTTGACAGTGTGTTTTTTTTTTTCTTTCCCTCTGAAGTAGAAGAAAGTGATTCTGAAAACCTTTTTCCAAATAAAGCAAGCTGCAAACAAATCTATTCCACTCTTCTTGATTTCAAGTAAGATAAATTGCTAGGCGTTCGTCTCTAAACACAGCTATTGCCACTGCTGTGTCTCACACAGACTATCAGTGACAGTCAGCTCACAGGAGGGAAAGTGAGGCAGCAATGAGACGATGGGGAAGCCTTATAGAGTCCTTCCTGTTACACTCCGGGAAGAATTACAAGGCCCGAATTGGTTTCAGTTCTCTTCCAGATCTGCAGCATGTCATAACTTTGTACCCACTGAGAATGCTTTTTCTGGGGAAAGACTCATTACTCATGGTGATTCTAAATGTTTTCCAGAGACTTTTCTACTGCCTCCATTTATTTCACCTTGCGGGTAGAAATTTTCATTCAAGGATGTTGATGAACCTAGAAAGCAACTACACCCCTGTACAATATGTGGATGTGTGTGTGTGTGTGTGAGTGTGTGTGTGTGTGTGTGTGTGTGTAAGAGAGAGAGAGTGAGAGAGAGAGCAAGAGCATGTACATGTGTGTATCTGCACACATAAATGAAACCAGTGAGAGATGGTCTCTCACTGAACCTGGAACTCAACCTGTCTCTGCTTACCCTGAACTGGAATCAGAGGTGCATGCTGGTATACCTGCTGTGTGTGAGTGTGCATGTGCATGTACGTGTGTGTGTGTGTGTGTGTGTGTGCACATACATGCATGTGAATACGTGTGTGTGTAAATGTACTAGGGACTGAATTCCTCATTCTTACATAGCAAGCACTTTACTGACATTTTCATTTCCCCAGTCCCACTACAAGGATTCTTAAAAAAATCCTAAATCTTAGCAGGGCCCTTTAGATCTTCACCATGACTGTTAGAAATTGAGGGAAACCACAGAAAGGCAATGGCACCAGCAAGTATTTAAGGTTAGAGAATATAGATTCCATATGGAGGACCAACAACTAAACTTTCAATAACTTCTCATCAAATGCAATAGAGGCCAGAGCATGATAAAATAAGTATTTGCATATCACATTTGGAAACAAACCTCTGGGGGAGTCTATAAGGACACTTCTAGAAAAATTTAACAAAAATTCATGGCACAATTCCATAGGCTAGGGACTGAATTAATGATAATAATAATAAAAAAAAGCAGTGTTCATATCTGTTTCCTGGCTATAGGTGCAGTGTAACCAAGATCCATCTTCTCTGCCATGGTAGACCATTTCCCTTCTTAAACGCTGAGCTCAAATAAACCCTTCCTTAAGTTGCTGCGGTTGGGCATTTTGACAAAACAGAAAGAAAAGTAGCTGATATGGAGTTCTTTCCTTTTGCCCCAACTATGTACATGTACACTTCCCAGACCCTCATATTTTAATAGTCACATTATTGTTTTATTAGTTCAATCATCAATATTTGCATATTATAAGTCTGATTGGTTTTTTTTTGAGTGTGTATGTCTTGAATTTGCCTTTTGAAAGGTGTTAAGATCTTCTTGTTCCCCTTTGCCTGATAGTTCTTAAAGCTATGCCTTTGTAGGAGTCTATTTCATGCATTGAGAATCTCGTGAGCTATTCAATCTGGAAGCTCACAGAGTTTTTCTTAAATCATTAATGTTTTTTCCTTTCATTTTCTTTATTGTCTATTTTTGCAACTTTATGTAGGTATTGCCTTTCTAGATTGCTTAATACAATGTTGTTTGGGTTTGTTTTGAGACAGGGCTGGCCTTGAAGTCACAGAGACATGCCTGCTTTTGCTTCCTCATTAATATGATGGTCTAAAATATAGTGTACAATTTAATATGTTTCTATATAAAAGTGAACATAAATACATAGTTATATTCTATATAATCATTGGTTCTGTTTTCTTTCAATTGCTTTTTCACTGCTTCCTAGGAGTTAGATTCAATACACCCTTCCAAGCTTTCTGTGGAGAGTTTCAATTCTGCCATGTTTTTAATCTCTGAGAGTTCTTTTGTTTCCTGAATGTTGCTTTTAAAGTAACATTCCAATCTTGTTTCTGGGAATTCATATCACTGTTCATCTCTTTAAGGACATTAATAACTTTATTTTGAAGTTTTCTCTCCCAACATAGTTTATTTTTCCTCCAACCTGTTTCATTTATTTATTTTCTCTGTAGTTTGCCTGGTTGATCTCTATCTTGCAAGTTAGAGTCCTTCATTGTCTGTCTTGGGTGTCTGATCGTGTTTATTTGTGGGAGGTTCTGAGTAAGTGCCAGGGCAGTCTTCTGGCTGAGTCATATGCTTAAGAAACCTAGGTATCAGGACGGTTGTGTTTTTATTCTTGGACCCATCAGAGTCCTCAGAGATGGCTTTTCTATTTTTCCAGTTCTTTTACCAGGAAAGACAGGTTCTGGATGAAACCCTTCTGAAAGCTGAGTGAGCAGCCAGGACTCAGAGTGACTCTTCAGTGCCAGTGTCTCCAGCATTATCTCCAGTGTCTCCAGTATCATCTCCAGCGTCTCCAGCATCATCCTCTTCCATAGGATCCTGTGGTGGACACATGTGTGTAACTCAGTCTGTGTCATCCAGCCCAGTGGATTTTGTCTTACTTTCTCTGGAAAGTAAATATCATTCCTTAGCTAGGGTTGAGAAACATCATCACCAGCAAGAGGTGAGCAAAAGACTAGGGCAGCAGTGTTTCTCTGGTTCTGATCCTCCCTGATTCAAGCCATGCTTTTCATTCCCGTGCACAGCTCTGCCTGATGTTGCCACTCTCTGCATTCTTTATGATCCTTCAACAAAAAGTGAGACAGCTTCAAGTTTGACTTTCTTCAACTTGCTTGATCACTTTTTCTTGATCATGTTTCTTTTGGGGGGTTTCTAAGATTTTTATTTTTGTCTCCTTCTTTATTCTCCATTCATAAATTAAAAAAGAATTATTCATCTAGAACTTTTTGTTTTGTTTTTCAACACAAGGTTTCTCTGTGTAATAGCCCTGTCTGTCCTGGAACTTCTTTTGTAGACAAGACTGGCTGTGAGCTCACAGAGATCTGCCTGTCTCTGCTTCCCAAGTTCTGGGTCCAAAAGCATGTGCTACCACATGCTTGGCCCAGAACTTTAACCTAGAAGTCAAATCTCACAGACCTCACCCTTAGGGCAGACACATCTTAAGACTAAGGGAACTGATTTCTAGTGGGTCTAAAGGATGTTTTTCCAAGGTTCAAGAGAAAAATTGTCCTTGAAGGAAGGAATATAACAACAAAACTATCAGTAGGCACAGGAGCCTGGTGAAGACAGTGTGATCCGCAACTCTAGTGGAACTCTCCCTGTCAGTGTGAACACATCTGTAGTGGAGCTCTCTTCCCCTTCTAGAAAATTCTGATGATGCTTAGTATGGACACATCAGAAACGTAGAAGGCAGCCATGATAAAATGTGTAGACACAGCTAGAAGCCATTCCAGACCCATTGCCTTGCTCTTCAGTGAAGCTAACAGGTGAGGAGCCAGTGTCCCTCCCTATCTCCCGTGAGAATCATTCTAAATCATGAAGAGAGATATTTGGATATCTAATTTGAACCTGTTGTAAGTGACGAAATAAATACGACATCCACTAACAAAATAAAAAGTTATGTGTACATAAAATTATAAGTGTGTAATTTACATTTAATTTTTAAAAAATAAACTTTTGGGATCTGGGTAGGAATTTATAGGGGATTCTAGCTGTTTAATAATCAAGATAGCTAGCCTAAAATTCCCCTCTGTTCTCATCTCCCTGCTCTCTCTCTCAGAAAGCATTTTTATTGCCCATCCCTCGAGCTGTAATGAAGACTCAAGGTAATTCCCTTCAGCCTCTAGAAATATAACTTTGTAAGATGCTGATTCATAAATGCAATTCCATTTTGCTTTAAACACTCCACATCATCAAAAAAGATTTTCATTTTAATCCTAGAGCCATTTTCCACATGACCATTTTTAATGTCCTAAGTGTTAGTTCCTAGAATGGCATCCACGAGATAGCTGAGACCATTCATCTTTTCTGACATAACATCAAAGCTGCAGATTATTAATTGCCCAATTTGCACACATGCATTTTAATTTCTGTGCCCCCTAATTCCAAAGGCAGGATTCCATATGAAAGCCTACTTTAATAGATAAGCTGTCACATAAATTTTAAGTATAAGCCTGGACCTGTGAAAAGCTTGCACTGTGAGAAAGCAATAGCAACTGTTTATATAGTACTTGAGCATTGTGTCCAGTGCAATTTGAAGAACTTGGGCAATACGATTCAAACTAGCACTCACAACTGCCTTGTGAGATGGTAGTTACTGTTTCCATTTTAAATATGAAGAAAACAAGGGACCAATTTAATATCTTCTAGGTTCACAGACAGTAAGTGCCAGGCTACAAGTTGAAACCAGTCCACCTGACTCCTGAGTCAATGACTTCTCTCCTACCCCCGGAAAAACATAGTCCTGTTCTTTAAATAGCTTTTTATTTCTCTCCTATGAATAATACTATTACTTAACTTTGTTGATGATGTAAACATTAAGCTGTTGTGTTCTTGTCTTAGCCACTGTTCTGTTGCAGTGAAGAGACACAAGGCAGCTTATAAAAGAAAGCACTTAACTGGGGGCTTGCTTACAGTTTCAGAGGATGAGCCTGGGCATCGTGGTGGGGATGCCCAGCAGCAGACATGGTGTTAGAGCAGTAGCTGAGAGTCTACAACTGATACACAAGCCCGAGGCAGAGAGCATTAATTGGAAATGGTGTGGACTTTTTGAAAACTAAAAACCAACCCCAGTGACATACCTCCACCAACAAGGCCATACTTCTCAACATGCTTCCCAAACAGTACTACCAAGGAACCAAGATTCAAACATATGACCCATGGTGGTGGGGGGCGGGTGTCCATTTTCAAACTACTACAATTCTTAACCCAAATCAGCAGAATTATATAATACTTGGTTCTATCCCAGGAAATTTGATTTAATTGATCTGGTAAAGGCAAACTTAAAAAAAATTCTCATTTATTATTTCTCAGTGCTGAGACTCAAACACGGGACCTTTAAAATGCTGGGCAAACATTCCGCTGCCTAATTATACTTCCAACTACAACCTTTGTATTAAAAAGAACCCCCCCCCCAGATGGTTCCAGGGTAAAGCTAAAATCATAATTCACTGTCCTTGATCACTGAGGTCTCTTGTAATCCTGGAGGTTAAGTTTCTTCCTACTGGTGACCTTGGGTCACAAATCTGCAAGAACCAGTGTCATTCAACATTACGAAAATGGTCTGGACTCTTTGCACTGAGAGTTGGTATTAGTGATTGTACTGTGGCTTAGCTGCTCAGTGGCGCTGTGTCTGCAACATATATGTGCACGCACATGCACACCACCACCACTCCCAAGTCAAATTCCAGGGTCCTCTGCTTTTTCCTTGAGCCTGAGAGCTGATATAAACCTTAGCTCCCAAGTGTTTAAGAGGACATTCTAGCATGGAGGTGCCTTTGAAGCTGCTCATGATGGCTTCACAGCAGCATTGCTGCCCTTTTCCACAGCTGGCAGCTTGAAGTGCCAACAAGGTCACTATCTTCCTGCTCTCCTCTAACCTCAACACAAGCTAAGCTGCAGAGGGCCCAGAGTACCACACGGCTTTCAGGGAAGAGATTTGTCCAGGTTTTCTAATGGCTCAGCTTTTCTTCTCAACCCAGACTGGAGTCCATGGAGCTGATCTGGGACAGACTAAGGCAGCAGGCACCAGGCTGTGTCATAATCTGTTTCCCTCCATACACAAGCCTAGGCTTCTACTGGTCAAGTTCTCCTCTACCCTGCCACCCCCTTCTCCTGCCTCTCATGACTGTGAACTTGTAGCCTCTCCCCTCTGGTTTGTGAAATATTCTGCTCTCATCACCAAAAGGTCTCTTTACAACCAGTTCAAATTTTTGCTTCTCTTTGTGTTCTGTGAACCCAGGGCACATCTGGGAAGCTGATTCATCTCCACAGCTGTCTCTCTGGAGCCAGAATCTCAGCTCAATTCTCTTTCTACTAACTGATGAAATGCAGCTTAGGCAAAAAGCCAGACTGGGTGTCTACAAGAATATGCCATTCCTTAGTCTTCCCTCAGCATGCATTTACTGAGCACAGAGAGAAAGTGGGCTGGCTTGCTCTTAAAACCTCAGCTTCTATTGTAAACACCAGCGACATAAACAAGGTGATTACACTACAGAATGCTGTGGTGTGACTGTGCCATAACCCACCCCCAGCTGCCCACACATACAGGACACCCTGCCAGGTTCCAGTGTTAAATTATCACCTTAAGGTAATGGTATTAGGAAGTAGAGATAAGTGGGTTGTGGAAACAGAGCCCTTGTGGATGGAATTAAAATTCTTATGAAATGTCTCCAGAGAGACCCTTTATCTCTTATGACGTGTGAGGACATGCCTGTGATGTTTTGTTACAGCAGCCTGGGAAGACACGGTTTAAGGAGATAGAAGCAGGAACATTTGTACTGGGTCTTGAGAAATGAACCAGGATGTTAGCTAGGATGTTAAAAATATTGCACCCTGGGTGGCTTGACCATATATTGCCTATCAGTACTAGAAGCTGGCAGTCTGAGATGAAGCATTAGTGGTGTTGATTCCCTGAGGGCCATTAGGAAGGTTCTGCTGCTCCCAGCTCTGGGGGGGGGCGGGGGTGCTGGCAGTCTTCAGCATTCCTTGGCCTATGGAACCATCACCATGATCTTTACCTTCACCTTCATTCTCTCTGTGTGTATTTGTGGCCAAATCTCTTTTTTTTTTTTTTTTTTTTTTTTTTTGTGCGTAAAGACAACACGCATTTGGATTGAGATGTCTACCTGGCTTCATTGGGATTAGTTACCCCACTTCCAAATAAGGTCACATTGATATGTTGGGAGTCAAGTTTTTGACATGTGAATCAGATGTATGGGCAGCAACACAATTCAGCCCACAATCCAATCGCAGAAGGGTAGGAATTTGAATTCTGAGCGGCGAGGAGTGTACAAGAACTCAGGAGAGTAGAATGCAAAAGGACACATGACCGGTGTGGAAATGATTAGTGGACAGGTGGAGCAGACAGACATGAGGAAAGGAAGTAGGCTCGAATCGAATCTGAAGCTCTCGGCATAAACATCTTTAGGGCAGAGTGAAGCTGGCCTTACTGGCATTTACTGAATGTAATCATAGAGAAATGATTTTGGAAGTATAAGAAGGTGACATGTCAAAGTTCACGTTCAGGCCTGTCTGGGGTTAGAGGATGGCTTGGAGGTAGTTGGTGAGCTCACTCTGTGTCATTGAGGAAGTCGTTCAACTCATGGAGCTGAGTGTCTGCCTCTATAAATTGACTGTGGGATTGCCTGGCCTGATACACACTGTTAGCCAGGAGTTTAACTTAAACAAACAAAAATGGTTTTGTTCAAGTCATAATGAAAGATGTTGTCTAGTGCCAAGCTGGAATTTGGAGTAAATTGATGCAGCAAAGATGAGTGACAGGGGTAGAACATCTGTTAAGGACTAGTTTCCTTCAAATGTTCCCTCTAAGAGAAATGCCTATTGCATGGGCTATATAGGTTTTGTAATCAGAAGAGATTTGTAAGAAGTGACTGGCCTGGGCCTTGTCCCTTGGAGTGATGATTCAGATCTGTGGCAGGCACATGATTGCCCTAGGGGGTGAGAGACAGCTGGTGCTGGGCAGTAACCAAGAGACACTGCAGGCCCCAGGGCAGAGCCCATAGAGGACACCTCCTGCTGGAATGCAACAAAGGTCACTGGCAGGACATACCAAGAGCCTGGAATTGTTTTCAGTTCATTTTCAACCTGATGGTGAGTGGGAGCTTGTTGGGTTTATATGTTTAGAGACAGATACATAGAAAAACAAGGCAGAGCTAAACATTGCAAATACAATCTTTTTCTTACTTCTGAAGAAAATTAAATGCACTTGTAAAAGTCATATAAAGATAATGCTTGCAATGTTACTGGTGGAGGGGTGCTGCTGGAGAGATGGCTCAGTAGTTAAGAGCATGCAATGTTCTTGTAGAAGACTCAAGTTGAATTTCCAACACCCACATCCGGCAACTCACATCTGCCTATAACTCCAGCTCCAAAGCATGTGACATGCCTCTTACAATCTTTCTGCCTCCTCATCTGCAGGGTTTCTTCTACTCTACTTCCTGAGGGAAAGAGTGTGATGGAAATATCTCATTTAGGAGTGTATCCCAAGGTCTCTCACTTTCTGAACTTTTTTTCAGTTGTGAATCACTGTGTTAGTTCCCATCTGCTTCAGAATGATTATGACTAAGTGAAACACTGATCTATGAGTATAGCAGAATGTCATCAGGAGTCATTTAAATGCTGTTCCATTAGCAACACAATAGTATTTGGTCTTTCCCTAGACCCACAGCCTGATTATCTAGTCTTGGGATCTTGGCCACTCAAGTTGTATCAGTCATAGGTTCCATCTAACGGAATAGGCCTTGAATTCAATCAGCTAGTGGTTGGTTACTCCCACAATTTTTGTGCCACTGTTGTAGCAGTGCACCATGCATGTAGGTCATCATTGTAGATTAAAGGATTTGTAGCTGGGTTGGTGATTATCATTATCCTATGGTAGCTTACCAAATACTTTCCAGTTCTGTGAACACTAGTCAGTAGAAGAGAAGATTCTAATTAGGCCATACTTTTGCTTCTCTGTGTTCAATGAGACATGTAAGAGCTGACTTCAGCAACTGGGCCTTGCCATCAGTTTCTGAAAAGCAATCAATAGCCTTGGCAATAGCCCAACTTGTTTGGGGATTTTCATGGGGACCCATTTTTTTTCCAACAACTTAATTATATTTAAGCCATTTCTGACACTGGAGGCTTCAGTTGATAGCAAACGATGTGACTCTTTGAATGATGTAGTGTATAAACTGACCACATGACGACTCCATGGTATGGCCATGGGGATGGTTTCTGTTGTAGATATGAGGGAGAAAACAGGTAGAAGCATTTGGAAGAGTTCAGAGCAGAGAAAGAAAGCAGTAAACTGAACATGGCCAGCAAACTAAATCTGCCTATGAGGGAAAGAGAAATAGAGAACAGAGAAGAGAGAGGTGGAGAAAGAGAGAGATGGGGGTGGCACGGGGAGAAAGAAGACAAAGAAATTATCAAGACAGTGCATAGCTAAAATAGCAGGGTTATAAGGGGAAATGGGAAGCTTGGGGCAGGAAAGCCTATGAGCTGGAGAGGTTGAGGGTAGGGGAAGAGGGGAGAAGAGCTACGATGCTAGCATAGACTCTGGAATGTATAACAGGTACTTATGATACTGAAGGCCAGCATGCACTTTGATGTGCTAATAGGCACCAATGATAGTCATTTGCCCCTTCTTCCAGTGGTAAGGGAAACAGCTCCTTTGGTAGAGGGAACCAGCTTCATGGGTTCCTTAAAAAATGCTAGCTTTTGTCTAAGCGTCAGAATTTGGGAAATTCTTTCTTCCTGCTGCCTACAGATCCAGATGTAGAACTCTCAACTCCATCTCCATCCAGCAACGTGTCTGCCTGCATACCTCCATGCTTCCCACCATGAAAACAGACTAAACCTCTGAAACTGTAAGCAAGCTCCAATTGAACACTTTCCATTATAAGAAACCACGTGGTCATGGTTTCTCTTCACAGCAATAGAGCATTGCCTAAGATGCCTTGATTATTCTGTATGACTTTCTACTATCTCACCAATTCATTCTCTTCAAATTAATTTCTCATTGGCTATTTCTCTATCTCCAAGTCAGAGAGGCTATGTCTTGTTCACCTGAATTTCTAGCCTCAAGCAGGATGTCTGGTTCATAGCACACACTCAGGAAACTTTTGCTGAATTTACATTCCCATGGTATTGCACAAGAATGAAAGGAAGGGAGAGCTACCTACAGAAGAGAATGTGGATGCTATAGACAGCATCTATACTGGGGCAGCACAGTGCATAAAGGGGGTACAACTGCAAACCCTGTCCTGCATTCTTCCCCCCCCCCCGCCAAGTAGACTCCTTTCAGAGCCTTTTCCAACTATGGGAGAAGACAGCAAACAGTGACAGGAACTCCTGCAAGGAGCATCAATGTTTCACCTGTCTCTCTTAAAAAGCCTGAATTTGGAAATCTCTAGGCTAAAAGTGATGCTAGAAAAAAAGCACAGAACCTGATAAGTAACAGTGGGGTTGGCTCAAGCCCAATGAGAGGCCAATATAGTATGTGTTCTGACACAGAGAACAGGTCGGTCATTTCTCCAGCGTGTGATGCAGGAAGCCACTGTTAAAAAAAAAAAAAAAAGCAGGCCTGAGAAGGTGCTGTAGTGCACAACCATCAGAGTCAGACATCTGGGATCAAATCCTGGTGACTTATTGGCTAGAAGTGTAAACTTCAGCAAGTCAGTGGACCACTCTTGGCCTGTGTCGTTGTTTATAAAATGGATATAATAACAACATCCACTTCACAGAGATATTGCATGAATTAGATGAGAGAAAGAATACTAAATGTCTGGCAAACATTCGTGTCCACACACACACACACACACACACACACACACACACACACACACACACACACAGTATGTCATCAGAACAAATGACTGAAGCATTTGCAGTTTTAGAGCCAGAAGTTCAACATCAAGAGATCTGTAAAGCTTGCTCCTTCAGGGTTCTGGGGCTGGAAATCTATTTTTCACCCCTTCCAGCTTGAAAGCTCCATACATTCCTGGAGTTACATCAGTCCAATTCCTCTTCCACATTTCTGCGATTTGCTGCACGTGTCTGCCTCTTATAACACTTATTTACCATTGACTCAGACCCATGTGGTCATCCAAGGTGATCTCATCTCAACATCCCTAACTTGATTACTTAAGCATATAGTCTCTCTTTCCAAATAAGGTCACATTATTCATGAGCTTAAGAGTATATGCATAACTCATTGGAGAGGCTACTTTTAACTTAACATAGTTCCTAAATCTGTATGCCTTTTTCAGCCAGAAATTTACAGGCATTATTGATCCTTTGGCTAAACTAAGCCTTAGGAGACAGAGTTCTGGGTCCCTGAACCCTAGTCCTCTTTTCTAAATGATAAGACAGCACTACCGCCATGTGGGCTTCATGTATAGTGACCAAAGGACAAGGGCTGAGGCACACAACTGCTAGAGTCTCTGTTTTTTTCCTCAACCCTCTACCTGCCTTCTACAATACCTCTTTCTCCTATACAAAGGTCTATAATGGGCATGATGCATTCCTCGTGCCCTCCAAGAAAGGATCTTCCATCTCAGCCATCGGAATATTGCCATCAAACAGTTTCCAGCTATCCACTTCTTCTGGTCACCCTCAGCACTAGGAACCCCATTGCTCATGATCACTCTTGCCTCAAGAAAGGCCAAGCCCAGTGACTTACAGGGATAGGATTGACTCCACGATAGACTGAATCACTCTATCCAGTCTATCATGGGGTCAATCAGATATGCTATTTTACCCTGAGTTTCTTTGAGTAGAACATGGTTTGTGAGACTTAAATTTTACTTCTTTCTTAGCCCTTCTCCTTCCTTCCATGGGCATTGATCCCAGGGCAGCTCCCAGTAAACTTCCTGCACAGTGAGCCAACCTATACCAGTGGCTGAGGAACTATGCAATTATACACTGGGTTGGAATTTTACTCCACTGAGTTTATGCAAATGTCTAATGATCCCATTTTCCTAAAATGACCATAGTTGGCATGACCTTAAGGTTTTAAAACATGTTTTTAACTATTTTGGCTATCTGCCTAAGGTTTGGAAATTTTTTAACATCCTTACAACTTGGAACAGTAAGGAATCTAAGGAAATTCTAAATATTTCAGATGTTCTATAGGTACTGTTCCCACCAGTGGTTTGAAAGTGGCTGGTGAAGCTGAAAACAGTATCCTGAAGCTCAAACGCATTCATATCTGTCTCTTAATGTTTTCACCCATGAGAAAGTATCATCCATGTACAAGAAGCCAACTTGGAAAATAGATGAAGGAGGCTCCTGTGCTGGCTGGGTTTGAGTCTGTTTCTACCACCTGTTGTCACTGGACCTCAGTTTCCCCATCCATTAAGTGAGGCTCATTGTTCTAGTCAGCTTGATGTTATTGCAAAGAATACCTAAGGTAATCATCTTGTGAAGAGCAAAGTTTTCTTTAGGCACATGGCTTTTGGAGATTTCTGCTCAAACCACGCTGGGAAACATGTGACAGAGCAAAGCTGTTGACGTTGTGGTCAGGATTCTGAAGAGAGAAAGAAGGACAAGCTGGAGTCTCACTGCCCCCTAAGAGTACATCTCCACCTCTCAATCATTGTGTCCTCATAGCGTTGGGTTGGGACCCCACCTTTTAACACAAGGGTGTAGTTGTTTGTTTTACTCTTTCTTCTTTGGCTCTCTGGGGGCCTGACATCCAGCTCTGAAATGAACCACACAGTCTTATTCCTTCTTATGAATGCCCAGCCCTAGCTTGGCTTGTTTCTATTCAGCTTTTCTTAAATTATCACATCTACTTTTTGCCTCTGGGCTTTTATCTTTCTCTATTTCTATCTTTTCTTTCCTTCTTATGCCATGCCTGGCTGTGTGGCTGTGTGGCTGTGTGGCTGTGTGGCTGTGTGGCTGTGTGGCTGTGTGGCTGTGTGGCTGTGTGGCTGGCCCCTTCTTTTTCACTCCTCGATCTCCTTTCTTTCGGACCTCAGTCTTTTTTTCCCCAGATTTCTCCTACTTATTCTGTCTGCTGGCCAGTCCTCCCTATTCTTTCTCCCGCCTTGCTATTGGTCATTCAGATCTTTATTAGGCCAATCAGATGTTTTAGACAGGTAAAGTAACACAGCTTCACAGAGTTAAACAAATGCAATATAAAAGAATGCAACACATCTTTGAATCATTAAACAAATGTTCCACAGCATACATGTAACCACATCTTCCAACATAAGGGTCTTTCAGGAACATTCCAGATCTAAACTGTGATAGCAACCATATCAACCTCCTATGAAGGTCAAATGATATTATTTCTGTTAAATGTTTAAAATAGCATATAAAATGACTGTTCATTTCCTCCTCCTACCTAAGTGAATCACAGTAAGTAGCATTAAGCAAATAAATTTCTGATCCTTGGAATCATAACTTACAGAAAATTCATGACAATATGTCTCAACTTCAAAATACTATCCCAGACACTTTGGCAGATTAAGGAGATGGCTATTAGGTTTTCCAATGCTAAAGTGACACAAGTGTCAGACACCAGACCCAACTGGGCAGTAGAACATCTCGGGGGAAGAGCTTGTTCAACAGTGGGAATGGCTAGTGTGGAGGTCTGAAAGGACACAGCTGGACTGTTTGGCAGGAGGGAAGCAAGCCAAGCTGTTGAGGGCTGAGGAGTAAAGGGATGAGAACTTGACAGGTCCTTGTGAAGAATTTGGATTTTGGTAAATTACATGGGAAATTGTTGGGTTTGGAGCAAAACTTGGCATGGCCCTATTTCTGTATTAAAGAGAGACCCTAATGACTGTGTTAGGAAGGAAATGTGGTGGGCCAGGAAGAAGAAGTGGGAAGGTCAGGATCAGGAGGTCACTGTGGTGTCCCAGGCTGATAAAAATACCAGCATGGATCAATCAGGGCCTGACCCTGAACCTGGAGCAGGTCAGCACCTGGTGTGATGTCCATTCTGAATAGGAGATTTGGCATTGTCTTGGGAAGAAGGGAGCAGTCAGACACACTCTTGATTCTGAAGTTTTTCTGTCCCCTGCAGTTGGAAAATAACTCTGTTAACTTAGATGCGGAAGAGGAAGTTAGAGAATGTGAGTTGTTGTCACGGTGACTTATCAAGGACTAGACTACTCACAAGCATCCAAACGGAAATGTAGGTGACAATGAGCTTCTGGGGCTAGGATACAGTTGGAGAGTCATCACCCAGTGGCTGTATTCGCATCAGTGGGGCTGGGTAAGGCACAGAAGGAGTGGTCAGAAAAGGAAGCTGGAGACTAAGGGAGGAACTTTAGTTACTCTAATGCCAGGGGTCAGGGGAGAGAGGGCATCCAGACTCTAGGAGAAGGCTGCTGGTGGAAGGGAGGGAAAACAGGATTGAGAAGTCAAACTGAAGGCAGTGAGCAGAGCCTTGACAGCTGAACAGGGGTGTTTTAGACCAGTGGCCCTTAGTGGTTCCAGGCCAGCCACAGCTGGAAATTGAAGAGAAAGGCACAGAATGATGAAGTACTGAAACAGGGGCTCAAGCATGGACCTCTTTAGAGGATAGAAAACAAAAACAATCAAACAAAAGAACCCTACTCTAGTCACAGAATTGCCTGCACAAATTTACACAGAAAAATTAAGGAGCAGAAACAAACAAACAAACAAACCAATGCTCTGGGTGAGTACATTGTTAGAATCTTGCTCAGGCTCAAACTTATAACAAATAGATCTCAAGGAAATGACCCCCTCCCCAACCTTCCACTATGATGGCTGTTTGGAGAAGAGGAATGCCCCCCATTTCACTGGACCAGGGAATGCTGAGCACCAAGCATGCCAGACATTCCTCTGGCTAAAAATGGGGGTACTATTCCAGGGTTAGCAGCACTGGGCCATTAATTCTGAACCTTCTGAGAATTGAAGCCTATCCCACCCCACACCATATCCAGACTTTCCTCTAGAAATCCCTAGAAGAATTCCGTTCTGAGGGGAAAATGGTTAAAATTAGGATCAGTCCCGAGAGATTGACAAGCTAGATGTGGGGAAGGCTGTCCCCTGAAATAAGCTGTTTCCCACCACGAATGGGCGGGGCAAGAACCTCTGGTCTCCAACCCAGCAGAGGGACAGCCCCTTCCAACTGTGAGCAAGAGGTCTGGTCCCCAGCTTTAAAATTCTGGACGCACCGCGTGCTGACCTCTCCTCTCCTCCCAGTGGTGGCTAGCCCTTCCCAAGTGTGCAGTTGTCTCCCTCCCTGTCCAGCCCGGCTGCGGTCGTCCCGCGCCCAGCTGGGCAACAAGTGGCCAAGTGCTGCAGCCTTGCGCAGTGCACTCTGCACACAAGCGTCCTGGCTTGCAGCTCCGCGGGCTCTACGAAGTTGAGCAGCTAGCTGTTGCCTGCCTGTGGCATCTCCCGCTGGCCCCCAGCTCCCCGCCTCGCCCTCTCCCCTCCCTCGGAGCAGAGGGGTCCTAGTGAGCCAGCAGCCCTTTCGGAGTCTTCCTGCCTGAATTGCAACTATGCTGCTAGGGGGGAATCCTGCTGGTAGCGCAAGGTAAGAACCAACCGGGAGACGCCCCCCTTCGCCCCCCAGGATGTCCAGGAAACTCTCCCCTACTCCGGCTGGTAGGGTGGGGCTCCCGGTGTTGACTCAGTCATCCATGGGCTACTCTGGATCATTCGCAGTCTCTAAGCTCCCTGCTGGGTCAAGCCTGGGATGGGAGTGGGCATGGAGTTTCACAGAGGAGGGTCCCTGGAGTGTTGAGAGAGGTCGTGCATCTTTCTCTCCCACCTTCTCACATGCCTCCGCAACTTTCACCAGGTAGTGCCCAGGGCTGGTGCGATGCTGCCAGGCAGAAACCCAAACTGAAAGTCCCTTTGTACCCGCAGCCTTGCAGCTTTCCAGTGCCCTGGACCTGCCTGCTGGCTCCTGTGCCTTTGAAGAGGACACTTGTGGCTTTGACTCAGTGTTTGCATTTCTGCCTTGGATTCTAAATGAGGAAGGTAAGGGGGCTCCGTGGAAAGGTGCCCAAGGTGAACTTTCTTCCTGGCTTGCTCCCTCACCCCCGCCTCCCCCGGAAGTAAAGTTATCTTGGAGTTAGTTCCCCTCTGGGGGAAAAAAACTGTGAGTCATGAAGCATCCTTCCAAAGCCTCCTGCAGCAAGGAGCGGCCAGGAAAACCATGAGGAAGGGGAAGGCTGCTTACCTGGCTCTGAGCACGCACTCCTACCCCCTCTCCTCCCACACACCCTACTGAAAGAGACAAAGGGGGTCCTGCTAATGATTGATGCCCACTACCCTGTGCCCCCTGCAGGCCATTAGCCTTGCTGGTCTTCAGCTGGCACGTGCCTGAACTAAGAAAGTTGATGGGACGGTTTTCGGGAAGCTTTGCAGAAATGTTTCCACTGTTGAGTGAGGGTCGTCAGTTCCTAAGACCCCCACTGCAGTTTTGCCTCTTACTCATCTTTTACTGCCCTGTGTCACTGGGCTAATGACTTAACTCAGCCGCAGAGTATCTAAGCCATGGGGCTGGGGCCAGTTGGTCATAGTCTCAGTACTCTGCACTGCTTGGGTTCCTGGGACAAAATTTAAATCAAAAGTCTGATATATCTTCTTATCCTTTGTTTACAGAAAAAATTAATAGCAGGCACTGGTGTCCCTCCTCCTTTCCTTTCTCTGCTCTTGTCTCCATCATTTTGAAGCTTGATACTCTAGACCATTTATTTGGGCTTAGGGTAGACTCCTTTAAAAGACATGCTGCCATAAGGGAAGTCAGCTGACTTTCCTCCCAATTCAGTTGTCCTCAAGTTCAAGTCATCCATCCTGGCTCGCTTTAATAGGACCCTTGCTTAGGATGTAGCATCTGTTACCACAGCTCTCCCCTGCCCATGAGTCTTTGGGAGCCTTGCCTACATACGTTTTCCTGACCCACATAGGTGACTGATGATAGCACTGGCATGAGAATCTGAGCCTTCAAATAGTCACATGGTTGACTCAGTGACCAACACTGAACTGTTCAGCTAGGGAAAGAAACCAGGAGGTACTAAGTCAGCAATTGTCTTTGTCTCCTATATTTGCCAGGTCTTGAGTGCAGTTTACTTAGGGGTACGTGAGAAAGATCAACTTGCTGAAGAGGTTCCTGCTTTGTTGGTGGCTTTAGGAAAGATTTTAAGTTCATCACCCCCCCCCCCCCAATCTACTCTCTGCTCTGGTTGTGTTTGAAAGATGGCCCTACCTATTTTATGGCAATGGCTTTGGGGCAATTATTCTTTAGTTTGCAAGGCTTCTCAAAGTTTATTTAAGAAGGCATCAGGATGATCTGGCTGGCATGTTCCAACAGTTTCCTTTCTCTTCTTGGGAGTCTGATTCAGTGGTCTGGATGGAGGCTTGAGAATTGCTAACAAGGTCCAAGGTACTGGGACCACTGCTGTTTCTACTGATCTGGGAGCCACACTTTGAAAATCCCTGACTACCACTACGTGTGCACACATGCATGTGTACACACACACACACACACACACACACACACACACACACACACACACCTGTGCCTATGCTGTTAGCTCCAAGTAAGACCAGGATCAAAATAAACCACTCACATAGAGGTGAGAGTGAACAGCTCCCAGAATCTTGTGTTCTAAGTTCAGTTATGTCAGGCTGCTGTAGCCCTAGGAAAAAAGAAATGGATATCTTTCTCACAACCAGGAATCTGAGTCCTTACATGCTCTCTATGACCTCCTGTCAGATCAAAACTGCCTCCCTTCCAGAATCCTGGGTGACCCTGCTGAGCACAGATCCCTCCCAGGATGGCAGAAAGGGCTGCACAGAACTGACCTCTCTGTACCAATGTGGCCATTTCCATCCAGGGAAAACAGAAGGATGTCTTTAGAAAAAGGTGGTTACAGTTTAATCACACAATAAAGGCACTATGACTCTTCCACTGTCTTTCACGTAGCTGCTGCTTTCTGGCTAGAAGGATGACATTAATTCATCCCATTCTGAGGACTCCAGGGCACAGTGGGAAGTTAGGGTTCCCTCCTACTGCTCCAAATCTTAAAGGCTGAAGTTGGACATAACAGCCCACTGCAGACACTGGCAGCAAGGCAGATGTGTGCCAGCTGCTGTACTTGCCTGTAAGGAGTGATCGCTGAGAATCCCCCCTCACTCTAGTTTGGGAAATTAAAATAATGCAATTGTCCCAGGCTAAAATTTGGGAAGGTATTTAAAAATCTCTGCTTTATTGCAGAAACCCTTTGAAGAGATTGTAAACGATCTGTGTGCTACATCCCCAAGAAAGCTACGAATGTCACAAACCTTTATCCACAAGTCCTTGCAACACAAATGGCACTTCCTATATGTCCTTGGCCAGTAGGTTAACCTTCAGTGGAGAGAACAATGCCAATGCCTAGTGAAGGGTTAACAGCAAAAATCAATCTGTAAATTAGAATTTCCTAAAAGAGAGGCAGGTCTTGGAATGGTCAATGAGCAACCCAAGCCACATAGCCCCTATGAAACTATGTGAGCTCCATTTCTTGATTTATCTGAGTGCTAGATCTCTACACATTTCTTACCACATGGTGTATATATATATATATATATATATATATATGGTATATATATATATGTATGTATGTATATATATATACATATATATATATATATTGTCAGACTCAAATTGGAACTTGTTCTGAAGTCTTCAACTTGAATTCAATCTTAGGAAATAAGAGACCCATTTTATAGGATAGAAACTTCTGTGTACATTTTTCTTTAACAAAATCACCTTTATTCATTCCTCATTCAGAGAATGTTCGATCCCTTTTGAGCAAGCACCCTCAGCTGAAATAGAGACTGTCCCTTCAACTTCCCCCTGGAAGCTGTAAGGGCAGAAGCCCTTTGGCTGAGGATTCTTGGAGACTAGACAGTTGGCCTCACAATTCAGATTAGTAACTGAGTGGGCTTTGCTCTTGTGTTTGGCTTGGTATCAGAACCTTTACTCTCTAAGAAGCCATTAGCTGAGTGTTGGGAGGAAGAACAAAACTAAACATAGGTACTATTCTTTCACTTGGGCAAAGAAGGTGGATAATTCTGGCTAGGAGAAGGTAAACAAGACATTCGAAGCGTTTGTAAGGAAGATCTATTTTGTGTTTCCTTGATAGTGTCCAAGAAGGGAGAAATTTCCTAATACAAGAAGCAGATGGCTTTTATATCCCAGAGAGAATGACTATATGGAAACTGGGACAGCATAATCAGGGGCAAAATGGGGGACACAGTAGATTGTCCTAATATCTCATTGTAATGATAAGCATCTCTGTGTGTGTCTCTGTGTCTCTGTCTCTATCTCTTTCTCGCTTGCTCACTCGCTCGCTCTCTGATACCCCTTTCCTACACCCAAACTCTTTCCTTGTTTTTTAACAACACTCCCCATTGGCCATCTAAGTTTCAGTTCTGCACACAATCATGTGTCAGTTATTATTAATAGTGATAAATCCTCCCTGATTCTTCTTGAGGCCCAGCTGGACCCTAAGTCTGGCAAGAATCCCAATTCGACTTTATGGAAGAGGAAGCTATATTTTTCTTCACTGTGCTGACTTTGGAAGGCTGCTATGGCATCCCACCCAGACATCACCAAGTTGTCAAAGAAGATCTTGTTTCCATTGGTCCTGTGTTACCCCTGCTGGTCATGTTGTACAGCTTTCCCAGCAGAAGCTCCACTCACAACTCCACTGGATAGAGGCTGGAAACCTGAACAAGTCTAGAATGTTCCGTGGGTGTCTCTCAAAAAGACACTGACTGCAGAAATTCAGCTAAATTGTTCCTGCTGCATCAGATGCAGCTCTTTGGGGTTTCTCTGGTGCTGCTGCTGCTGCTGCCAGTTTGAGCATGGGCCTGAGAAACTTAGTGTAAAAGCTGGACTTCAGAGTCCTTCCAATGCAGGCTATCTGATTTTCACACTGTAGTCCAGACAGGCTAACACTCATAGTTGGGTACAAGGGCCATGGCAACCCCAGGGCAGGACCATCTCATCTTCTAGATACCATTCCTTTCCTCTGTATTGCTGGCTAACAGTGAGCCCTGGCTTCCAGGCCTCACAGTGTTTGTTGGTAAGACTTCATCAGAGATCCAGTTGGATGTTTAACATGTGGAAGAACACAGATTCCCAAATATTGTATTTGGGGCCTATCATACCCACAGAGAACTACGTCTTATGTCATATAAAGATGTATTTATTCTCTCCAATTTGTAAGACCTGCAAGCAGTCTTACAGCATGTTGGAAAAGTCTTGGTGCATAACTTGGACTCAATAGGCAGTTGAATGAATGAATCCAGCATCTGACCATGAAAATACCCTTGTGCCTTTTCCCATGGTCTACTGCTTTTCCTTCGCTTTCAAAGTCAGTTCCTTGTTATAAGAAGTAGCTTGAACAGGTGGTCAGAAACCAAGATGACCAGCTTATACTACAACCAGGCAGTTCCTCCAAGGGTAGTTGCCTTAGTTAGGGTTTCTATTGCTACCATGAAGCTTCAAGACCAAAAGCAAGTTGGGGATAAAAAGGTTTATTTGGCTTACACTTCTAGATCATTGGAAGAATTCTGGCCAGGAGCTCAAGTAGAGTAGGAATCTGGAGGCAGGAGCTGATACAGAGGCCATGGAGGGGTGCTGATTACTGGTTTACTTACTCTGTTTTCTGTTAGAACTGAGGACCACAAGCTCAGGGATGGCACCACCCACAACAGGCTAGGTCCTCATCTATCAACCATTAGTTAAGAAAATGCCCTACAGGCTTGCCTGCATCCTGATCTTATGGAGGCATTTTCTTAATTGAGGCTCCCTCCTCTCAGATGACTTTAGCTTGTCTCAAGTTGACATTAAACTATCTAGCACAATAGTGTTCATTATTTTTTCTCTGTAGACCTCAAAAGAGATATAAAGGGGCTGGAGAGATCTCTTGGTGGCTAAGAGCATTGACTGCTTTTCTAGAGTCCCTGGGTTCAATTCCCAGCACCCACATGACAGCTCACAACCATCTATGACTGCAATTCTAGGAAATCTGATGCCCTCTTCTGGCCTCTATGAGCACTGCACACATGTAGTGTACAGACATATGTGCTTGCAAAACACTCACTCACACGTACACTAAAATGACAAAAAACAGGAATCATAAAAATACCTGCCTTTTAATATTTTTGTTAAGATTAGTCACACTGACATGCTAACATATCGTGACCACTGTATTATGTATATAACATGATTCTCACACTATCACCAGATTTTTGTTTCTCAGCAACATTACACACATTGTATGTAGACATTCATTCTTCAAACTCAGCCTTCCGATACAGCTTCTGGGGTGTGAGGATGTGTCTTCTGCATGTAACTTTGTCATTTGCTTTGCATTACAGCCAGAGGGTAAATTTTCTTATCATTGTTCTGTGTTAAGCCAGTGTAAGCTTCATCTAGCATGTAGTCCTGGAAGAGTGTGTGTGTGTGTGTGTGTGTGTGTAAAGAAATGAGACTGCTTTTCACAACTAGTTGACATTTCTTTCAGCAACTCACAACTTTTTCTTTATAATTCATCGTTTGCTCTTTACCTCTTACCCTTCCTCCCAGCCTGTTTTCCATTTTATCTGTCTCACAGAGCTGGGGCCTCAACCTCAATTGGTTCTTGTTACTGATGGTGCTGGTACCTCCATGAGACTCCCGGGGTGCTTATATTCACTCCTTGGCTTTAGGCAGCCCTCTAACCTCAACCTTCCTATCTGCTAGCCTGTTTAAGAGATGTCCTTCCTAACCACTCCTCTTGAGATTTTGCCTGGACAGTTTCTGCCTGCCTGGCTGGCTTATGAGACAGACACTCTCAGTATGGTCAGCCTCCCTCTAGGCCAATGTCCAAGCTGAGTCCCCCCCCCCCCCCAGATTAAAGTGTTTACTGGGAGCTGTTCTCTGGATCCTGGACCTCTTCCCCAGAGATGCCTGGGGATTTTTAGGATGTTTTCCTTCTCTTAATTATAGAAGTCAGCCAAGGTCACAGGATGCTGTCATGGGACTTTATGTTTGCTTTGCCATCCTCAAATTTCTTAACCTACAATGACCGTGTTTTGTAACTTGTGTGTTGACATATAATAGTCAACAAAAGTTCTGGCTTTTTCTTAGTGTCATGGTTTATCTCAGCACTCAGAATCTTGAAGACTGAGAGTTAAGGGCCTACCTGGGCTATAGCTCAAGTTCCAGGAGTATGTATCTCAATGCAAGCAGAAGGACGTGGCGGAAGAGAAGGAAGAGGTTCATTTTTAAAAATATGTATTTATTTTAATTTCATGTGCATGGATACTTTGTGTGCATATAGATATCTATGCATTATGTGGCTGCAGATTCTGTGGCCAGAAGAGAGTATCAGATCCCCCTAGCACTGGAGTTACAGGTAGTTGTGAGTCACCATGTGTGTGCTGGGAATCAAACCCAGGAGCTCAGGAAGAGCAGCCGGTGCTCTAAGCTGCTGAGACACCTCTCCAGCCCCAAAGTCCTTATCCTTAAAACATCAGTGTTTCTTTTTTTAGATTACCTAAAGCCTGGTCCTATTTCTATCTTATCTAACAAACTTAGTGTTCAAGAATTTGAGAGAGATTCAGTTATGCTAGTAAAGGGTTGGATATCTCAATAAGTAGAGCTAGCTGGTAATGAACAATTCTTGAGCATTACAGGTGATTAACCCTGATTTTCATATCTGTCATGTTTCTAGTACTCTTCTTCAATATTTTATATGCTTATCCAATCAAATATATCTCAAAGATGCATTCACTCTGATCTGGAGTCTTGACTGTTTGACTGTCTATCAACAAGAAGACATAGTACTGTTGTGTACTGAAGACATGTTGCTAGTGATATACAAACACTTTATTTAAGAGCAAGAAACTTTAGTGTGTTTGAGATTCCTGTCCCACATGCCTCCCCACCCCATTCCACCTGGACATTTATTGTTAACATTGGTTGGACAGCACCTGAACATTTCTTTTCAAGTAATCATGTCCAGATCCTACTTCAAAGGATTCTGATTTATTGGGCCAGAAACAGAACCAAATTTCACATTGTTAAATAAGCTGATTGGATGGCTGTCAGACTTATTGATTAACAGACTGACATGCATCTGTGGTAGAGAACTGAGTGTGGGGATAACCACCATTCCATAGCCACTTCAGGTACAGTAAAGAAGAGACACAATCTTATTAGAAAAGCATTAATGATTATCATCTGTCCTCAAACTTCCTGTCTCAGCATTCACAGCATTCATGATCTGCTTCAGATTATATTTCTATCTTTCTCTCCTATTGATCCCTACTACACTCTTAACACATCTCCTTTTCTCTTGTCTCTGGCTCTGATTGCACTGTCCTCTGCAGCTGCCTGTCTATCTTCTTGTCCTACACTTGCTGGAGTATGATTTAATTATTTAATGCAGCTGGGCTTTCTTTGAGACCACCAGCTCCTCAATAATGACACAGAGACTTATTATTAACTACAAAAGCTTGACCTTTAGCTTAGGCTTGTTCCCAACTAGCCTTTATAACTTGAATTAACCTGTTTCTATTCATATACATTCTGCCAGGTGGATTTTTACCTCTCCTTCCTGATATATGTCCAGCTTCCTCATTGTCTCACTGGCATCTCTTGCAGCTCCAAATTCTCACCCTCAGTTCCTCTCTCTGCCTGGAAGTCCTGCCTAACCTCTCCTTAAACCAAGCACAGTGATACATCTTCACAGTGTACAGAAAGATTACCCCACAAGTATTTAATTATGCCAACTCAAGGGCCTGTATGTTAAAGGCTTGATCCCTAGTGTATAGAACTGGAAGAATGTGTTGGAATGTGGGAAGTCCTTAGGTGCTGGGGACACGTGCTTGGAAGAGACTGTAGGACCCTGCCTGCCCTCTCTCTGACTGTATTAATTCTGGTTATGATGGTTTTGCTCTCTGTGCCCTCCTACCATGATATGTTGCCAGCAAGAGATCACACGAATGGGGCTACCTAACCTTGGTCTTGAACCTTCAGAAGCTGCAAACTATCTGATTCTTTTTATGTATGAAACTAGCTGTCTCTGGTATTTTATTGCAGTACTGCAAAGCTGGCTAATGCAGATGCTATAGATGCTTTAAAGCCCAGTTTCTTGTAAGACACTTCACAATCATCCCAGATGAATGAGGCATTTCCCTTCCCTCCTTTTACACAGAGCTCTCCACTTTCCATCCTGTCAAATCTTATTAGTGTCCCCTATTGGAGTCTCCACCGCTTCACCTCATCAGAAGCTTGATGGAGAGTATATGGCAATAGTCAACACCCTGCACCTAATCAATCTCCAATGTCCTTTTGAAAGTAGGTGAAAACCTTCAACGTTCTTCCTTGTAGTGAAAGAGGCTGTGCTTAGTAGTCCTTCCTACTGGACGAATCAAAGACTTTAGAGGCTCATGTTGTAATTTACAAATGTAGCAATGAAGCAGCATTCACCCATGCCTGGTCTGTGACATGTCAGTGGACAAATAAATAGCCCTGTGTTATTCTCCATCAAGGTTCCTGCATGCCTTGACATCCCGCCATTGTAAACAACCACAGTGCAGCCTTGAGAGCTCTTCTGCTGGCTCTGAGAAGTAGTTTTTGGCCAAAGATTATTAGACTTTTAACTAGCTCTTGGGAATAGTGTTTCTAAGGAATTCACGTGTGAGGTGTCTGTATGCCCATTTTGATGAGGAAAAACAGAGATGGATATTGGTCTGCTCCAGGGAAGGGTTTCTTATGTAGGGATGTGACAGCTAAAGAAACAATAGGCTAAAGTGTGAGGTCAGTAAAATCTGCTGGAATGACTGATTTTCCTGCTTTATGTCCTTGGGGGGATTCTGATGCTAAGAATGAAATAAGGAAATAATCAAGCAATATGATTCCAGAGACTCTGAGCATCATGAATGAATCCTGTGTTCTATAGGGAGGAGCTGTTAAAGAATATTTGTCCTAGCCTTGGAGTGCCCATTGGGACCTATGTTAGTAAGTGGGGGATACATTTCATGGGGTACATATGTGTGGAGTTCATAGACACAGGCCCTATCCTTGATGGCAGTCATAGACCAATGGGACCAGACAAGTGTCTATAATTTATGGGAGAGATGAAAAGGATAGTCATGGATTATAATTGCAAATAACAGAACGGGCCATTTAAATAAAGCAGAAGGGAACCATTCTGAAGGGAATCAGTCAGAATCAACAAACTCTCTAGAGGGCTGTATTTGAGTGGGAATAATCAGTTGCAAGATCTTACTAGAACTATTTATATGACCTTTACACTAGATATTGATTATTCCACTACTGGACCTGTCCATTCAGTAGCTATGAGGCTACTGTAGGGGGACCTTAAAACAGGGACAGCAGCTGAGGACTGTTTAGTAGTCTGAGCGGTGATAAGAGGAGCAGGAAAATTGTATGTTAAAGGGGAGAAATGAGTAAAATACTACAGAGTAGATTCAATTGGCAATGCTGGATGAGTCCTTGGATGCCCTTAATGAGTCAAGGAAAGTGACCTGCTATTTTCTAGGTTGGGAAAATGGTACTAAGATTTGGAACAGTTTCAAGAGGAACCTCACATTTAGGATAGGAAAGGACATCATATCTCTAAGATGCTTGGAAAAGATCCAAGTGGGGGTCTCTAGCAGGTGTTTGATGCAATAATCAATCATCACTCCACTCCGGTTAGCCTGCAGCGAGTTTCTCGAGAGATCTGCCTCCTCTATATCTGGGTCTGGCAGAGTGGGTGTGAGGAGAGAGAAATCCCTCCCAACTGCACAAGGATCGAGTTTTGACCCTACCTTTGAGTACTTACCAGGACAATAAGGAGCCAGGCAAACAGCACAGACTATGGTGCTGAAGCATATTAATAACTAACTTAGTGATTTGTCCTCAGACCCTCCAGCACAATTCTCCATGTCCAGCTGGAGATGATATGTTACATTAAGCCACAATTTTATGGAACCTAATGACAGCCCATATCCAAGTGGCATAATCTTTTTGAGAATTCATTTTCCTACAGACTATTACTTCAAACCACCTAAGGTTGCACTTACGACAATTATTTATCATCCAAATATTAACAGTAATGGCAGCATTTGTCTTGATATTCTAAGATCAAAAGGGTCTCCTGCCTTAACTTTTCTAAAGTTATTTTATCCATTCATCCACTGCCATGTGATCCAAACCCAGATGACCCCTAATGCCTGTGATTGCACAGATAAAAACATTAGACAGAAGTACAACAGAATATCTCAGGAATGAACTCAGAAGTACCCCCATGTGATGCTATCTTGAAACTAGAAGAATCTGCATTATAGCTGGAATAAACTTTAAATCACTGTTCCTTTTTTGATTTCTTATTCAGCTGCTCCACATCAGACCTCATCTCTTTTTAATTTTACTTTTTGTTTACCTCCTTCCATTCAGTCATGTGCTCATCAGAGAAGACTCAAGTTCTTTGGACAATAACTGCTTCAAGGAACTATAAGTAGGTTCAAGAGAACAATTGCCCAAGATTAAGAACTTAAAAAAAAACAACTGGGGCATGTGTATTATGTGTATTATGGGGCCAATGTCTTCACTCTAACTTGATTATGGTACTAAAATGATTACTCTGACATGCTGAAGAAACCATCTGACGGGGAGGGAGATGGATTGATATTCAGCCACCAAAGGGAGCAGCATCGCCATTCTTGTTTAAGCCCGCCACTGTTAGAGATTTGAGGTTACATGATACTTATAACTGATGGAGCTGGAGGACTGATATTAATTATGACATCAGCAGAACACAAAAGGTGATATATTTGATGTATGTCAATAAAGGACCTGCTCTTGTTCTACAGAGATGGCGATGGGAAGACAAACACCCTTTGTATTCCAAAGTAGAGCCTTAAAACATTTTGTAATTTTCTTTTTAAATTATTAGGAGGCTTGGAGCTGTCTTCTAGTATTGTTAAATATAGCACTTAATTAATGATGCAAGTTGTCAATGGATGAGCGATCAACTAATAGCTCTTCTAGTAATTGAATTATTTTTTTTTTCAGTAAAGTTTCAGAAACCATTGGTGAGGAAAATAATCTGAAAGTCATTTGCAGTCTGGGACAGAGAGTGGCTACAGAGTCTCCAAGCACATAAATAATAGCCAAAATCTTGATCACAGTTGACAGAGTCGCCTAGGGAGACTGGATTAGATGACAACAGCAGGAAGCTGGAGGATGCGAGGGCACATGCAGAATATATTGAATGGAACTTCCTGCTGTTTGGTGAAGAATTTTAAGCAAAAAGATTTGCATTTTAGAAGAGAGATTCAGTTGTTGTGTTTTGTTTAGGAAGTGGAGACCAGAGCTTGCTTGTAGATTAGGGGGAAGGACCTAATGAAGAAAGAGAATTCAACAGAGGAAGTTCAAATCAAGAGGATGCCAGAGGATGATTTGGGCCGAAAGGAAGTTTAGTGACAGAACATATTCTAGTTTCCATTGGAAAGTGGAGAGGGAGTCCTGTGACATAGTCACAATGTAGTTAGGGTCTGCGACATATAGTTGGCAGGCACTGATTAGTGCCTGCCAAGCACAGGTATCACCCTTATGTCTGACTGTCATAACAATCTTGAAGGTAATGTAACCAATTTCTAAATTTATAGAAATTAAACAAAGTCAACACAGAGAGTGTTGCCAGCCACAAGCTGTCCTGGCCACAAAGGCTTGAGCTTCTGTGGGCCCTGGACCATCTCCCCCTAGTATGTAGGATGTCACCTGTACACTTGCAAAGACCAGCACCAGGGAAGGCAGACTGGCAGACTTCATGCCATTCTGGAGATAATGGAGAGCCTCTAAAACTATGGGTGAGGCTACAAATCCTAACTTTCCCCCACAATTTCTCAGTTACAGCTAATACGCATCCCATGCAGTTATGAGCCCTTGGGAAGGAAACATCAGCAGAAGCAGGAAAATATACTTTGTTTTCTCCATAACAGATTAGGGTTTGCTCTTAGAGACATTTGGAGGATTCACTTCTGAGGCCTGAGTGTAATCTTGGAAGAAAACTCCAGGGAACTCTATGGCCTGACCTATCATACTTTGGCAGTTTTATGGGATACTCCTGAACTTCAACTTCATCTTGTCTTACTGCAGAAGAATTGGGAGTACACTCAGCTCAGGGTGCTTGCAAGCTGGCTGTCCGACCAAACACACAAGGGTGCTTATTTTCTGTTCCTCCAGAATGGAGATGCTGCTGTGCAACGGTGTGATCTACAGCTTAGTAAGATGCTTAGAGAAATTTCCATGCCTTATTTGAGAACGTTCTGCCTCGCTGCCAAGGAGAGCTGAAGTGTTGTTTGGGGCTGTGCTTATGAGGAGATAGCTTTAATATGTTGTGCTTCCCAGGAAACTGCTCCATGTGCTTGCCAGTGTCTTAGGACTGAGGCTATCTAACTCACAATTACAACTGAGGAGGTTTTCTTCCTTTAGCCTCTACAGCATTCTATTTCTGTAACTTTTTAAAACACACACATACATACATATCACACACACACACACACACACACACACACACACACACACACACACGTCAAATTCCAAAGGATTTGCTCTTGCAAATGTGTTTTGATCCTTCCACAAGCAATTTTAAAGCATAAAGCTTATTGAAAGAAATGTCTTTGTGTTCTATTACAAAGCCTTAAAAAAATGGGAGTGCTGGAAATCACATCTTCGTTTCTGAAACATTTTCCTTTTTTCACAACTGTTGATGGAAAATATATGAAGTGTGTGGGGGTGGAGAGGGGGGGGGACACTGACAGTGTCCTCTTGAACTCATATTTGCTACACAGAAAGAAAAAATGACTAACATGAATACACCCTGAGTCCTGTAGAGCAGGTCGGCTTTTCATCTTTGTTGTCGACATAAACTAGAGCACCTACCCTTAGTCTGTCCTGATATTGAATAGCACAAGAGAAATGCTGCTGGAGATGCGGCCAGAGAGACACTGTGCTGCCATGTGATATGATTCACTCCAAGCCTGGGCTCATAAACCGGGTTTTATCTGCTTTATTAGCATTCGCTTTAAAGGGTGCTGAATTGAAAAAGAAATTATGATAGTATTGAGGCATAAATCCCAAATTTTGGGCCATTGCAGTTAAAGACCATGTCAATTATCAATGCTGCCTTGATTTCTTGCATGCTCAAATGGCCCTCTTGTCTGTCAAGTGTGCTGCTAAGCAGCTTGTGAGAGAAGAAAAGAACGACACATTCATGCAAGAGCTGGAAATGGACAGGTAGAATGGTTCCCATTGCTTGTAACATCGCTCCAGCTTTCCACATAGGCAGCTGCTACTCACAATAAAATGTTATCAAAAGAGAGAAGGGGGCAAAAATAACTTACATTTTTAGTTAACCTTACTCATTTGTCATCTTGGTTGTGTGGAAGTCCTCTGTACTCTTGTGAATGTGATCCTATCGTAAAATAAGCTTGGACACATTTATGAGCCATAATATTAGCCTGGTTATTGAAGAAAATTAAAAAGGGAATAGACACTATTCTCCACCACTCCATCACAAGTGCTGTTAACTACAGCCATGCCCAAGCCATCCTGAGTTTGAGATTCAGCATGATTTAAGTACCTTCCCTTGGAGACATTTAATTACTGAGCAAGGCTGGAGTGTGACAGATTCAGAGGGTCAGTCTCCTTTTTGTCTCTGCTACCAGCCAGTAATCATGATGCAGTATATTTGCCATCAAGCAGAATATGGCATCTTTTAATTTTGCCCTTACTTCTCATTTCAGAGTTTTTAAACAAACTCTGATACCAAAGGGCTATTTCCTGAGCATATCACTATTGATGAAGACCCAGTAGGAAGGTGAATGATGTCAATCATCTTCTAAAACACTTATTAAGGCTTTATTATGTGTTAGACACTACAGTAAAGTTTCAGCTCACTGAGTTCTTGCAGTGAACAGGGAAGATGGTGCTTATAGATGGCGAAGTTAGAGACTAGAGATTTTTTAACAACTTCAGAATCATGAAGCAAGGAACTGATGGGTCATGAATTTTATCCTAGATCTTTCTGCAAAGATTAGGAATCATTGTGTTTATTGTCTCTCTGCTCTACCTTTTTGGGCTCCTAACAAGCATAGCAATAGAAACACTGGTACTTTGGGAAACAGCTCCTGCTTATTTGAGTAATTTCTCCTACCTGAGTCTTGATCTGTACGTTTTACGTTAAGTCATTCGAACTTCTAAGCAGCTCAGAGAGCTGGGTCTTATTTTATTGTTGTAGAAAACAAAGTATGCTTAAAACAGGTCACAGAGACCCAAGGCAACATACATACATACATACATACATACATACATACATACATACATACATACATATTAGATTTTCTGTTCCAATCAGCTCTGTGAAGAAAGTAACATTTTATTTTATTCACATTATTATTATTATTTAGTTCTGGGGATTGACTGAATCCTGAATATACTAACAAATGTTCTAACTTTAAACTACATTCCCAGCCCGGGAAATAAAAATTTTAATATTTACTTGGGAGATTGAGGACTTGTTCATAAGTTCTGGTATAACTAAGACAACCATGTAAGTGCTTCATTTCTTCTACAGTTTCTGTGCATAGGGCTGCGCCCCTCACAAAATAAAGTCTAATTTAAGAAAATTGTATGCCAGTACTTTTTTTTTTTTTTTTTTTTATAGAAATAGCACAGGGGCCTGGGATAACAGAAGAATTTAATATTTGGTTCCAAGTAAAATGAAATTAAGCTGAAACCCGTATGAGAGTCTCCCACACAGAGTCCCCATGACTGCTTTGTGTTCCCTGGCCAAAGTCCAGAGTCACTTATGCTTTTGATAACCTTGATAGTCTTGTTTTGAAAACGGGTCAGGAATCTTTTATGCAAAAAAAGGTAGAAATGTAGTATTTGCTTGCCTTAGTTATATGAGCTGGACACACCATATAAACCTAAGGACAACAACTCTTTATTATCTTAGAATAAAGGGAGGAGTGGAGTTAGTCTATTTGTCTTTTCAGTCTATGTACTGAGTATGTCTTTTGATTCATAGATAGTCCATGAATATCTCTTTAATCCTTACAGCTATCTGTAGAAGATATTCTTTATTAAGAAACTAGGAGTCATAAAAAAGTAAATATTTACAATTTTTTCATAAGATATGAATATATATATATTAGAAAACAGTAGGATAATAAGGATGATGGTCTATTAAAATGGTTGTATGGATGTCTTTATCTTACTTTTTATTTCATTTTATTCCACTGCCTACTTGGAATAGGTAATGAGAGTGTCAATACTGGGTAATAAGTATTCCTGACCTTTAAGGAATCAACACATCTCAGAGATATGTGTGTGTGTCATATTTACTTCTGTCTTATTAACTATAGCCAATAAATGACTAGTCTAGACACCCATCAATAAATGAATCAATAAAGAAAATGTGGTGCATACACAAAGTGGGTTTTTTTTTCAGACACAAAGAAAAATGAAATCATGACACTTGGAACATGGATGGACATAGAAATCATTATGTTAAATTAAATAAGCCATATTCAGAAAGATTTGTAGAAATCAGAGATGGTGTAACCTTTGGCTTTGTTGTTTTTGCTAGGGTTGCTCTGGTGATCTGGGGTCTTTGCTTTCATATGACTTCATTTTATGTGTATGAGGTATGCATGCTTGGTGTCAGAAGATGGTGTTGGATCCCCTAGAACTTGAGTTACAGATGGTTATGAATCACCATGTGAGTTGTGGTCATTGAACACCTGCCTCTGGAAGAGCAGCTCATGCTCTTAATCATTGAGAGACTCCTCTAGCACTCCATACGACTTTTAAGACTGTTTTTCTGTTTCTGTGAAGAATGGCATTGGGATTTTGTTGAGGATTGCAGTGAATCTGTAGACTGCTTTTGGTAGTATAACCATCTCCATGATATTGATTCTTCTAATCAATGGTCATGGGAGATCCTTGAAACAGCATCCTGCTGCCGACCGGCCAGAAGTGGCAAAGCCGGGGCATGGAGGGCTGATGTGGTAACTCTTCTGCCTCATCAATTCCAAATTATTTCTTTTTTATACCACTCTTCAAAACACTTGTCAAAGGACAAACTTATGATTACGTTTGAAGATTTCTTGGTTTTATTTTACAATCCTAGAATCTAGCAACACTTCATTCCATAAACTAGAATAGGAATTCCATGGAATGAGCAAAAGAAAGTAGTTTTATAAACATAACAAAAACCAAACAAACAAATAACAAAGCAACCAGAAACTAAGGTTACAAAAAAAAAAAAAAAAAAAAAAAAAAAGTGGACCTGTCATTTAGAAGTTACTTCTTTGGGGAAATGGAGAGACAATAGGAAAACTGACCAGTTAACTTCAGGTCCAGTTTTCAGAAGATTAAGTCAGGGAATTTGGGGCTGGAGAGGTGGCTCAGTGCTTAAGGGCGCTGACTGCTCTTCCAAATGGGGGGTTTTATCACCAGCATCCACACAGTGGCTCACGGCCATTTGTGACTCTACTTCCAAAGTGTCCAACTCCCTTTTATGTACTCTGTAGGCACAAGCCATTCACATGGTGTATAGTCATACATGAAGGAACACACACACACACACACACACACACACACACACACACACGCACGCGCGCACATATACAAATGTTTTTTAGATCAGAAAATTTCATTATTGGTCTTGTTTGGACATGTCTGATAGAAAAGGTCAGATGACAAGGACCATGAGTGAGTCCATGTTGAGTTTTAGCTGGGTCCATCAGATTCTAGTTCAAAAGCCCAATCGAAACCCTGACCTCCTGTAGTTTTTGCTCAACAAGTCTTATGGACACAGCTTCCCCCCCCCCATGAGACTGAGATTCTAGAAGCCAGCCTCTACATTGCTTCTTTCTTGTCCTCTTGAGTACTATATTAAAAAAAAAAAAGTCTCAATACTCAAAATCAATAATGTTTTAATGCACTTTCTTAAAAAATTCAAATTTAATGCAAAGTTAGATCAACAAGATATCTAGATTTTAAATGAAGACAGATTCTAATCCAACACTTGTTGCACACCCCTGACTCCCCCTTTCTCACCCCTGACTCTCCCTTTCTCTCGCCCTAGTCCTAACCTTGTGAAGAGTATTTACAACGAATGGATATAAAATCTGCATTTGGCTCATGTGAGGATTAGCGATCTAGTGAAATGTTCTTAGAACTGAACTCACTGATGAATCCTGTGGTTGGATTTTTTTCTACTGTCAGTCTGTCCATGGCTGTTGACTCAGCTGCAACAGTTGTGTGGAAGCCTGGAAGAGTGGCCAGCAGCCAGCTTTCCTACCGTCCTGTGCTATACACAAGGGCTTTTCTTAGCAGCTGCTTAATAAGGAAAAGCTTGCTTTTGGCTGATTCTACTCTAAAGCTTCTTTTCCCTTTTCTTATTTTTTTCCATCCTTTTTATGCTTTTGAATCCCCCCCCAAGCAATTAAAATTAAAATATAGCGCCCTTTGGTGTTTTCAGGAGTTTGTTTCTAGGTCCCCCAAGAATACCAAAGTCCAGTGACAAAGTATTTTCTTGTAACTTCTGCATGTACTGCTGGGTGCATATGTAGATGGCTCACAGCACTTAGCGTGGTGTTGAGTGCTGCTGACCTGCTGTTGTACTGTATTGTTTAGAGGAAGATGACAAAACAGGTCCACGCACAGTTTGATTCCCATGTATATTTACAACCACAATTGGTTGGATCTGCACATTTGGGACTGACAGATGAGAAGACTGGCCATGGTTACTTAGAAACTCAGGAAAATCATCTACAGAAATACATACGTACATCTTCATAGAGTATACCTTCTTACCTCTCCCTACCCTATGCACCCCTCCACCAGGGGCAGTAAGTACAAACTTAATAAAACACGATTGGTAATTGGTTATAAGAGATGAAAGAAGGTAGGAAAAGACATGGCTCAATTTTTAGAATTAAATCCAAAGTCACCATTATGCTTTTTATGGGCCTTTTGTTTTATAGTAACACAGAAAGATGGCATGCCTAATTTGCTTTCACTTCAGTTAGGTCCACTTTTGCCTGCCATCCTCATTGCTAATGTTGGGTACACTGAAGACAGACAAATGTGGTAACATAGTTTCAGTGTTGTTCACAGTTACATGGCATAAAACAGAAATCTAGGGTCCAGGTGTATAGGGGGCAGCTTTTCCTGTCATCAAACAAGCTCAGTTCCAGACAGGATCACTGTCACCAAGATCCACCTGGCTCTGCCTCCCACAGGCTGGAGTTAAAGTGTGCCCCACCACACTGAACACAGAGGAGGTAGTTTTTGTCAGAATGCCTATTAACCTAGACAGGGAAAATGTCAAAATGAATGAGCTGTTTTCAGCATGACCGGATCACTCATTCACTCAGCAAGTATCTACAGACTGTCCATCTGTGCCCAGTGCTGGAGATTTAACAGTGAAGAAAATGGTCAAGTAACTGTCCAATCATATGGAACAGAGGACATGGTGGGTGGCAATTTAAGATGAACAACTAAAGAAGTCAACATGATGGGAGTGCAAGTTAAGTGTGATCTGTTTTAAAACTGTTCCCTGGATTCTTTATAGAGTAAAAAAAGGTGTTAAGTGAAGAAACAAAAGTGAATCAACAGACTTGCTATTGAGATCAGAAAAGAAAGACGAGATAAAGAAGTAAAGAATATAAAACCTGTGAACTTAAAGGGGATTTAAAATGTAGTTGTGGCGGTAAGTGAGCCAACAGCATCACGTACACAATGTATATGGGAAGCAAGGAAAACTGAAAATGATTTCTAAACTTGGTATGCTAGCACATACCGGTATTCCCAGCACTCAGAAGGCAGGGACAGAGAGGTCATCCAATTTCCAGGCCACTATGTAGAAATAGCGATTTCCAGGCAATCTTTGAAAGACCTTGTCTTAGAAAAACCAAACTACAAAACTTACCCCCCCCCAAAAAAAAGACATGATTTCCAGGTGATTGTGGTACCACTAACAGATATGGATATCAACGGATGGGGAAGAGAGCTGGGGACAGGGCAAAATAGGAACCAGAAAATCCAATAGTTTTATTGTGCATGAGTACTATTTGAACCTCTAGTTAGAGATTAAAATGCAAAAGTCAGTACACCCTGCATATGGGCTTCTAAGTTCAGATACAGGTCCAAAACTGGGGATTATTAGAAGGCAAATGGTGTTAGCTGCCATGGGTGAAAGCAGTAAGCTATCAATTAAAAAAAAAAAAAAAAAAAAGGTACAGACAGGAAAGAGAAAAGGTGGGCAATCAAGCCAAAAGCCAAAATTCAGAATAGAGATGAAGAGGAGATGCCAGCCAGGATCCTGAGAAGTGGTAACCCTGTAGAGAGAAGGTCACTTGAGATCAACAGACAGACAGCAAAGAAGAGAGAAATTCCAGATGGCAGAGCTACAGGGTTTTCAGATAAGCCCAAAGAAATTTAAAATGAACACACAGAAAAACTGGGTGATTGAGCATCCCAGGGGCTTGAAGATGGAGTGGAGGAGAGCAGCTTTGAGACTGTTGCAGAAACCCTCTATGAGGCCACTCGTGGATTTTTTCTCTCTTGGACACAGAGAGACCCATTTCCTAAACTGAACAGCAACAAATGCTGGCATTCCCTGGGATGAAGTTAACTAAAGTGTTTGGTGATTTATACTTTGTCTAAAGCTAAGGAGTCCAGATTCACTTGTGCCTTTTACTTTCACTGTGTTGAGAATCACGGAATGACCAGACATCCTTGGTGATCATGTAGACAATATTTTCACTGTTTATAAGGAAACAAAATCTTGTGGAAGAGGAGGGTGTTTAAAACTTGTTTTCTGTGCTTTCAGTTGAACCCAGGGATTTGTGCACACCAGAGTATACTCTACCACTGAACAAGACACCCAGTGACTAGACAAGTTCAATAGAACCCAGGAATCCCTCCCCCCATTTTTTTAATTTAAATTTAAAACAAACTTGTTTTACATGTCAATCCCAGGTCCTTCTCCCTCCCTCCTCCCTCACACCCCTCCAATCCCCTAGTCCATCCCCTTTCTGCTCCTCAGGGAGGGTGAGGCCTTCCATGAGGGATCTTCAAAGTCAATCACATCATTTGGAGCAGGGCCTAGGCTCTCCCCCACATGTCTAGGCTGAGAGAGTATCCCTCTATGTGGAATGGGCTCCCAAAGTCCATTCATATACTAGGGATAAATACTGATCCACTACCCAAGGCCCCATAGACTTCCTAGGCCTCCAAAGTGACAACCAGGTTCAGGGGATCTCGGTGGGTCCTATGCCGGTTTCCCAACTGGTAGACTGGGGTCCATGAGCTCCCCCTTGTTCAGGTCAGCTGTTTCTGTGGGTTTCTCCAGCCTAGTCTTGACCCCTTTGCTCATCACTCCTCCCTCTCTGCAACTGGATTCCAGGAATTAGGCTCAGTGTTTAGCTGTGGGTGTCTGCTTCTGCTTCCATCAACTACTGAATGAAGGCTCTAGGATGGCATATAAGGTAGTCATCAATCTCATTATCGGGGAAGAGCATTTAAGGAGCCTCTCAACCTTTGCTTAGATTGTTAGTTGGGGTCATCCTTGCAGGGCTTGGAACATTTCCCTAGTGCCAGATTTCTTTTTAAACCTATAATGGGTCCCTCTATTATGGATTCTCTTTTCTTGCTCTCCTCTATTCTTCACCCCAACTCAATCTTCTTGCTCCTTCATTTCATCTTCTTCCTTTCTCTTCTCCCCTTCTCTTTTTCCTACCTCCCTCTCCCCTCCCTCCATGCTCCCAATTTGCTTAGGAGATCTTATCCATTTCCCCTTCTCCAGTGGACCATGTATGTCTCTCTTAAGATCCTCCTTTTTTCCTAGCTTCTCTAGTGGTATGAATTGTAGGCTGGTAATCCTTTGCTCTATGTCTAAAAGCCATATATGAGTGAGGACATACCATATTTGTCTTTTTGTGGCTGGATTACCTCACTCAGGATGGTTGCTTCCAGTTCCATCCATTTGTCTGCAAATTTCAGAATTCCATTGCTTTTTGTTTGTTTGTTTGTTTGTTTGTTTTTTCCCGCTGAGTAGTACTCCATTGTGTAAATGCACCACATTTTCTTCACCCATTCTTCAGCTGAGGGGCATCTAAGTTGCTTCCAGGTTCTGGCTATTATAAATAATGCTGGTATGAACATAGTTGAACAGATGTCCTTGTTGTATGAATGTGCATCTTTTGGGTATATGCCTGAGTGGAATTGTTGGACCTTGTGGTAAACTGATTCCCATTTTCCTGAGAAACATCCATACTGATTTCCAAAGTGGCTGTATGAGTTTGCACTCCCACCAGCAAAGGAGGAGTGTTCCCCTTTCTCCACATCCTCTCCAGCATAAACTGTCATTGGTGTTTCTAATTTTAGCCATTCTGACAGGAGTCAGATGGTATATCAGAGTTGTTTTTATTTGCATTTTCCTGATGACTAATGATGTTGAGCACTTTCTTAAATGTCTTTCAGCCATTTTAGATTCCTCCATTGAGAATTCTCTATTTAGTTCTGTACTCCACTTTTTAATTGTATTATTTGGTGTTTTAATAACTGGCTTCTTGAGTTCATTGTATATTTTGGAAATCAGCCCTCTGTCAGATGTGGGGTTGGTGAAGATCTTTTCCATTCTATGAGCTGTCATTTTGTCTGGTTGACTGTGTCCATTGTGTTACAGAAGCTTTTCAGTTTTAGGAGATCCCACTTATTAATTGTTGATCTCAGTGTCTGTGCTACTAGTGTTGTTTAGAAAGCAGTCTCCTGTACCAATTAATTCAAGGGTACCTCCCACTCTCTCTTTTAAGTAGTTCAGTATGGCTGGATTTATGTTGAGGACTTTGACCCATTTGGACTTAAGTTTTGTGCATGGAGATGATATGGATCTATCTGCAGTCTTCTACACACCATCATCCAGTTGTGCCAGCACCATTTATTGAAGATAAGATGCTTTATTTTTTTCCATTGTATAATTTTAGTTTCTTTGTCAAATATCAGGTGTTTGTAGATGTGTGGGTTAATATCAGGGTTTTCAATTTGATTTCATGGGTCTATCTGACTATTTTTGTGCCAATGCCAAGCTGTTTTCAGGACTATAACTCTATAATAGAGGTTGAAGTCAGGGATGGTGATGCCTCTGCCTCCTGAATTTCCTTCATTGTACAAGATTGTTTTGGCTATCCTGGATCTTTTGTTTTTCCATATAAAGTTGAGTAATGTTCTTTCGAGGTCTGTGAAGAATTGTGCTGGGATTTTGATGAGGATTGCATTGAATTTAGAGATTGTCTTTGACAAGGCTGCCATTTTTACTATGTTGATCCTACCTAGCCAAGAGCATGGGAGGCCTTTCCATTTTGTGGTGTCTTCTTTAATTTCTTTCTTTAGGGACTCAAAGTTCTTATTATAGAGGTCTTTCACTTGTTTGGTTAGTGTTAATCCAAAATATTTTATGTTGTTTGTGGCTATTGTAAAGGGTAATGTTTCTCTGACTTTTTCCTTCAGGCCATTTTTATCTATATATAGTAGGGCTACTGATTTTTTTGTAGTTAATCTTGTATCCTGCCACTTTGCTGAGGTGTTTATCAGCTGTAGGTGTTCTCTGGTAGAATTTTACAGGTCACTTAATGTAAACTATCATATCATCAGCAAATAGTAAAAATTTGCCTTCTTCTTTCCAGTTTGTATCCCCTGATCTCCTTTTGTTTTCTTATTGTTCTAGCTAGAACTTCAAGTACAATACTGAAGAGATATGGAAAGAGTGGACAGCCTTGTTTTGTTCCTGATTTTAGAGTACTAGCATTGAGTTTCTCTCCATTAATTTGATATTGCCTGTTGGTTTACTGTATATTGTTTTCATTATGTTTAGGTATGTTCCTGTTATCCCTGATCTCTCTAAACCCTTTAACATGAAAAGGTGTTGGATTTTGTCAAGGGCTTTTTCAACATCTAGTGAGATGGTCATGTGGTTTTTCTCTTTTAGTTTATTTATTGTTTGATGGATTTTTGTATGTTTAACCATCCCTGCAACCCTGGGATGAACCCTACTTGATCATGGTGGATGCTTTCTCTGATGTATTCTTGATTTCAATCTGCCAGTTTTTATTGAGTATTTTTGCATCAATGTTCATAAATGATATTGGTCTGTAGTTCTCTTTCTTAGTTGTGTATTTGTGTGGCTTGGGTACCAAGGTAATTGTAGCCTCATCAAAAGAGTTTGGTAATGACCCTTCTGCATCTATTATGTGGAACACTCTAAACACTCTAAGAAGTAATGGTATTAGCTGCTCATTGAATTTCTGGTAGAATTCTGCACTGAAATCATCTGGACCTGAGTTTATTTTTGGCGGGGGGGGGGAGACTTTTGATAACTGCTTCTATTCATTAGTGGTTATAGGTCTATTTAAATTGCTTTTCTGTTCTTGATTTAATTTTGGTAAGTGATATCTACCCAGAAAATTGTCCATTTCCTTACATTTGAAAGTATGACCTGAAAATTCTCTGGATTTCCTCAGTATCAGTTGTTATTCCCCCTTTTTCATTTCTGATTTTGATAATTTTCATGTTCTTTCTCTGCCTTTTGGTTAAGTTGGATAGATGTTTGTCTATCTTGTTGTTTTTCTCGAAGAACCAACTCTTTGTTACATTGCTTCTTTATATTGATTTCCTAGTTTCTACTTTATTGATATTAGCCCTCAATTTGATAATTTCCTGGCAGGTACTCCTCTGGTGTGAGTTTGCTTCTTTTTGTTCTAGAGCTTTCAGTTGTGCTTTTAATTCTCTAATGTTACTATCCTCCAGTTTCTTCATGTGGGCACTTAATGCTATGAACTTTCCTCTTAGCACTACTTTCAAAATGTCCCATAAGTTTGGGTATGTTGTGTCTTTATTCTCATTAAATTTTAGGAAGTCATTAATTTCTTTCTTATTTCTTCCTTGACCCAGGAATGGTACAATTGCACATTGTTCAATTTCCAGGAGTTTGTAGGTTTTCTCCAATGTTGTTGAATTCTAACTTAAAAGCATGGTGGTCTGATAAGATACAGGGGACTATCCCAATTTTTTTGTACCTATTGAGGTTTGCTATATTGCCAAGTATGTGGTCGAGTTTAGAGAAGGTTACATGTGGTGCTGAGAAGAAGGCATATTGTGTGTGGATGGAATGTTTTATAGATGTCTGTTAACCCCAATTGGTTCATAACCTCTGTTAATTCCTTTATTTCTTTGTTAAGTTTCTGTCCAGTGGTGAGAGTGGGGTGTTGAAGTCTCCCACTATAAGTGTGTGAGGTTTTATGTGTGATTTGAGATTTAGTAATGTTTCTTTTACATATGTGGATGCCTTTGTATTTGGGGCATAGATGTTCAGAATTGATACGTCATCTTGATAAACTTCTACTCTAATGAATATAAAATTACCTTCTTCATCTCTATTGATTAATTTTAGTTTAAAGTCTAATTTGTTAGGTATTAGGATTGCTACACCTGCTTGTTTCTTGGGTCCATTTGATTGGAAAATCTTTTCCCAACCCTTAACTCTGAATTAATGTCTATCTTTGAAGTTGAGGTGTGTTTCTTGTATGTAGCAGAAGAATGGATTCTCTTTGTATCCGTTCTGTTTAGCCTGTGTCTTTTTATAGACACAGTTAAGACCATTAATCTTGAGGGATATTAGTGACCATTGTTTGTTAATTCTTGTTTGTATTGGGATATTCACTTTGTCTCCTTCTGTGGCACTGACCATACCCATTGGGGGGGGGGGTGGAGCCAGGGACGAAAGTGACCTGTGCAAGGAGGTCTGAGAAGGAGCTGGGGAATGCTCTCTTGCTGGCAGGACCCGGAGAGGAGAGCATCCGGTGGAACTTGCTGGTGTTCATCTGTCTAGGTTATAAGTTATTTCTCCCTGAATAAACATCTATTCGGCCTAATTGTTTATCCAGGTCCTTATTAAACCATGATATCTGGTGTCAGAAGCAGGATCAGGATTTTTACGGGAACTGGGTTTCACCCAGGTGGCAGATGCTGCTCCTTTCACCCACCATTCCCAAACGGGCAAGGTCCCTTGCCTAACCAGGTGGACTCACCACAGCTTTGGGACATCTGCCTCTGCCCTACAACTCCTTTGCCTCCACAGCGGCCCTGAGAAGGTACTCACTGCTTCTCATTTTGCCCATTCCCTCACATTGCATTCGCACAGCGCCCTGTGGCCCCAGGCTCGCTCTTGTGTTCCCACGCAAGGCCCAGACTCTGGGCCTTCCCTGTTTGTGCATTCCCCAGCTCCTGGTGGAGGATGTAGTCACTGACCATGCCCATTGGGGGATGGAGCCAAGGGTGGAAGTGACCTGTGAAAGGAGGTCTGAGGAGGAGCCTGGGGACTAGGAGATGAGGAGAAAAGAGGAGGTAGTAAGGAGGAGTCAACATGGAGAGTCTGGAGAGATCAGGATGCCAGCCAGTTCTCTGGTGAGATAAGACCACATAGAAATACTTAGATGAACAGAAATGGATTAATACTTAAGATGGAGCTATCTGATAAGAAACTAGTACCTGGCCAACAGCATTATATCAAATACAGAGTCTCAGTGTGTTAATTAGGGCTGGCGTGGCAGCAGGTCAAGACCAGCAGTGGTGGTGGTGGTGGTATTGTGTGTGGATTTCCACCCACCCCACACCCATTTTTTTTTCTTTTGGCTGTTGGTAAAGTGGGATTATCTATTGCCTATGCCTATGCTTTTATGGGTGTAGTTAGCTTCCTTGGGTTGGAGTTTTCCTTTCAGAACTTTCTGTAGGGCTGGATTGGTTTATATGTATTATTTAAATCTGGTTTTGTCATGGAATATCTTTGTTTTTCCATCTATAATGATTGAAAGCTTTGCTGGGTATTGCAGTTTGGGCTTGCATCTGTGGTCTGTTAGTGTTGGTAGAATATCTATGCAGGACCTTCTGTCCTTCAGAGTTTCCATGGAGAAGTCAGGTATAATTCTGACAGGTTTGCCTTTATATGTTGACATTTTTCCCTTGCTGCTCTTAATATTCTTTCTTTATTCTATATGTTTGTTGTTTTGATTATTGTGTGGCAAGGGGACATTTTTTGTGGTCTACTCTATTTGGTGTTCTGTAAGCTTCTTGTACTTTCACAGCCATGTCTTTCTTTAGGTTGGGAAAGTTTTCTTCTATGATTTTGTTGAATATATTTTCTGTAACTTTGAGTTGGGTTTCTTTACCTTTTTCTATACCTGTTATTCTGAGGTTTGGCCTTTTCACTGTATCCAATATTTTCTGGATATTTTACGTTAGGGATTTGTTAGACTTAAGATTTTCATCCTAGTTGACATGGTAGAAGGCACTGGTTATAACTAGTCCATATAAGGACCAACAACTCAAGTCTTGACCAAAACAACTCAAGGCTTGTTGTGTTTATTCCAAGTTTTACACAGGGTCTGTTTACCTGACTGTCATAGCACATGTGTTTTATGCACAGAAAATCTAGCTTTAACTACTGTAATCCCAAAATGGAACATGGTTGAGAACAATGAGTATGTAGGGACCACATGTTTGAAGTCAGTGTAGTAGGGAACTACAGTACTAGAAAGGATTACAGATGATATAGAACACTTTCCTTTGAGAAAAATAATCACTACTATCTTAATCAGAGTAACCAAGATCACAACAAAACCTCAGGATTGGGTCTGGTAAATTTATCTCATAAGAGAAGGATGTTCAATGCTCACCTGAGTCTATCTTCTATTTTCTGTGTCCCCATTATAGCTCTATATAGGTGTGTCCCATGGTCTCTGTGGGTGCCAGATTAATGCAGGAAAAGTTGTCACCATGACTGTGTGAGACATTTCAGTGATACAGCTATTTAGAGGTCACCCACATTCCTGTAGTAACCCGGTGAACTCATTCGTGGTTCACAAAACTGACATGAGCAGACTCAGCCCTTTGATCATCATCAGTACTCATATGAGGTGAAATAGATGCTTGCTCCCACCTCCCCAGGGAAGTTTATACAATGCCAGACCATACATAAAGACTGAATGCAACCGGCGCAAATGCAAAATTTAGAATTTCTTTAAGAAGTATCTGGGTCTAGATTTGGGCTGGGATTGGGGTGAGAGGTATTTGGTGCTCCAAACTTCTGATTTTCCTAGTTATAAAGCACTGAGGGGTGGGTGGGTGGCCCCTGACCCTTTAATTTGGCTATTTCTCTGACTTGGGGTATGAGCTTGGAACATCAAACCTTTGATGCCTACTGAAAATCTTCATATATAAACTGATGAAAATGTGAAAGCTGAGTGAAGTTTTGTATGGCTCTGCTGGAAAATTGTTTCTCTGGTACTTGCCTAGCTCTAGTTTCTATTAATATTATTTCTTTCTTCTCTAACTCCTCTCCTACATATCAGAAATGCCTCAAAAATTAGGTTTATCTTTTTATTTTGTCTGTGTATGTAGAATCTTACTCAATACTCAGCACAAAGTACCCATTTGAGAAATACTTATTGTATAAAATGATTTTTTAGACAACTATGTTTTTTCCTTAACTCTTTGAGACAGGGTTTCTTTATGTAGTGCTGGCTGTCCTGGAACTTACTATGTAGACCAGACTGGCCTTGAACCCTGAGATCTTCCTGCCTCTGTCACCCAAGGGCTAATTTTAAGGGCCTGCACCACCATCTCCACTCCCACACCACTAATATTACTTTATCATTACTATCTTTTAAAAGTGAAAATTAGAAAGTTATAATAATATAAATGGCTGCTTCTGAAATCTACATTTTGCTAGGCACTTTTAAAAAATGATTTCTTGTCTGTCCAATGTGTGTGTGTGTGTGTGTGTGTGTGCTGTATACATATTGTATACATATATGTATATATAATAATACTTATATGTATGTATTTTTATATTTTAAAAATATTTATCTTGTAAATGTGTGTGTGTGTGTGTGTGTGTGTAATTATGTGTGCCAGGTGAGGACATTGCATTTCCTGAAGTTGGAGTCGCAGGTAGAGCTGTTTATAGACCTCTTTAAGAGTAGCCAAAACTCTGAACTGTTAAACTTCTTTTGAGATTTAAAAAAACAAAGGCTCAGGTAAGCTGTCTGAAATCTAAGCTTTCAAATATTACATGTGGGATGTCTACCCAATTGCTTTCATTCCAAAGCCTGTGTTCCTTGCAACATGCCAGTGACTAAATAAAAGCTGAGTAATAGGATTTCACTAAAAAGGTCTTTTTTTTCTGATATATTTTGGAATAAGTATTGTTTATCTTAGAAATAAAGTATATTAAATACAAATAAAATGCACCTCTCACAACATTGTTGACATTAAAAACTATTGTTGATAAAAGTGACTGTGCATAGGACATTTAAAAATATTTTAAGGTTATATACATTAAAAGTCTCTTTTCTCCCCTAAACCTACTGTAAGCAACCACTACAACTAATTTCTTATGTGTGTTCTGAAATTGTATTTAAATTTATAAGCAAAAGAATGTTTGTGTGTGGTGACTGCTGTTTTTCTGCCTATAATCCATTTTTGAGGAAAGAGCTTTTAAAAGTAAATTTCTGTCTTTTCACCCCAGTTGTCTTTAACTTGCTAAGTAGCAAGCTTTTCATCACATAACTCCTCTAAATTGAATAAGCGTAAACTGTTTTTGTGTGTGGGGTCTTCCAGAGGCCTCTTTCTGGGCAGATTCCTACTGATGACAAATGAATTGTATAAGGTTCCATGGTCAGTAGAGGAAGACCAGCCTCTATCCAGGAAGAAACTCAGTCCTGGTACTTTGTCTATACAATCCATGCCATAAAACAAAACAAAAGGCAGGAGAATACTAAGCTGCTATAACAGAACTGAAAACAACTCATTAAGAGTTGTTGGGAATTAATACTGTATGGGAATTAATTCTAAACTGTATGGGAATTAATACTGAGGTAAATAGCCAACTCTGTTTCCATCTTTCTATGTGAAATATAACAAAGATAAATTAAGAAAGACTCCCTTCGTCAAATCGCAGAGAAGACATGTCTGAGAAATGACCAACAGTGAATACAAGCTGCTCATGCAAAGCTTGTGTATATCAGCTTTCCAAATGGATGGTGGGTCTGACATAAAATACACTAGCTGAAAACTCATTCGTATCTCTGAAAAGGTGTGTCATGGTGAGCATTCTAATACATTAGCTTTAGATGGGTTTCCTATTTTTTGCTGTCCCAAATGTCTGGGATTGAAAACAAATGTCTTTCAGCCTAAGAATCCTAACATTTGTGTAAAAGATAAAGACTTTTGATGACCACTGATCTATCCATATGTAAATAGCTGAGGTTTAGAGTACTGTTGGAATCTGCTTTATACTTCTGTATTTTAAGGAGCTGGAGTTCAAAGCGCATCTATTTTCTGTCTTTGAAAATCCCAACAGGAAAGCAATTCAATCTGTACCAAAGAGAACAGATTGAGCCTCATCTAAGCTCGAGTCAGAGACTTTCCTGGTTCATGTTTAGGGGCCCTGCGAACTTAGAAAAGGTCAGAACGTCACACAGTCATGATGCCCCAATTTGCTAAAAAGCATGTATTCTTCACTCAACCTTTGCCTAGTAGTGCTCTCAAACACAGACTGGGGCGTGTTGTGTCTTACCAGAGTCATTTCTATGCCTGGCAGAACTTTGTAGGACCCAGAATTCTGACAGTACAGATTTTAGGAAGCCTGTTTTAGTTAGGGTTTCTAATGCTGGAACAAAACACCAAGACCAAAAAAGCAAGATGGGGAGGAAAGGGTTTGTTTGGCTTAGACTTCAGCACTGGTGTTCATCACTGAAGGAAGTCAGAATAGGAACTCAAACAGGGCAGGAACCTGGAGGCAGGAGCTGATGCAGAGGCCAAGGAGGGATGCTGCTTACTGGCTTCCTTCCCATGGCCTGCTCAGCCCACCTTCTTATAGAACATTGTGACAAAGCTGAGAGATAGGACCAATGGCTAAACATGAAATCTGTTTACGTTGCTGGGTACATTTTATACATATAGCAAGAAGGTAATGTCATCAGATGTCTTTAGCATGCCTATGACTGTTTTTTAAAGACAGCATACCTCTCATTATAACTGTCCAGCCAGGCCGTGAGATCATGGAAGCATGTGATCCTTTTGCCTCTACTTCCTGAGTAGCTGGAACTGTATACATGTTTCACCATACCTGATCCATACCTTTGACTATGACTTGTCCTGTGGCCAGATTTGTAGTTTTCCACTTGTGGGAACATGTGATTACTTAGAAGTTTTGTATTTGCTACCATATTGGATTTCATATAGGGGATGCTTAACCTATATCAAAGATATCAAGTGCCATAAAATGTTACGAGCAATTTTCCCACCAGCCTGGTCCCACTGCCACATCAACCCCAAACAACACACAGAGACACCGTATTAGATATAAAGCTGTTGGCCTGTTACTAGCGTTTATCGGCTGGCTCTGTCTTAAATATTAACCCATTTCTATTAATCTAAGTGTTTCCACGTGGTGTTATCTTACTGGAGAGAGGGTCCATACCTCTTCCCTCAAGTCTCTATATCTGGAATCTCCTTAATACATCTCCCAGAACCCTTCTTGTCTCGTAGTCCAGCCTATCTTGCCTTCCTATTTGCCAACAGTGCTTTATCATTAACCACAGAATGACATCTCCCATCAATAAAACAATAAGTCACAGTAGGTAAGAAGGTAGGGAGGGGCAATGTTGGGAGGGCTGTCACAGCTGAGCAGAGACCCTGTGAAGTAAGGGAGGCTGTGTGTCTCTTCCTGGGGTCTAAGTGCTAGAGGCAGAGTATGAAAGAAACTCAAAATCCCTGAAGGTGGATTTTGCTTGGGGTGTGTGAAGATGTATCTAGAAGATCTCGATGTGAGGTGAAGGCAACCAGCTCACAGCATTTAAACACTGATAAGGTGGTTATAAGCAGAGGAAGGATGGCCTGATTCCTTTTGAAAGGGTATGGTGGCTGATATTGGGAGCACACTGCAAGTAAGCCAGGCAGTTGACGGGGAACTTTCATACAAGCCATGTGTTGATGTCTATAAATTGTTTGCTGGTGCTGAAAGTCACTAGCAATGGCTCAGTGTAGCAGCAGAGGTGGGAAGGCAATGATCTACTTGAGGGCATATTTGAAGGGTAAAGTCAGGAAAAATGCGAATATGATATTGAAAATTAATAACTTCAATAAATCTATGCTGCCAAGGTCCCTATGCAGACCATAGGAGGATTACTGGCCAGGAAACTTAGAAGAGCATTCTTGAGGGGCCATCCCCAAAGAATAGGTGGAGGAGAACAGGACTGGGTAAGAGGACACTGGGCTGAGATGCGACCTCAATGAAGGCTACTGCCTGCTTCATAGACATTGTGGCACTGCGAGAACCCTTAACCTTGTCCTAGTTGAGACAAGGGAGCCAAGCCTCTAAATCCCTTCATTCACATCAACCCACTCCAGCTCCAGGAAAAGAATGAGACCTCAGGCACGCCATCCCCCTTCACCAAAGACAGGCTCCATCAAACTATCCTGGGGGTAGGGGAGAGATACTACCTTCCAGCAACCATCTGAGCATCTTGCAGGGGTGGGGAGTCTCTCATCTCGAAAGGACATGTGGTCATGTTTTACAGCATTCCATGTCCCTATCTATAGGACACATACGTGTACTTTTTCCTGATTATCCAGATATAATCACCAGTGACTTTCTAGTCAGTTGTCAGTGGATCAAAATATATTCTCTTTGCAGGGTTTACAACAATAATTAAGATATCCAGGGCCCCCACCCTCAATAAGCTTTCAGTGTTCAAGAGAAAAACTACACATACAGCAAAAAAAAAAAAAAAAAAAGTACTAGACTTGTATCAATCTGGTATGGACCTTCCTGTCTGTCATTAGCTAGTACAATCTTAAATGAGGAGTTCTACACCCAAGGCTGGGTTTTGCATTTGCCAACACAGGTGGAAAAGTAAAGAGGGAGATGCAGCTCTGCAGGATAACTTAAGAAAATCACTCCAGACTCCCTTTGTTTGACAACAGCCCCACTGTTCGGTGTTGCTATGGTTACAGTTCCTCATTGGGATGCTAGGTCAGAGAATCAGATTCACACAGCAACTATGCGTGTTCCATCCAGACCTGCATGTGCTGAGTGGGACGCTGCTGCACAGAGCATTTGTCCTGTCTAAAGCTGACTCCCAGTGTCTAAACTGAAGAGAGTTCTGCTCTCTGTGCCCTGACGAAGAACGCTGTTTGGTGGGTGTCTGGTGCAATTGAACTGGCAGGGGCAAGTGCAGGTTATAAACTGTAAACACATGATGCTATTTGAGGGTCCTACAAGATTTACAGAGGGAATCCATGCCCAACTTAAGCTGGACAGTTTTGACATCTTAGAAATATGAACGACTATAAAGGTTAAGGAAATATTTATTTTACTTAAGTTGTGAATTAGGGCAAAGGCTATTTTTGTGCTTATTCTTTACACATAACTGCTTAAAAGGCAGGATAACAGATAACAACTGTGGATTTAGGGCAGCCTGTGCGTAGAGACCACAGCCTGGAACTGGCATTAAGTGAAGCAGCTTTATTGGACATCTTTTCTATAGGGTTAGGGAGCATTGGCTGGGTGGCATAATGTGACAAAGGAGGCAGAGTCCTCCCCTCCAAAGATAAAAAGTCGGGGCAGTACAAGAGGCAGACATGTAAGTCTCTGAACTAAGTGTGCTATGTATAACACAGGAAAACGCAAAGGTCCCATGTGGTTGAAGGAATGGAAGACTTTTGCTGGGAGATGGAGGGCAGCAGAAAAGATGTCTTAAAGAGATAGAAGTGGCATTGTGCTTACCCTTTTGGGTGAACAAGCCAGTGTAAGGCAGAGGCACACAGATGGGTAAGAAACTCGTCAGTGGAATGGTTCCCTGGGACTGGAGCAAAGGCTAACAGTGGAAAAGTTATTGTAGCTGATATTAAAAACTGACCTAAGAGCAGTAAGAGTATTTCTTCTGAGAATTATCACAGCAGCCAGGTGCATTGCACAGCGTTGTCCTTGTATGGATAAGCAACTGGGGGCACAGAGAGACTGAGTAAGTTACCCATCCCGCTAGTAAGTTGCCCATCCTGCTAACAGTTGGCTGAGATAAAACCTAAAACAAGTGTCATTCAAGAATCCAAACTTTAAGCAGTGTGCTGTGCTGTACCACGGGGACCTCTGAGCAGAAACACTAAGAGTCTTCTCTTTTGAACTTACTATAGAGGTGTTAGAAGAAAGGTGTAGGTGTGTCCTTAATTCATTAGACCCCAGAGATCCTGAAAATTGGTATGCAGCCTAGTAGTGAGACTATTTATTCCAGGAAGTACATTTTAAAGTTATATATTTAGTTAAACATGTATTAATGAAACTGTATGTAGTAAGTTGAAACCTGGATCTGCTGGAGATGATTGCTTAGAATGTTACTGTAGTTTTTTAAGTGTGTCAAATATTTTATTAAAGTTGCTTATGAAAGAAAAAGGAAATTTTAGTACAGTTGGTTCTTCACATGGTAAGCCATGTGGCTAATAGAGTCATGGGGCCTCCAAAGGAGGCATTGGCTGCCAATAGAGCTGAGAAGTCATAATGGATTCATGGAAACACAATGGTGTCATAAAATCACAACAGACTCAGAATCCCAGTAGAGTCATGTAATTCTGAGAGTGTGGTGTAACCAATGATGGCTTCAGAATCACAGGACCCTAGTGTATGTAGCCAGTGTATCGGGTCAGAGCCATGAAACTCTGATGGGTCAACGGAAACCCCCAACGGAGCCATGGCAGAGCAATGGTGATGCTGTAGAAGATGTATAAGGAAATACAATCACAGTGTAGGTGGTGTTCTTTTGTTACAATTACAGAAAAGAGCTGGAGGGGGTTCCGTAATGGGAGACTGCCAGGCGAGGGTGACCAAGGCAGAGAGACAAACGCACCAGGCAGACAGAGCTTGAGTGAGAAGTTTATTGAGAAAGGGGAGTGAGGGGGAAGGTAAAGAGACATAGAGACACTGGGAAGAGGAGAGGACAGGAAAGGAGAGGAGAGGAAAGAGAGAAAAGAGATGGAATGAGAGCAAAGAGCAAAGACAGCATAAGTGGGCAGGGGTCTGTCTCTTAAAGGTGTCCTTTACACCTGCCTGCAGGCTACTATTCATGGAACCCTGGGCTGACCAGAGTACTGCCTGAGTTCATTCTGCCAGGTGACAGGGGCAGGCCAGAATAATGCCTGAATCCTTACTGGTGACATCATGTAAAGCAGAAAGGGACAGGTTTAAAAAAAAAAATACCCAAAGTTCTCCTTCCATTCCACTCTCCCAACTTGGCCCTGGAGAGCCTCTCATTGGTTGAGTTCTGCCTCTGGAATGCAGTCCTGTAGCACAGAGCAGAAAAGGGGAAACAACATCAAAACCTGCAGGGGACTCCAGCACTGATCTACAGGGAAGTAACTACGGGGGAGATGATGGAGTAAGGGTGTAGAAAGTGCATTCTATAGGTGTTTGCAGAGAGGAAGGATAGGATTGGCTATTGCCTGAGGGGCAGGACCGGCATGAAGAATTGTGCCTGAAACTGGAAGAAGCTGAACTGAACCCATTTCCATCAGCTCCCTCCCACACCAGAAGGGTTTATTCTTCTGGTCCTTGTTTTGTTTACTTGTAGTTATTGTTTTACCGGCCCCTTTAACGAGACATATATTAATGGCTGTAGCACTGACCACGCCCATTGGGGGTGGAGCGATGGGCGGAGGTGACCTGAGGAAGGAGGTCGGAGGGGGCCAGGAAGGCGCTCTCTTTTTTCTGGCGTGACTCGGACAGGAGAGGATCGGGTTGAATTTCCTGGTGTTCATCTGTCTAGGTTGTAAGTTATTTCTCCCTGAATAAACATCTATTCGGCCTATTTGTTTATCCTGATCCTTATTTACCGCAATATATGGCGATTACATATTTGATAACTCTGGGTGTTTTGTTTTTCCTGTTTTTTTTTTTTTTTTTTTTTTTTTCGATTGTAGAACAATCTATGTGGCTACTGCCTCCATATGCTTTCTCTGATACTCTTGTAACTGAGACTCATCATTGTAAATAGCTCATAGGCAGTAGGGTCAGTAGTGAAATATGGCTATACAGTCTTCTACCATCTGGTATTTCATTTCAAAGAGAGTACGTGACAGGTCTTTAAGTGAAAAACTACCTTAAGACATGTATGATGGCTTATGCTTGTAATCTCAACCTTCAAGAGGCTGAGTCAAGAAGACTTCTGGGAGTTTAAGACTTGTCTGGGCCAATTGGACCTGTACTTACCCTCTCCTGCATGAATAAGCTTTGGGTGACCATTCCCTATAGAGGGATACTCTCTCAACCTAGATACATAGGGGAGGGCCTAGGGCCTGCCCCAACAACAAACCACAACTTTATTCCTTAGTGGATAACACAGGTTAAACAACACTCCCAAGGTACCGTTTTATTTGGTTTTTAATATTTTTTATTTATATTAAAAAACAATCTTATTTTACATACCAATCCCAGTTCCCTCTCCTTCCCATCCTCCCACTCCCCCCCACCATCTCCCCACCGCATCCCCCTCATCTACTCCTCAGAGAAGATGAGGCCTCCCATGGGGGCTTCATCAAAGTCTGCCACGTCCTTTGGGGCAGGAGCCAAGGTATTGTTTTAGGGGAGAAAATCGCAACATCTTCAACTCCTCAATGTCAAAAAAAATTGATATGATGCTGAATATTTGGCAATGGTCTCGAGCCACCTTGGTATACCTGGAGAGACGGTGAGTGCTTTGATTGTTGCAATCACGTGACCTTGAAGGGTTCCAGGGAAATCTGTAAACAGATTTCAACCAGAAACATTTGTTCTTCTGGTTGCACTCCCTTTGGTCCCTGGGACACCACTTTCATGTCAGCATGATCTTGGCTAACTAAGAATTTACCCTTCTTGACATTTTCCTCCACTCGGAGTAACTGCTTTAATTGCCTTTCTGCAACCCTGCCGAATCGCTCTGACATCCCTGCCTCAGGAAGAGATGGTTGCAAAAGTTAAAAGCAGGACTTTGGAAAGTGTGCAGGGTACATGAGGACTGTTTGGCAGGGCACATTTTCATTACCCACTATTAAAACCTAGCACACAGCATGGGAGATTACCAATAGCTAAATCGTCCCCTGTCCAGTGATACCGGGATATATTGCACTTTCTGAGAAATGGCCACACACAAAATGGGCATATGTCTGTCTGCTCCTGGAAGGAGAAATAGTAAAGTCCAACCCCATACTCTGGGGAGGGGGGGGGAGAGAGGGCCTGAACATCAACCACCTACAATAGAGTAAACAACAACAAATCCCTTACAGGATTATAGACTTGGATATATTTAACAGTCAGTAATTACAACCCAGGTATTACTTTTTGGTAGAGCATCATTTTTTTTTCTTTTTGAGATTATAATAAATTACATCATTTCTCTCTTCCCTTTCCTCCCTCCAAGCCCTCATATATACCCTTCCTTGTTCTCTATCAAGTTCATGGTTTCTTTTTTCATTGTCATTACATGTATGTACAAGTATAACCTGCTCAATATGTATAATGTAACTTGTATGTATGTTTCTAGGGAGAACCATTTGGTATCGGATAACCAGTTAGTGAGCTCTTCCTTATGAAGATTATTTCTCCTGCTCTCCGCAGCCTTAGTTGCTTGTAGTTCTTTGTGTTGAGCTGAAGTCTCCTGATCTTTCCCCCCATCCACTTTGGCTTGTCTATTGTTGTTGGCCTTGTTCAGCTCATGTTTAGGCAGTCATGCTGGTGAGACATTTTGGTTGTAGCTTCTGCCATTACCAGGGGACACAGCTTTACAACAAACATCCTAATTCTCTGGCTCTTAAGGTCTTTCCACCTTCTCTTCCACAGTGTTCCCTAAACCTTTGGTGACAGAGTCAGCTTTAGATGTGTCCTTTGAAACTGGGCTCCACAGCTCTGAATTTTGATTGGTTGTGGTTTTCTGTAATGATCTCCACCTGTTGCAAAGAGAAGTTTCCTTGATGAGAGGCAAAGGCTACACTTATCTGTGGGTGTAAAGACAAATATTTAGAATGTAGTTAGGGATTGTGCTGGTTTAATAAACTGGCTGTTATAGATTCTCCTCCAAAATTTAAGACTTCTCGAGCTCTGGGTTTCCAGTACCAGGTGTGATTTCCCTCTTGTTGAGAAGATCTTAAGTTCTCTTTGGAAGATGAGCAGTAAGAGGCAGGAAGTTGAGACATCAGTTCCTTAAAAGTAAAACATTGAAGTTTAGTATAACTTTTAAGGGTCAAGAGACATCAAAAGACTTGAGTTTCTGGAAATAAAAAGCTAAGCATATAAACTGTTTAGTAACCTACTACTGATTAATTAAATAATTTGAGGTCTTATTATAACACAATTTATCTATAGTGTGATCTGTGACTTCTACCTTAAATAGTAAATTATATTCAAGGTCCAGAAGATTTCTTGACCATATATATGTATATGAATATGAATCATATATATATGTATATAATATATGTATGTGTTATAGATCCTTGACTAATAAATGTATCCTATTTTTCATTTTCCTATTTTAAAATACTGCATTTTGGTTTTTGTTGTTGATGGTTTACTTGTTTGTTTCATTGATTAATTGATTTTTTGTTTTGTTTTTGTTTGGTTTGTCTATATCCACATCCCCACCCCTCTTAAGGAAATATCCTGAGGCTTAAATATATACTGTTTATTAAAATAATTTCAATAAATAGTGATATTATATGGATGACATTTAAAAAAAGTGTATCCAATCAAATAACTTAAAATTGATAGCAACTTAATTGTAGCAAAAATCCAAAATCTAGAACTGTATACAGGAAAATTTGAAAGACCAAATATAATTGCTCAACAAACAGTGCTTTCCATAAGGTCTGGAGGAGAGTACTGATATACCTGGAAGCACTTATTAGAGTTGCTTTATTAGAACTAGGTTAGGTAATGCTAGGTTATACATGCTGACTCCAATAAAAGGGACTCACTGTGAGATGTGGAAGAATCAGCACTTGATTGAACTGAACTGTCATGGTTTCCATTTTTGAGCCAGAAAATTCCCTATTGGAACCATCCTACATTCAAGGGGTCCTAGAACAAACTAACTACTCTATTTTTTTTTTTTCCATTCAAGTAGAAATGATTAATCAAGCAACAAAACATGAGTTATAAGTCCACAGTTTTTCTTTCTTTCTTTCTTTCTTTCTTTCTTTCTTTCTTTCTTTTTTCTTTTTTTTTTTTTTTAGCTCCTTAAATGTTGTAACATTCAAATGACTGTTGGGTAACTTCTCTGATCTAAGTGCTGTTTACCTCACTCTATTGTTTCACTGGATGTGTGTGCAATTAACAAAGACTGTGAAGCTAGAACATGTTTTGTAAACTTAGTGGTCCCTATAGAAGTGAGCATAGTTTTTACTATAACTTACCAATAAAATCAAGACATAGAAAGAACTTGTATTATATAGACTTTAGGTAAATTATTTTTGGTCACTCCAATGGAAAGCATTTCCATTTAAGAATTTGTTTATGGGGAAAAGAATCAAATAATGTAGAATTAGCCGTTCTAGAAAAAAATACTAAAGTGATAATTTAAAAATTAAGAAGATGTGGGCTGAGGGGACTTGGACAGGATCTGTTATCATAGACAGAGAGGCTGAGGAAAGTAACAAATATGAAATTGACATTTTTCTTTAGTTTACCAAAAAGTTCCTTCGAGTACATTTCAGAGTGAATGTGTGCTTTGTAAAGCAGGGCAGCTAAATTTAGAAATACAAATGTTATGTGATATTAAGAGCCCTGATTTCAACTACTTTAGGGGCTACTCAAGGTTAAAACCTAGATCGAATATATTGAAGATCAACTGCCCATAGAGTGGATGCCATCAATATTATCATGAATAAAAAAGACAATATTGGATGTTTCTCTATATGGAGGAGTCCCAGAACCTGAGTGTCTGATGGAAGGAGTCGGAGCCTAGGCTGGTTTAACTAAGTGAGACCTTGCCTTGAAACAAAAACTAGGAGAGGAAAATAACATGTCTTTCCTTTTGGTCAAGAATTAATAGGAATGGAAGGGATGCAAAAGATGAGGACAGCGTATATACAGAAAATATACTCACAGATCACTATGTACATGCATGCTTTCAGTTAGCCAAGCATAATAAAATTAAAGAAAAAAGAGAATTTGGTTCTCAGTGATCACAGTTCCATCATTACATGAACTTTCTTCTGACCGGACCTAACATTCCAAGGATCAAATTTCTGGTTCTAGCCAGGGCTTCTTTTCTTCAGGACTTAGGGTCTTCCTAAATTCTAGTCCCTTGCTGAGTTTTTCTTTATGATTCTGCTTACACTAGACTATTAGTGGCACCTTCATGCTTCTCAAACATGTTCTAATAGCAGCTAGGACTCACTTGGTCCTCCCTGCAAACATGCGGCACTGTTATTTCTACTTTTCGCTGAGAAGCTTGAAGGATGAGGGAGGGCATGTGCAGGACCCATTGTCCTTGCTCTGCTAAGTCTGTCTTGGGTTTACATCTAGCCAATGAGGGTTTTTCCCCATCAGACCATGTTGTCTTTCTAATCTCAATAGCTACATCCCCAAGTCTTGAATCAGCAGCCGATTACCACACATTTATTTCCATCTCTGATGTAATCAAACAAGCCTAAGGAAGATATAGATCAAAACGAAAACATGTTTAGCTCCTACTTAAGATCCAACCAAGACTGTGTGAGGGAATGAGAAATGGGCTGTCAGTGAGTTAAGCTCTCATTTCCTAGGTTAAGCGTTTACAAATATGTGGTTTTAAAGGAGAAGTTTTCAACTTCTGACAAGCCAAGTGTGTTTAAATTTGTGGTGCTTGTACATCTTGTACCCGAGAAGCACTGAATATTTGCAATAAAGTGTCATACAAAATAAAACAATAACAAGAAACCCACAAAATAAAACAAAACCCTTGGGGAAGACTCCCTATCTGGGCAAGGTGAAATTCTCTCCAGAATGGACCAACTCCTCCAGGTGCTGACAGGGTACTCTGCCACCAGTGTGGTATTTGCAGCTGGAGAACATCTTCTAGGACTATTGAAGGGGGTTTTTGAATTTTGACCTTTCAAGGTTTGGAGAGACCAATTGGAAACAAACCACACTATTCTGCAGTGATTTATAGACAGTAAGTTAGCAACTCTCAAACGATGTGAATTATATGCAGGATGCTAGCAGCTTTCAAAGACTGACTGCCCCATTTTATGCTACTTTGCTCAAGTGCACTTTACTTTGACACTGTTTCTTAAGTTCCTGGCAGCTTTGGTGGCCAGCAAGTTTGTTGATGTTATATTTCCAGAAATTTGGATGACTGCTTGCATTTGTTTTAGCAAGTAAGTTGTCTTCTCCTCATCTTCCCCTTCCTCCTCCTCCTCCTTCTATGTTCTGGGGATGGAACTCAGGACCTTGGGCCTTGCATGTGGCAGAGGATATTCTGTCACCAAGGTTCAGTCTCAGTGTAGTAAGTATGTTTTAATAAATTTGTATGAATTTGGTTTTTAGCCAATGTTATTGCCCAGCTGAGAGATTCTACAAATATAATTTTCATAAGCACTAGGAACAAAAGAATCATGTGGTTTGTACTACAGTGCTGTTCTCTTTATTGTAGTAGTCTTCAGGGGCACTGTGGTTGCTCAGTGTTGTGCCTGTATGGAACAGGAGAGGTTCATTAATGACTCTAGTATAGCTGTGAATCTCATCTTACCAAGATGGTACTGAGAATGGAGGGGGTTTGGTTTTCCCTGGTCTGCCCACAGTCCCAATCTTCTAGTCCAATCCTGCAGTATGTTGCTCTGCTCTGTCCTGCACTCATCTATGGGTGACTGTTATCACTTCAATGTGAATGGAAAAAAATCTCTGAGCAGAAATATCAGTCGTTATAGCTGTGTTTACTAAACTCAGGCAATCATGGGTCTTTTGGAGAATCTGATAAAGACAAAACAAAACAAAACACAGTAACAAACAAGCTGTTCTTCCCTGAAAAGTATTCAGATGTAGCTTAGCTGGTTGTGAGCCTCTAAAATCAATACCTGGGCCAGAGAGTAATAAGCCCAGGCTTAATTTCATTCACATCAGTGATGTCATCTGAGATGGAGACTCCTTTGTATAAACTGAGGGCATAACTGCTCCAAGATATGGCTATGTGGGAGGTTTTTATTGTAGATAGGAGCCATAGGCATCCAGAAGAGTCCAGAGCAGGGGAGAGAAAGTAGTAGACTGAGCATGGCCAGCAGACTGGTCTTGGCTGGAGAGGTGGGACAAGAACAAGATGAAGAAAAAGAAAGTGGAGGCAAGAAGACCAAGAGAAAGGGGCAAAAGGAGCAAACATAGAGGAAGGGCTAAGAGAGGAAGGTGAAAGACAGGCAGCATGGTCAACATAGCTAGGGGAGGAAAGCCTTTATTAGAACTGGTTCCATTGTAATGGGTGCCAGACTTTGAGGTATGGAGTTTCCTTTGAAACTGATACATCTAACTCATTTGCCGTGTGTGTGTGTGTGTGTGTGTGTGTGTGTGTGTGTGTGTGTGTGTGTAATAAAATACCTAAGGCTGGATCCAGCTCACTTACAGAGATTGAAAAATCCAATAGTATCATCCATACAACTTCAGTAGGGAATTTCTGGTTACATCATAGCATGGTGGATAGAATGATGGTAAGAGTACATGACAGGGAGAGAGCAGCCACAGGGTAAAGAGGGAAATACAGGATCTTGGGAGCCAGGTTAACTCTACAACAACCCTCACATGAGAACCAACCCAGATCCCACGAGAACTATTTCAATGCTGATATGCAAGGCTGGCCCCTGCACACATGACAATGCAGTTAAACAGGTCATCACCATCTGGAATATTTGACTATTTTTTCTTTTTATTATTTTATAGTTTTTCTTATTTTACATATCGATCCCAGTTCCCCTCTCCCTCCCATCCTCCCATGCCCCCCAGCCCCCTCATCCCATTCCCCACCCACTCCTCAGGGAGGGTGAGGCCTTCCAGGATGGATCATAAAAATCTGTCAAGTCATTTGGAATAGGGTCTAGGCCCTCCCTCCTGCCTCTAGATTAAGGGAGCATCCTCCCATGGGGAATGTGCTCCCAAAGTCCTTTCCTGCACCAGGGATACATCCTGGTTCCACTGTCAGAGGTTCCTTAGACTGCTCAGGCCTCCTAACTGAGCCCCACGTTCAGGGGGTCTGGGTCAGTCTTATACTGGTTTCCCAACTATCAGTCTGGGGATCCATTAGCTCCCCCTTGTTCAGGTAAGCTGTCACTGTGGGTTTCTGCGGTCTCATTTTAATGTTTTATAACCAAAGTCCAATGGGTAATGGAACCCATGCCAGGGGATCACATCCCCAGCTTATGCAAGGGTCTGTGTTCTTTCTTTTTCACCTCCCTGGAGCCTGTACTTCACTATTGGCCACTGGTCCTCAACCTCATGGATGAACCTTCCAATTTTATTCCTCTCCATCCCTACCATTGCCCTGGGCACATGTGTTAAGAGCACTTTCCCGCCAGCCTGGTCCCGCAGCCACATCAGTCCCAAAATAACACACAGAGACATTGTATTAATTATGAAACTGTTGGCTGGTTACTAACCTTTCTTATTGACTAGCTCTGTCTTAAGTAGTAACTCATTTCTATCAATCTAATTATTTCCACGTGGTCTTATCTTACCAGAGAAAGGGTCCAGACATCTTACTTCTCTCAGGTCCTACATCTTTGACTCCTCTCTACTACATCTCCAAGAATCCTCCTTGTCTCCTAGTCTGGCCTATCTTACCTTCCTATTTGCCAACAGTGTTTTATTCATTAAACAATAAGAGAAACACATTTACAGAATGGCATTTCCCATCATACATGGTCTCAAGAAGGGCCAGTGTGAGGAAAGCATATCCTATGGCTTCTTGGAGCAGAGTTTAGTGATGGTGGTACCCATCCTGAGATGCCAGCATCACCAACAAGCAGAGTGGACAACTCACTGGGATGAACAGATTACTCAGCTTCATTGTAGCTGCTTAGCATGTTTCTATTCACAAAAGTTTCAATAGCCTCAAACATCACTGGGCTGCAAGGAGATTGGGAAACCTGAGTACGAGGTAAGTTGGTGCTTAGCTTGACTTCCTCTCACCACTGAATCATCTAACAAAGCCTGGGTATCTGTCAGCAAGCTGACACAACAGTTCTGAAGACAACTGTCCTGATCTACATCAACATAATGGAACTTTATTTGCCTGATGCACAAGTGTGTGTGAGGGATGGGGTGGGGGTATATAGAGCACAGAGAGGAACCATCATGACTAGTCAAGAGAGATATCCCAGAAAAAAATACAAATGCTTTGTTAATTAGTAACTTGAGCAACATCTTTTTCCTACTCTTTCAAAAGAGGAGCTCTGAATTTTCCTTTGGATTATGTCCCTCAAATTATACAGCCCATCCTTCTGTGTCTTGCAGGCCAGCCACACAAACAAAGGAAGTTGAGAAATGTAATCCTTATGTTAGGTGCTGATGGACAGACAAAAGTCAAGACTTCTGTTGCCATGAAGGATGGAGTCAGTGTTGCCATAGAAGATGGAGAAAGTAGGATACTGGAGTAGATGACTAACAGTTTATTCCATATGAGAAAGTATTTGTAAAATAACTACCACAGATCAAGCATTATTGACAGTGTTTATAATTTGTCATTTATTTGATTATAACAATCAACAGTCTTGCTATTTCCACTTACTCAGCTGAGGCCAGAGAATTACAATTTCGAGGTGTGACCAAGCTGTTGAGTAAATTCAAAGCCAACTTAGGAAGACCCTGTTTCAAAAATAAATGCAAAAAGAGGTTGGGGTGTATAGTTCAATGACAGAGCACCTGCCCAGCACCCATGAGATCCTGGGTTCAACTCCTAGCACCACCACCATGGGGGTGGGGAAGCACCAACACACCAAGATGATAAGGATGGGTTAAATTGCACAAGAGCACATCTAGCAAGGGATGAAGTCAAGTGCAGTTTGGACTTCAACTCCAGGACTCTAAGGCCATAGAGACCACCATCTGTGGCTCAGCAGGATGTCCTAGCTCTTAAAATAACAGAGAAACATTGGTCATGGGATCACCTGTACCAGAGCTGCTGTAGTATTCGTTTAAAGTGGAACTTCCCGGGCTCTCATCCAGACACTGAGTTGAAACGTCTAAGGACAGATCACTGGAATTCTCATTTGAAACAAATCCCTCTGGGTGATTTTTATAAATTTTAGGAAATATTGGGGTAGAGTGATAGGTTACAATAAACTTCCTGGAATGAGCATTGTATTAGAAGCTGTGAAGGAGCAAGCCTTCCTATGCATTGGAGTTGAGACAGTAACATGTGTTCATAACATGTTCACCAAAAAAAGAAAAGTAATAAAAAGAAGAACCTATAAATAATTGGTGACAAAAAAGTCAAAGGTTACAACACAGTGGTGGAAAACTTAACAGTTTCTACCACAATTCGAGATGTGTTGGCCATATGGCCACCTAGGGTCCAACATCCTGCCCAAGATATCCCATGAGTTGGGACTGGATGACATCTGTGGGCAGCATGGGTAGCTCTGGCCCCACTTTGTAAACCCTGTGCTGGGGTAGACTATGATCCTGCCTCGCCAATCCCATCTTGCCCTGACCTGCAAGGCTTAGGATTGACCTGACTGGGGAAACAAGGGATAAAGAAATAGACCTGGGTACAGAAAAGCTAGGAGCAAGTGGCAGTGTACTCTGGTGGGGATGCACCAGCTGCATGGAGTCTCGGCCGGTTTCTTATATACAGCTGAAAGGGTAGGCAGGCTAGCTAATCTTGGTAGGAGGTCTCTGTAGAGAGGCAGTCTCAGGCTGCAGTCATCTTGGAGCAGGAAGCTGTGGTTGGTACCCTTTGCACACACTGTGGACATCTGTATTCAGAGCAGATCTATCCCCATGAGGCACTGGGGTTCTTGACATGACTGTGCTCATGTCAACAGTACACATTCACTCAGGACTTCATCCTCTCCACAAGTGATGGCAAAGGGAAACACCTCAATATGTCACTTTGGAGTGTGATATACTTCTGAAATTGCATTAGCTTTTTCATCCTTTCTGACTAGAAAAGTTCTTTCTGAGTCCTGGCCAGGAGACAGGCTTTCCATGCTTTCATGCACTAGGACATAGGTGTCCCTCTTCATGATCTGTACAAGATTCCCGCCCTCTTGGATTCAGATGACTCACACCTGGCATGCTCATCCTGACAGAGTATTTTCTGTGCTTAGAAGATTGCTGGCTTACGACCTTGAGTGGGCACATACCAGAGTCCCAATAACAGATTGTTCTCTTAAAATAGTCCTCCCAGCCTTTCGCATTAAGTCAGGTCTCAAGGCTCAGAGTTTGTTGCTAAAGCAGCTAAAGCAGAATAGGTATTTTCCATTGCAGATTGTCATATATGGCTGTGAAACCCCAAGAGCATCTATCTCAGCAGTTACCAGCTACAAGAGGAACCCAGAGTTTAGGTCAAGATTTCTTTACTTAAAAAGCAAGAACTAAGAACTAAATGGCTGTTAGAATAATAAAAGACTGTCATCCTGTTTGGGGGACCTGAGTTAATTCTAGGTGTCCTCTGTCCAGAATGAACTAGGAGGCCTTGAAGCTGTGTTTTCATAGCCCTCTTGTAGGAGCAAAGAAATGTTGGCTGTGTCAACAAAGTGAAGGAGTAGGGCTGGGGAAAGCAGCTCATTTGCTAGAGTGCTTCCTTAGCAGATACAAAGCCCTGGATTTGATCCCCAGCACCACATAGAACTAGGCATGATGGCCCGAGTCTGTAATCCTAGCCTCAGGATGTGGAAGCTGGACTGCCACACCACAAGGCTTGCATGGTTTACACAGTGAATTCTAGACTAGCCAGGGCTACATAATGGGAACCTGAGTCCATAAACAAAGCCAATTTTTAAAAAAAAAAAAAAAAACACACACGGATGTGATACTAATGTGTAACACGTTAAAAATAGACTAACATGCTGGTGCATGCCTGTAATCCCAGCACTCAAAAGGATGAAGCTGCAGGATCAGAAGTTCAAGGGCATCATTGGGTAATAGGAAGGTAAAGACACCTGTGTTATATGTGACTCTGTCTCAAAAAAGAAAAACAAAAAGAAGGAAGGAAAAAGGAGGGAGGGAGGGAAAGAAGGAAGGAAGGAAGGAAATGGAGGAAATAAGGAAGGAAGGAAGGAAGGGAGGAAGGAAGGAAGGAAGGAAGGAAAAAGCTAATGGACTGTAGAGTTTAAAGCCTCCTTCTCAGTTCTCCCAGGGCCCCACACTGGGACTTTAAGTCTTCTGTCTTCACAAAGCACAAAGGCCCCATATGTCTAAGATTTCTCTACGTCAGAGAACTCTTCTGCATTGGTGGAAAGGTATATATACTTGGCTGTCCAATATAGTAACCACTGACTATGACAACTACACCACTGAAATGTGGCAAGCATGCCTGGGGAAGAAAATGTTTAATCATGTTATTTCAAATAGTATGAGTAGCCACATATAGATGGCCAGTGGCTATATCAGTCCTCAGTGCTTAGAATGGGTGCCAGGAATTACAATTTCTGAATTTTGTCTTCATGTCCAAATAAGATGCTAGTGATGTGTACACTATATGACTCTATTTTATTATTACATAATAACAAAAGACTGTCATCCTGTTTGGGGGTGCTGGGTTAATTCTAAGTTTCCTCTGTTTATAGTGGTTCCAAAATGAGAGACAGGGAGGCCTTGAAGATGTATTTTTGTTATGAATGGCCTCTTATATGACTGGCCCCTCACTCCTCTTTGGATGCACTGAGAGGTATGGGTCACTTATATGTCCTTACTCCTTATTGGACTCCATGAAACAGAAATTTGATTTTGTTTTGTTTTGTTTTGTTTGTCAAAAAGCAAATGTTGATGAAAAAAACAATGAACAAAAAACAACAAATCCACAGCTTTCATCTTAAAGGGAATAAGAGTTTATTCTGGAGTTATTTTGAGCAACCACAGCCTGGAAACACAGATATGAGATACCCAAATTCCATGTTCTAGCATGGAAGCTAGAAGTTCCATATTTTTACAGAAGGAAGAAACCATAAATCAAGACAATTTTAAAATACATTGATGGGTGTATCAGAGAGGTGGTTACAGCAAGATGGGGGAAGCTTTTCTATGGGTCTAAGATGTTACCTGGTAACAGTATTTAGCTTTGGGGTTGGTGGAAGCTAGTAGTAGATTCCAAAAAGATTTTTATCTATAGTTACAGGATGTTAGTTCTGACTCAGAGTAGGGCAAAGAATGACTGGCTGTTCCAGGTAGGCTAACACTAGCCTGGGATGAGGTAATTAGCCTCTGGACCTGCAACATTCCAATCCTTCTCTCCGAAGTACTGCAGTTCTAATCAGTCAGTCAATCTCTGAAGATACAATTTCTTTCCAGAGTACTCACAACTGCCAGAGAGGCAGTTCTGGAGGGGGAGGGCCAAATGAGAATTAAACTCATCAAAGAAGAGCTATAAAATTGCAACCCAGCCTTTAATCCCAGCACTCAGGAGGCAGAGGCAGGTAGATCTCTATGAGTTCCAGGCCAGCCTGGTCTATAAGAGCTAGTTTCAGGACAGCTTCCAACGTCACAGAGAAGCCCTGTCTCAAAAAAAAAAAAAAAGAAAAAAAATCACAACCCACCCAAAGCCCCGCCCCACAGGTGAGACTCAACTCTTTAATTCAATTTGACTCTAATTCTACTCATTCATCCTTAGAATTTTTATCTGAACACAGAAAGGTATTTATTGCTGCAGTGAGGTTTGTGACACTGTGGTGTCATTGTAAAACAAACAAAAAGTCACAGTCTTATTACAAAACAGAGTAGTACACATAGCCATAGTGTCTTAAGATCAAATGTTATTTTATATGGTGTCCTTGGTAGCCCTAAATTAGACTGATAACTCTCCTACATCCAGTTTCTTCTCTTGGGAACATTCTTCTCCACATTAGTTGTAAAGGCCTTGTGTATTTTCTTATACTGCTGATTAATAGACAATGGGTAGTTGGAGTCCCTTCTTTCTGGGTCCTACCATGTCAACGAAAGTCTCCATTCTAAGACTACTAGGTCTCATCTCTCTATACCCACCCCAAAATCCTTTTGTTAGGATTTCTACTTTGGGAGATGGGTGAAAGTAAGCTGAATGGCCCATAGCAAACCTACCCTGCCTTGAGTCCAGAATCTTTGGGCTGAAAATTGCCCATCTAATATCTTCAGAGTTGACACCTATGTCACCACTTTTCAGAATTAGACTTCACTGCATCTACTGATTTAGCTGGTATGTTTTGTAGCCACAGCACAGAGAGGATCACTACCTCCTCACTTCTGACATCCACCCATGGGTAATAAAACCATGCTTTATTTCACTGCCCCCAAAGCAGAAGGCTTGAGATGCCACAGAGAGGTACCCATTGGCCTACTCACCCACCCGAACAAGTAGAGCTACTGAAAACACAAATCCAGCTGGCACTGTTAGTTACTCGGGACACATGGATGTGATGTAGAGACACGGAAGCTCTCAAAGGCTTCATTCAAAGAACAAACTCATAACACATTCCAAGATGCTATAAGAATGACATTAAGTATTCCTCTCTCCCGCTGTGAGAGCACCCAGCAGAGTGCCGTGAATATAAACAGCCCTAGAATTGCAGTTCATATTGTGCTGTTGATGAGCACACATGGTTCTTGAGCATGCAGTGTGGGTGGTCTGTTGGGGGGTTATGAATCAAAGTCACGGGGTTTTCTTCTTTGCTCAGCCTCAGCCAGTTATTTCTGAGCAGTTGACTAATTACTCACGAACTGCACAGTTAATGGCCCCTTCTGAGTTTTTGACAAGAAAATGGCTACTTGTTTACTTTCAGATCTCATAATAAATCTGCCCTTTACAAACCAGAGAGCCAGCATGGCCACCTGGATGGGGTGAGTTCAGAGTTCTTCCTTGGAATCCTCACAGCTCACTGTACAACCTTGAGGGAGTTGTGAGGCAGGTGTGTCTCCAGCCTTTGCCCAACACAAGTTAAGTGCACCTGCCCTTGATCTGGCTGAGTGGGAAGCTGTGCAGCTGCAGAAGATTAGGACTGAAGCAAACTTTGTCCACAAACACAGATCCTTCGTGCCTTGTGTTTTGTAATTTTGAGCCGTCTTGCTCAATATCACTCCTATTCACTTCGTGTACGCAGAAACACTTTAAACTTAGCATTCATTCTGCAGAGTATGCTTCCTCCATTTACTGTTTGGGGTTTGAATAACCTGTAGTGTTTTGGGGGTTTTCTGTTTGTTTGGGTTTTGGTGTCCTGGTTTTCTCCTGCAGAGATGAGAATTAAACTGGGGCCTCAGACATGCTAGGTCAGTACTGCACCATAAATAAGTTAAGCTTTTGGCAGCTTCAGTATTTATTATTTATTTACTTCAGGAGAGAGAACGAGGAAAGCATAGATGACAAGTTGACAGCCTTCTTTGTCCTGTTTTTACCTCCTTGAAATGACCAGTGTTTCCCACAATTGCTCAATGTGCAGAGACACATAGACTCTTGTTTTTATAATTTGCAAACACATAGCTATAGCCTTTATATGTTGTAGTGATAAATGCCCATCCACACTCATGGGTATGGTATATTTCTAAGTTCTATATATGATCACCTCATTCTTTTTAGTAGTTGCCCAAAAGTCCATAATACAATGATAATCTTTAATAATTTCCCGATTGCTAGGGTCCCTCTCTCCACTTCTCACCACAACCTCTATCCCTTCCTCTCTCTCCTGCTCCTCTTATTTTATTAAGTAGCCTCCTCCATAGCAGTGGAGATTTCACATAGTCAGTTGAGTTGCGTGAGCATTTGGGAAGATTGTTTGTTTACACAGTCGGTTCCCTGGGTTTCCATGTCTCATTGCCAATCTGTGACTTGGCAGCCAAAAGCTAAACTGTAGCTTGTGGCCAAATGCAAACTTAACATCGAGGAATGGAAAATCTTGCAAAGTTTCTAAATGGTCAGGAAGGTTTTTAATTCCAAAACAAATCTAGTTCCTATTTTACAGAAAATAGTGTGGATGCATCTAATTTTTAAAAATCATCTTAAGTGTGTGTACCACATGCAAACAAAAATAGTTTTTACATGGTATGAGACAAAGAAGGGGTGGGGTTTCTGGTGTGGTAATACCCTGATGCAAGTATTCTTCCTGCATGGTGTTCCTGCAGTGAACCCGAATCTCATGGAGGTGGCCCTCTGCCTGTATTTTCTTTCTTTCTCTTTTGTCTTTTGTCTTGTTTTTACTTTAAGGGCATGCCTGAGGTCTGTTTGACATGGAGAAGAGGTTTATGAGGCAGAGAAAGGCAAGGATGGACCAGGTCTAGAGAAAACCTGTGAGTAGTGAATAGCAGAAAAACTGGGTGATGCAGTCTGGTCTATTGATGGATGCTAATCAGATATTGAGGATGTTTATCTTGGGTTAAGAGCAATGGAAAGCCACAAGAGCTCTGCTAGAGAGGAACAGTCAACTCATTGAGTAGAACAGAGCATTGCCTGCAATTTTTTATTGTGTGACTGATGATCAAGAAGGGACTATCCTGTCTTGCCTTTTTCACTGGGTAAGTTTGTTAAGATTTTGTGTTTATGTTTGTGTATATGTGCATATGTGTGGAGAGGCTAATAGTTGACACTGACATCTTCCTTAATCGTGCTTCATGTTATATTTTGAGACATGACCTGTGCTGACTGGTTTTATGTCAACCTGACCTTAGCTAGAATCATCAGAGAGAAGGGAACCTCAATTGAAAAAAATGCCTCCATTAGGTCAGGCTTTAGGTGAGTCTGTAAGAAATCTCTATAGTGATTCATGTGAGCCCACCCCATCGTGGGAGGGTTGGTGATCTTGGGTTCTATAAGAAAGAAAGCAGAGCAAACCATGGAGAGCAAGCCAGTGAGCAGCATCCTTCCATGGCCTCTGCATCGTCAGCTCCTGCCTTACCCTCATGTTTTTGATGATGAACTGTTATATGGAAGTGTGAATGAAATAAACCCTATCCTCCCAAGTTACTTTTGGACATGGTATTTCATCAGAGCAATAACCTAACTAGGACAAGGACTCTTGCTGAATGTTGGGCTAAGTGGTTTAACTAGAACGGCTGACCAGCAAGCCCCAGGGATACTCCTGACTCTACTCCCCTACTCCAAACTTGAACTACATAGATGCTGGGATCTGAATTCAGATCCTAGTGGTTAAACATCTTTCTCCCCAGATCCCTTAATCTTATTCCCATGATTCTATATACCAAGGCACGTTCATGGCATCAGAAAAGCCCTTGTCTTCTTCCTTGAGGATTTGGCCATAATATAGGTGCAAGGGTTGTGCATGCACCTAAGTTTCCAACAGATCAACAAAGTCCAAACACCTTTATAAACAATGGATCTTCTGTGTTCATCCTTCTGAGTCTCTTGGTGACCTCAAGATAACATATTCAAAGTATATAGAAATCTGTGGATAGACTGAACAAATTGGAAGTCCCATACTGATCCCAGGAGCTAGTCTGTCACAATTCAGAAAAAGACATTTCAATATATTATCTTTCTTTGAAGGTTCATATGACTAAAACTTCCTCAAGAGAATAACCAAGGACTCATCTCGTCCTTACTCATCACTCACTTTTCCTGTGCTAGGTGATTTTACTTGTTCCAATCTCACATCCAGACACACTTCCTAGCTCTGGGAAGTACAGAAGACAGGCAAGGCTGAGGCCCAAGGACTGGCTAAATGCAGAGGGCAAAAGGTTTACAGAGCCCTCCATCTTCCCTCTTGATTCAAACAATGAAACACTCAGGATGTAAAGAACCAGAGGAGTAATGGCTACTTTAAATAACTGTAGTTAAGTTCACAAAGGCTGATGTTGGCAGTAACGCTAAGTAAACTGCAGAAATCCCTCTAAGAACTACAAGATTTTTTTTTAAATGAAAATAAAGAGTAGAAAAAGCTGGTTTCAAAATCCAAGGTTTGAGTCTACTGTAAGTTTCCTAGGAAAATCTTGTAATTCACATATTTAAATGTGAGTATACTCTCCCATCAAATAACCACGTTTTCTTGCTTTGGCCCCAATCATTTCTGATTTGGAGCACTCCTGATTTATCTCTACAGAGTTATTGAGCATAATTTTTTCCTTCCATAAAGCCTCTCTTTTAATCTAAGAAATTTAGAGAAGTGGCTTGGCTTCTCCACATCTGAAAGGGAAAATCGAGAGCTCTTGCAGCCTTAAGTCTAGAGATGTATGAGTCACTTAGTCCAGCTCTGGGACTACTCCTGGCATGATTGCTGATGAAGGGCCAGTGAGGAAACAGGGCCAATCAGGGAAGTTATTTTTCTTTGAAGAGGCCATTCCCTGCTGGATGAGACCTGCAAGCTTAAAAAGCAATTTCCTCGCCCTGGTCCACTTTCTCAGCTCTCACAACACAATGCCACCTGCAAATCAGACCTTTCAATAAATGTTTCCTCCTTTCTCCCCAAGAAGGAATGTTGAAAATGTTAACAAAAAAAGGGGGAGGAAGAAGAGGAGGAAAGGAGGAGGAGACAAAGGCACAATATTCTAGGAGACACTATATTCACTAAATCTTCAATTTCAATATTTCTTTTAGCTCCTAACTTCTTAAAAAGATTATGTTGTACTAGATATGGGTGTGAGAACAGTGATAGAGCATTTATCTAACATCTATGAGGCCATGAGCATCATATACACCACAAAAAATTCTTAGATTTAACAAAGGAATCATAGGCCATTTATTCCTGTGAGTAAATCCAGGTCAGATTTTAGGATGGCCATTATAACATCTTTGGAAAATGGAAAGAGTGGGAGTATTCTTTCCAGTATGAACACTGGCTTTCCATCCCTGCAGCCTCTCTGGCATATTTATCTGCATATTTATATGCAGAACCACTTAGCTGAAGCTCAGCATTCTTATTTCAAAGTGTTTATATGCTTGGGACTTTCTCATTTAGTTTCATTAGACAATATCTGTTTCTGAATGGTTTTCTAGAAAGTAGTTCCCATCTCATGTTTCCTGCTCAAGTGTTTCTTACCCTACAATCAAAACAGCAAAGGAAAGAGCTGCATAGTCTATGACATAATCTGTCCCCTGAGCTCAAACAAGTCCTACTTGCTCAGTCACTCAGAGTCATCTGTCCTATCAAAGGGCCCTGGCAATCACGTGAAAGAAGGGAATAGCAACCAAAGACAAGGCTGACTGTTGTCCATACAACTGGATTTCCCTTTCCCGCTCTTTTTCTTCTCCAAGTTTCCCTTTTCCTGTACCTTTGGCACAAGCCAAATCCCTACCTTATCAGATTCATGGAAGGAAACAAAAACAATTGCTCTGAGACACCTTTAGGTTTTCCTTCATTGATGTGGGCCAATTCAATGACATTACTGAGAGGATGCCTCACTCAGACACAACTACATGTGGAAGTCACACAGATATTCATCTCGTATCCATTCCAGTGCAGATGAACAGGCTCTGTCTAACTTTACTATGCTATAGTTAGTTTACAAGCTTCAGAGCAGTCTAGGAGAAGGACTTGGACCAAATGGCTTCTCAGGTTTTATGTGATGTTAATATTTCATGATAAGTAAATATGTCCAGCTGGATACAGCTTGTGTTACACATACTCCTATTTGGCCCCTACACATTACAGGAAACCATGTGTTGGTGATTCTCAGCTTCTCTGCTGGCATGTGGTTTTATAAAGTGGAATATTTGCGCTTTTCTTTACCTGTCCTGTACTGTCAAGTCAGACAGCTGTACTAAATTGCCTCCCTTCTAATAGTATATCCTGCCTAGTGCCCCAGAAAGCTCTGTGAAAAGGGACCTGACTTCAGATTGCCAGAAAAGCACTTATACATCCTTAAACTTAACTGTTTTAGTTACAACCATGTTTCTAAGGTCTGATGGTCCCTGACCCAGAGTAGCTGCTCAGTCAATGCTGTTGAATGAGTAAAGGAGCACAACCCCTCCTCCACATGCTGGTGGCTGCATCCTGTGCTGGCATGTCACATGCTGCAAAGTTACCACCTTTGATTCTTGTCTCTGGTGCCATGCCACCCCTTTCCTAGCCAAGACCTCAGTGCAGTGAATAAGCCATTTGGAAAGAGTCCGATTTTCCACGATTTTCCTAAAACCCGCTGATACCATCAGCAAACACAGTGAAAGGACTTGGTGAGTAGAGTATTTCCTTGCTCTCAGGAGTCTATGGGCACCTCTAACGACAATCAGCAGATGTGAGTCTCTTTCCACTGGTGACAGTGTCTGACCAAGTTCTAGGGAAAGCCTGATGCCCACATGAAAAGTGCATACAGGGAATTTTGCAAAAATGAACTTTACTATATTTGAAGTTGTAATAATGAAAATAAAGTCTATTCCTCTGATGTGGCTGTACATCTTTAATCCCAGCACTTGGAAGGACAATGAACTGCAAGCCTTGAGCCTCAAATCAAAACAATATATTAAGTTTATTTCATGATAGAAACCTTTAACATCTACAAATATATATTGTCCGATATTATACTTCTTCCCATCCCCACCAGCACCAAAGATCCAGGAACCACAGAGGATGACCTGATTGACAGAGCAGGAGTCCAGGTCCTGCAAGGCATGGAATTGAGTGAATGGTTTCCTGAAGGTTCAGGGACCATGTTTACTCCATCCAAGGGTGGTGGTAGTCAAGAAGGACAGGACTTAGAAGATGAAAACCTTCTTTTTTACTGTGTTGGCTTTATAAAGAGCCCAGGGCTTGAGGAGCTATCCAAGGTGCTATCCAAAGCCGGTCTTCATCTTGTCCTAGCATTGACATATCAGTCTATCTTAAGCTTCTGTCAACTGTGTGGTTTAATCCTAAAACTATCTTTATTCCCCAGCTTTGAATCTTCTTAGGCTTCTACTGGATTCTCAATCATGAGATATCTTCTGGGGCATTCATAAATTTCCTTCAACCAGATTTTTGGTCTGAAGTTCTACACACACACACACACACACACACTCACACACTTCCCCTTAAGTCATGGTCTCCCTATGTAGTTCTAGCTGGTCTGGAACTCACATGAGACCAGGCTGGCCCAAACTTGTAGAGGTCCTTACCTGCTTCTCCACCTCCAAGTGCTAGAATGAAATGCATGTGCCAGCATGCCTGGCCTGTCTCTACCCTCATCTTGACTCTGCCCCCACCCTGCCTGGTGATTTCCCACTCTTAAAGAATAATCACATGTCTCTGATGCAAGATTTCTGTAATTCGGTATGCATGCCATGTGTCAGCAGAATAGTAGAAATCAGAGCAAGAGAAGCTAAACTTCAAGGATGCAATGCTCTTATTTTGTTATTATAAACTGCCTGAATTATATATTGCCACTAAGATAGTTTTCTAGTGAAAAATACCTAATTATACAGAGACTAAAAGGAAAAGAAAACCTACTTCCATACTTTATATTAATTTCTTTTGGAATATTTATTAGAGTGAGTTAAGTATCCAGCTATTGTTGGCAAGGTGAATATTAAAGATTCACTTGATATATGGACAATTATAATACTCTATATTACAATAAAATTACCACTCTAATATGTACATTGTCCACAAGGAAAAGTATATGTACATGAACTTGAACACAGTTGGAGAGTGTGGGTGCCCTGTCTCCTGGGCTTCATTTATAAAAGATCATTTTATCTTGAAAAAGAAAGGGGAAACAGCTGGAAGTAGTATACCCATAATCTCAGCACTGGGAGACAAAGACAGAAGGAAGCAACTTCCAGGCTGACCTAAGATAACTCTGTGTTAGGGTTATCAGAAGACCCTTTCTCAAATGAAGGACAGAAGTGGGGAAGAAAGGAGACAGGAGAGAGAAAAGGGGAGGGCAGAGGAGGAGAGGAAGGAGGAAAGGGGAAGGAAGCCTCTGTGAGAAATGCACTCTGCTTCCAGGCTACTGGAACATGGCCAGAGGTATTTGTCTTGGCACCTAAGGTGGAGCTAGAGGCTCTGTGGAATGGTTTTACTCTGCCCCAGCCCTCATGTGACCAATGACCTGCATCTCTAAGACTGTTCTCAAGACTATGGGATACATATCATAGCCATTGACATTTTCTATGGCTGTGTAAAGTTAATAAATCTTCCTGGGACTACATTCTTGACCCTGTCTTCTGATAAAGCTCCTAACGTAACATACAAAATGTTAACCAGACACAACACTCCTACTGGGCTCCACCTGAGCTTTGTTTCAACTTAGACTCAGTATCAACAAGAACTGGAATGGTCAGCTATCCTGTTTTAACAGCAGGATGCATTACACCATCAGAACCTCTAGACAGCCTGGAATAGAATACAGATTAGAGGAGAGCCAATCACACAGAATGGAGGTCTATGCACCTGATGTCTATTACTGTCATGACAACTTGGGGATCATTCTCTGACCGGAACTACTGATTGCCCAGTTCCTTTATTTCCAAAAAGAAAAAGCAAGGCTTGGAGATGTTAACCCATTACTCAAACTCACACAGTGGTGTAGGCAGAAGGGCATACAGTGTGGGCTCAGGACCACCTTCCATGGCCAGTCCACAGCAACTGTCTGTTCCCCTTCCTGTTTCCTGTAGTTGAAGCCTGCATCTACAGACTGCTATGTAACAAAGCTATTTTCCTCCAAATAGAAACATCTCTAACTCACACTGGTATAAATTAAATGAAGACTTTTATCATTTAATCTAAATGAAAGCTTAGTGGGCTTTGAGTTCATGTAGGGGATTAAAGATGTTATCTGATCTGAGTTCCACCAACTGGAGTCCCTCATTCCTGTCTTCTGTTGTGCTGTCTTCATCCTCAAGGGACCTTCCTCATTGATTCCAGAAGGTGGAGGCACCAACCTTCATATAGTTGATAGTCATCATAGAAGAAAGCTACGTTCTCCTAGAACTTCAAAAATTCTTCCCACGGACCACACTTACCTGGTTGGTATTGTGGATTTTTATTGAAAGGCCAGTCACTGTAACCAAAATGGTTTGATTATATGAATAGCCAAGCTTGGGGTCACATAGCCATCCTTGGATGAGTACAGTTAGAAAGAGACATGAAGGAAAACTAGTACCAAGGCACTGAGAGATGGCAAGACCCTGAAGACCTTCAGAAAACCTGAAAAATAGTTGGTAGAACAGTATTATAATGTGACTTGGCAGACATTCATCATACTTAAAATATTCACAT